>NC_133152.1:35195319-35520858 GCF_048418815.1 Hemitrygon akajei | reverse complement strand
TAAAGACTGCAATGAATCAAAGGTGAATAATATCCCATTTCCTTGTTTAAGAATCTGTGCTAAGTAAATATACCGCACCAGATTGGTTACGGCTGGCAGCACTGGCATTGTACAGTTAATATTGTGGTGACCTTGAAGTTCAGGTTGCTCCATGCACCCTTTATACCCAAATGGTTAACAAGTCCCAGTTAAATTTCCACTGTACTATTTCAATCCAGCTGGTGACCCACTTGCTGTGAAAATGTTGCCCAATGAACCACAAGGAACAAATTGATAGAATTAATCTGAGAGCCATTTACAAGGGCTGTTTATACATTGAGGAGCCTGTGTCTGCTTCATCTCAAATCAACTGATAAAGACAGGGTTTCAGGAATTATATTCCCATTCCTGTTTTTAAAAAATAAAATTTAATCAGTTTATTATAATAGTGGAATTGTATCTCCAGCTGACTGAAGATTAGATGTTGCATGGATAGAACATGAGGAAACATCTGCTTAAACCCCGAGGTTGTACGCACATCAGCCCCAGTTTTCCTCTAGACTACCCTTTAGAGAATCACACAATCAATTCCCCATTGAAGACTTAGCTGCCAAAACATTGATTTATTTTCAAAGCTGTGGAACTACTCGTACAATCAAAATGAGTGAAGTATAGAACACAGATGTATTTATCATCGGTCACAGTCAGCATTTTCACTCCATCTGTCTGAAAGGTAATTATTTGTGGTACCCTATTTTTTAACCTGTACCTTGGATTCAAGAAGTAATGAATGCCTGTAAGTCATTAAACTACGGACCAATGAACTACTGCTGCTCTTACTGACATCTGGACACATGCAGTTTCCAGCTGAGGCCACTGGGCAGGCAAATTCTGGGTGATTTTATTATCAATGATGACATAATTGGCCTTCAACTGATTACAATTAATTCTGGAGATCAAATGGTTTGAGTGTTAAGAACTTAAGGTAGGCAGGCAGAAATTAACTATCTGGTCCCTACGGGTTAATATTGTCACATGTACTGAAGTGCATGTGAAACAGTTTTGCATGCCATTCATGGAATCTCCGATCTTGACCACAGCCCTATTTTCCTGCCCATTCCCCATCACCCTTGACTCACCTGTGGACCTCACACCTCAGCCTTTAGTGTATTCATAGCTTCCCTTTGCAGAGTTTTCCAAAACTTCATGATCTTTTGAGAGAAAAAAAATATTAACTTTTAAATTGGTTGTCCCTCATCCCACAATTGCACTCCCTCATCTGAAATTCTCCAGGAGGAAATTTCCTTTCAGCATCTGCCTTGTTCTATTTATATTACTTCTCATTCTTCTAAATGCCAAGGCACTACCTTTTGTCATGCCAAGAATCACCCTGTGTCAACCAAAGACTAAAACGTGATGCTATCCCTGCCGTAGTCAAGAACTGAATGGTTTCTTCTTGAAGAGGGAAAACGGCTCTGCTTCCTCCCACCCTGTCCACTGACCAGAATCTGCTTAGGCTCCAGCACTGTAGATCACTGTGGTCTCATCTTTAAACTCAATTGCTAAAACAACAATCATGAAATTAGCCTTCCCATGACTCAGTCTCTCACACACACTGGTGCACTTTTCCCAGCATAGGGTGAAAGGGGGCTGAGGTGGAAAAATACCCATTTTTTTTCTTTTTTTTTTAAGACATGGAAATCCAACAGCAATCAGTACCCAGAAACAATTTGCAACTTATTTTTAAAATACTGTATCATGATCTCACAATTCTAGGAGCTCTTTCTCAGTCATAATCTGGTGGACACACTGTAAAATTACATTTTGGGCACTTGTGTGACCCCACACCTCTGAAAAGTATCAATTTAAAGCACTTTATTGCTTTAAATGTTAAAGAATTTTAAAAATAGTTTCAATGTCAACTAATGCTTTTTAAGCCAGTATTAATTGTTACCTTATATTCCAAACCAGTTGTAATTGTGTAGTTTTTTTATTTGTAATGTATCATTTGAAATTGTCTCAGGATGTTTTGTATCACAATAAAGCACATGGATCCTGTACTTTGTGACATAGTCTGTCATTATTCCAGAATTTCTATTCAGCTGCTTGCTTTAGTCACTTTTGCAACATAAATATGTCTTGAAGACAGATTTGCTTCAGGAATATTTAAATTAAGAGCCAAGATCAGATGCAAATTAAAATACTCTTCCACCCCACCCCCCAATCTGCTCCAACTAAGGATCTAACAAAATGCTGCTGTAGATTCCATTTTGAACACTGACTGCATTGTGCAAAACTCCTTTCAGGTAGAATCATCAGTGAGTGGATGGAAGGGTCTTCCACTCAATAGATTAAATCGAGATTTCAAGTCTCCCAAAAATATTTTTAACACTGTTTTAAATTCAAGACTTCAAACAAGCTGAACTGTGTGATCCACACTCTATACCAGAGACACAGCGATATTGGAAGCATCTCAAAGCATTGGATTACCATCAACACCGCTGTAAAATCTGCTGGCAAGTTAAGCAACAGCAGTGTAACCTTCCCAGGTCAGATTCACCACCACAGAACACTGATTACCAGCTGGAGTGAATGGGCCAGATCATTCCCATGCCCAATATAACCACCCCCCCAAACAAGTTTAATCTGAGCTCATACATAGCCAGCAGTTTCTGAGACACAGAATGTCCTTCAAACCCTAGATGGATTCTAGCATTTTCACAAAGTCCTGTAACACCTACCCAAATTTGCTCAAAGTAGCAGAGGGGCATCCAGGAAGGTGTTGGACTTTTTGAGTCCCTCCAGAAGGAGCATGTGAATGGCTAATGTAAGCAGTGGGAAGAACATGCAAGGAGCTAATCAACTCCCTGCTTGATCAAGATCTCCTGTGCCAATGTCTACATTTACTGCAAGAACCATACAGTGCAGAATTCTTCACCAAAGATATTTTTTATTTGTAGAACTAACTTTAAAGATTTAACAGATGGCTGGATAAACAAAAATGATGCACATGCTGTTAAATCACATCCAAAGACTACAGGAACATAAAGAAAATGTCAGTGTCTGCCTGTGTGTGAGAGAGACACTTAGAATGACTAAGCACAAAATAAAAACCGTGAAGTCCAGAATTGTTACTACTCCACACATGGAACATTGAATAATTCAAATAACAGACTACATCAGAAGGATCACTGACCTGAAATGACAACTCTTTCTCTCTCCACAGATGCTACTTAAGCTTCTGAATACTTTCAGTTCTTCATTTCAGATTTCAAGCATGTTTTTTTGCTCCACAGCTTCTGAAGATATAGTTTTGTGAAAAAGCAGTTAAGAGAATTTACAAAGAAACATATGCTACTGTAATGTATTCAATTATGTGGTACATGCTATGTTTTTTAGCTCCAGAAACTAATCGGGGAAAAAACATAGGAACCCAGGGATACTCATGCACTTAGTTTTACTTTAACAAGACAACCACAAATGATGTGGTGCCATAATAGCATATGTCTTTCACGTAATTTTACATATAACCTGTAATGAATTATGTAAACAAATGTCTAATCAAACAATATATTTACAATACTACTGGAATATTAAATACACTATACTCCTCCCTGCTTAGCTATAGACAATTTATTATAGAATGCATCACAACTCAGATATGTAATGTATTGCTTTCTAGTCATATACAGTATATATAGTGTATGTATGCATATGTGTGTAAATGTGTATATATACTGTAAACAGGCAGTAAATATACATACAGTATACTACATAATACAACTACTATATAGACATCCACAGCATAGTAAATTTTAAACTGTCCCCTTCAGGGCTAAAGAATTAATTGTTGTGGACGATTTCTTACTCTTGTGGGATATCGTCTTTCCTAACAAGTGAGGGGGTCACTCTGCTTGGCAGGTAAGATATGACTGTGAAACAATCTCAGATTCTGGGGTCTCCTCCATAGTGGTTGAGTTGACTCTGAGGCAGTGGGACGTGGTCCTGAGAGCTCTCAATACCTTTCTTCTGGATGTGTTGACATCCCAACACAGTGCATGGCAAGTTGCTCGATCTGCTGATCACCAAAACTTTGAGCCAATGCTTTCATTTTGACTGCGCCTAGATGACCAGCATACAGCTCCTCCAATTATTTAGATCTCAGCTTGGATGGTACAACTCTCAATACTAACATAAGGCAATCTCTGTCAAGAGTAAGTTCATCAAAGCACTGGGAAACTGGAATTTCTGCGATACATTCCAGCCATTTTGGGTTGACATGAAGACCTAAGACAGTATGGGGACTTTTCTGGTTTTCCTTTGGATCATACATTTTTCAAATATTTCCTTTTCCAAGGGTAAATGGAAATCGATCAGAATTAGTTATCCACTTGAATTCTATATGTGATCGTCTCCTCCAAAAACACAGAGCCCATTTCTGTATTTGTGGTGCTGCTGTTATTGGAACACCCTTATGTGAATAGAAAATGAACACTAATGGTTGATGATCAGTAACAAGGGTAAACTCTCTCCCAAACAAGTACTGATTGAAACAGTTTACTCCCTAAACCAAACTCAAAGCCTCTCTGCCAACCTGTGCCTATTTTTTCTCTTCAGTGGTAAGGGAACGTGATACAAAGGCTATGGGGCATTCACTTCCATCACTCATAACGTGAGACATGCCTGCACCTATACCATAAGGTGAGGTATCACAAGCAAGCTTCACTGGACAATGTGGAGCATAATGTGTGAGTAGAGTCTGACATCACCATTTCCTTTGCCTTTTGGAAAGCCACCTGACACTGCTTTGTTCACTTCCAGTTCATCCTGATCTGTAGCAAATTAGCTGAAGGGGTGGAATACAGCAGCCAGGTTTGGCAGGAACCTGTTACAGTAATTGACAAATCCTAAAAAGGACTACAAATGTGACACATCTTTTCACCTTGGGGCATCCACCACTGCTTGAATGTGTAATTCTTGTGCATTAATGGTGTGACCACAGTAAGCTTGATTTAAATAATTCACACTTGTTGCATCCTGCTTTGCGCCTATATTCTTCTAAACAGTCTTGAGATTTTGGAGATGGTCCTTGTCATACTGGTAACAATGATGTCATCCAGGTAACACTAAGTGCCTGTGCAGCTTTGCAGCAGTTGATCCACAGCTTTCTGCCAGAGTGCAGGTGCAGATGCTACTCCAAAATTAAGCCTATTACAACAATAAAGCTTTTGTGAATGTTTATGGTGTGAAACACTTTGGACTCTTCTATTTTCATCTGTAGGTAGGCCTCAGCTAAATCCAATTGGCTGTAGTGTTTCCCTTCAGAAAAGTTTGCAAGATATCCTCTATCCTGGGCAGATGGTACTGATCTACCTGTGGCACCATCCAGTACCTTTCTTAATTTGCTTTCACTTGACTTTATTGCAGGGGATGTGCCATGCAAATGGTGGATGGATCTCCAATCAAGTTGTGCTTGTCTCAACCAATCACGGCCCTATAAATGCGGGCCCTCCGGTTTTTACCACATACAAACCCAATGTGACTTGCTGGACATTGTATTTCACTGTTATGAATCTAATCACATAGCATTTATCCAGTAGAACTTCTTAGCTGGATATCTGAAGGCTTCATTTCAATATCTTTGAAATGCCATTCAAACTCACTTTGTGGAATGACTGAAAATAGCCAAGTGTCCAATCCAATTTTAATTAATTTGCCATTCACTTCTATGGTAAGCCATATTACTTGTCACGTGTTAATTTTCACATTGTATATCTCAAGACTACTCTGTTCTCTAAGACTCTCATCATTATCAGATTTAATCGACAGCATGCAGATTAATGCTCTTTTTGAAACTGCAACTTGACTTTTTCTCTTTTTCTCTTCACTATGCAGTCCATTTATTTTTGTCTGCCTGAAATAGGATCTTGCTTTAACAATAGCTAAGTAATAACATTAATAGTGCTCTTCCAAACAAGAACAAATGGGGCTGACTGCATTTGGAAGTCAAAAGTGCCACTCCACTGCTCTATTAAAGTAGACCAACTGTGAAATACATTGTGATTAAACAGAGTTCTGCACAGATGGAGAATATTAAGTTGATTATTCCTGTTATCAGTCAAAGTGATCTGTAGAGGCTGGTGCAGTAATTCTGCAATTGAAGCAATACTTTAGTTAGAACCATTGCACAACCCATACTGATCCTTATGAATGTTCAATACCAAAGGTAGAAAATGGTTTCAATGGATTTAATACTTATCAAAAGTTTTGCCAGAAAGTCGACATAAAACACGAACTCCAGTGTCCAAAGGTTCAACAGGCAAGTTCGTCAGCATAGTGAATGGTGGGCTGTTTGATTTGACCTTTTCTTATAGTATGAAGGAGGCAGCAAACAGTATGAGGACAAACAAAAAGCTGCCAAAAGACAGCAAGACCTGCTGAAAACACAAGTTCTATGATACCGTTTAGGGTTGAGTGTGTGTGTATACACACACATATACATGCACCTGTGTCTGGTAGGAAAATGAACTTCTGTAGTGGACAGTAGGGAGGACATGATTGACTTCAACAAGATGTAGACAGGCTGGTCAAATAACATACAAGTGGCAGATGAAAAATCAGAAAAAGCTGCAAATGCTCAGCTAAACAGTCAGTACTTGTGAAGAGAGATGCAAATTTAATCTTTCAGGTTAAATATAGAACTGTACAACACAACAGGTATTGCTCTTTTGGTCCACAATGCTATGCCAAACTAATTGTACTAATCCCTTCTGCCTGCACATGGCCCATATCCTTCCATTACTTGCATATTCACATGCATAAGCACCTCTTAAATACCTCTATCATACATCTGCTTCCACCACCTCTCCTTTCCGGTCCTGATAAAGGGTCTCGACCTGAAACATCGACTCTTTATTCCCTTAATTGACGCTGCCTGAATTGCTGAGTTCCTCCAGTATTTTGTGTGTTGCTTAACAGTTCCAGCATCTGCAGACTCTTGTGTTAGTCTGTCTTTTATCTCTCTTGAATTCCCACCTCCAGAGAGCTAAGAGGTCCCCCCACATAGAACAGAGATTCACAATCACTTCTTCAAAATTAGTATCTGTTCCTCTTAATGTGATCTCTTCTACAACACTGGAGAAAGCAAAGAGCAGATTGGCTGACCATTTTGCAGGCCATTCTGAGCTGCAAGTCACCTGTGGCTTTAATTCCACATCCCACTCCCACCTATTTAACTGTGAACACCTGCACTGTTATAAACAGTCTTAATGCAAAGTTGTGAAAAACATCCCATTTACTTTAGACACACTGCAACCTTCTGGACTCAATGTCAAATTCATCAGCTTCAAATATCTCACTTTCTCTGCAACAAAACCAGCCAGTTCAGCCATCTGTGGGATGTATGAGGCTGTCCAGCAGGGTTAGCATTTCTGATGAGGGGGCTTAGTTCTATTCTCACTCACCTTTGATCTCCACTGGACACTCAGCCACTCTTACAGGAAGTACTTAAACTGGCCACTGAGTGTAGAAGTCTATTATAAACAGGTTTCCAGGTTCTACCTTGATCAGATCATTGCAAATATAACCCTGGATTAGATAAAACCATGGAAACTAATGTGTCAAGTGGTCACAGTTCTTCAGTATTACCCAGTGATCCACGTTGGTTAAAGAGAGGGGGGGGGGGGCGGGTTGGCAGCTGCAGGAGAAATGGAAGTGACTTCAGCTGTGATGCTCACCAGCTATTGACAGCTCAATCGGTCCACAAGTCCACATAAAAATTTTTACCACTTAAGTAACGAGCAGGCGGCAAGATGGATGTTTTATCACAGGGGTGTGAAAGAGTGGACACCAGGATGCTAGCTGTAAAATTTAGCTGGCTGGTGGTGTAGTGGCATCTGCACTGGACTTCGAGGCGAGTGGTCCCTGGTTCAAATCTGGCCAGTTCATTGTACGCCTTCCATCTGAGCTGGGTTGAGTGTCAAGCTAGCAACTTGGCCTCGTAAGAAACAGACAAATGCTCAAAAAACGGTAAAGGGTGCCGCCGGATGTGCCACGTGGCACAGGGAGGAACAACACCAGTTGCTGGAAAATAGTTTCAGTAAGGAAAAATCAGATAAGCTTCTTTGGCATGGGAGGTTCTTAATTGATCTACCTAAAGTAAAGAGTGGACTATTGTAAATAGAAAGGACCTATCAACATTAACATTAGAGATAAAATAAATATAGATTTGAAAGTAATTAATCAGAATAGAAGAAAATGCTTTCATCTAGAGTATGCTAGGAGTTAGAAACTCAAGAAGAGTGGTAGAGGCAGAAGTTCTCAAGATACCTTGATGAGTTTTCAAAGTGCTGTGATGCTCCTAGTGAACACCATGGATGTGCTGGGCTGACTGGTGCCTGTATTTATACATTCTGTTATCGTGTGAGGAGACAGACCACAAGGTTAGCTCATGCAACACTGAAGATACTAATGCCTGACGCAACTGGAGATCCAAAGATGGTCAAGTGTTGGCTGATTTTTGTTTTCAACCAGGCATCTCAGAAGGTGTATTTGTCTGGACTTTAGTTAAGACTAATCCAGAAAAATTGCACATAGGAAGCTGCTGCTAAATTTTGCTGTCACTTATTTCCACTCTACTGTGTAAGACTTCAGAAAGTGCAATTGAAGTGGAACACCACGTCTGCTTGAAAGCAATTTCTCTGAGGAAAAAAAAGAGGGATTAAGTAAATGGGAAGCACCAGAGAGACATTCTATTAAGTATCAATAAAACCAATTGTTTGGAATTAAATGACCTTGCCTGGTGCTTCATGGCAGGGTGTGTCTGCACTGTGCAACTACCACCCCGCCCCCCCCCAACACCACTGCCCCGACACACCTCCTCTGCCACCTGTCCCACACCCCTCCCATGGCGCTCTACTCTCGCCATTCCCAATATCCTTTGTTCCCACAGTCCACGTTACTATGCACACCAGAGGCAGGTTCGATTTTGTCATTTAAAAAATTGGATAGGTATATGGACAGGAAAGGAATGGAGGGTTATGGGCTGAGTGCAGGTTGGTGGGACTAGGTGAGAGTAAATGTTCGTCGCGGACTAGAAGGGCTGAGATGGCCTGTTTCCGCGCTGTAATTGTTATATGGTTAATAAAGAATGGTATCCCATTCTAAGTAACCAGTTTGACTATCTTTAAGAATCTGTGCACACTTGCTACAAGATCCTCCCAATTTTTGTACTTTCCCTTCCTTTTTGCATTTCCCCACTATATTCCTCACACTGCCAGAATTTATCCATCTGACAATCTACGCATTCCTCAGTTAACTACACAGTCAAGTTCTGTGTCATCTGCCAAAGTTTTATCATGCTTCCTACAGACTAAATTATTACCATTACAAAAGTTTTTTTTTAAATTCATTTACGGGATGCGGGCATCTCCAGCTTATCCATCATTTATTGCCCATCCCTAGTTGTCCTTGAGAAAGTGGTCATGAGCTGCCTTCTTGAACCACTGCAGTCTCTGAGGTATAGGTACACCCACAGTGCTGTTAGGGAAAAAATTCCACATTTTTGACCTATCGACAATGAAGGAACGCCAACATGTTTCCAAGACAGGATGACGAGTGTCTCGGAGGGGGATTTCCAAGTGGTGGTGTTCCCAGGTATCTGCTTTTATCGTCCTTCTAGATGGTAGTGGTTGTGGGTCTGGAAGGTGTGGGGACCAAATACTAAATGTTGTGGAGCCCTACTTGTTCCAAAAGCATCCATCAATTATTACCCTCTGCTTTCTGCCAATGAACTAATTTGGATCCAATTTGCCTTTGGTGGGCTTTTAAACTTTTTGACCTTCCACCTAGGATCTTGTCTCTCACAAAATTAATGTGGACTGGATCAAACATACTTCCTTCATTGACGTTCCTTGTGACCTCCCTCAAAGAAAATAATCACATGAGCTTCCATGAATTACCCGTGGACCTTCCCACGACGATCTTGCCTTATTTAACTTGTTAAAGAACGGTACAGTGTCAGCGGTTCTCCATTCTTCTGCCAAAACTCCAATAGCCAGAGCGGATTGGAAAATTTGTACTCAAGGCCTTCACAGTTTCCTCCTTTGCTTCATTTCACACACACACACACACACACACACACACACACACGAGTGAAAATTCAAAGCAGCTCTGTAATGTGCTGTGGGTCAACTTCTTCATCTTGCTTTTGTCAATCAGAGATTCTGCTTTGTCAAGGTTAAATGCTTATGTGCAATCAGTGTTTATGCATGTGAACAGAAATTTGAGACGCTGCTGCCTTGGCTAGAAAACAGGACTTCTCTCGTCCCTTCTTGTACTCAATGAACTGTATGAATGATGATCTAACACAAGTGGTGAAATTAATACTCAATGCATTGACAAAACAGTGAAAGTATATGCATTTCACATAAGTGTGGCTGTCAAAAACAAGAGACAATACAGTGCACATAATTACATTCATTAAAATGTTTACATTTTTTAAAATAAAATTAACTATTCTATTACAAAAGGGGCAAATTTCAAACTGTCCATCACCTGATCTCTACAATGTTGGATCCGGCAAGTATAGTATTTATAAGCAATTCTAAGTTGTCCAATTATTGCAAATATAAAAGCACATTTTTCTAAATAAATTACTTATTTGAAACAACACACATTAAACATAATTGAATTCAATGCAATTAACTGATTGTAACAAAGAATCAAACATTTATTTCATGTAGAAGAAGACAGCAAACAAGAAATCCATGTGCAACCTGGATTGTGGATAACCACATTGGTTATACATACTGGTGCTGACCATGGTCAACGAGCCATGAAATCAAATGGACAAGTTCTTCCAGTTCATAGATAGTAAACTTTTATCTAGGTACTCTAAAAAGTAGATACTTAACCCAAGTCTTCAGACTCCTGATACACTATCGGGAGAGCCTCACCTTCATCAGATTTAACCGCGTGCTTTGTCCATGTCATTCGAGAGTTTGACACCTTTATAGGTAACAGCAGACTGAACAACAGCTGCGGATTGCACATGAAACGGACAAGTGGCATACAATTTGAGGAGTAAAAAGGGAGGCAGAAACCATTTTTAAAAAAATTTCATCAGTTCCAATGCCAGATTCTTGCAGACATTTCTGCAGGCAGGATCCTGAACTCTGAACCATTCACAATATTAGTCTCTGCCAAGTGCTGATTGTTGGTAGAGCATCAGATTCTCAGGAGGGTGTGACAGAACTGTACCACACAATGGGTTAATTTACTCCTGCATTACATCCCGCCCCCAAACCCTCCACTTACCAGATGAGTATATTTGCTACCACTCTAACCCTACTTAGAATAAAATTCTTCCTTTATAGGTATCTGTCTTCTGTCCAAAAGGTCTAGTAGTATGCAGAACAGCTCTCTGCTCTCCGATCATTTCCTCTGTACGCCCTGACAAGTTACTGTCACCTTTTGTGATTAAGCATGGTCCTCACTTCCCTCCGCACATCTCCGTATCAGGGAACCTCAGTTTTAATAACAGTGCCGTCAAGAGGTTCATTCCGCAGGTCCACTGCCGAACCGTTCCTCCAAGACTGCTCCGCAGCAGCAGCAACCTGAATCGTCCACAGGAAGTTCTCTTTTGTGATAAAGGGCTGCTCCTTCCCTGAAGGAGGAAGATCAGAAAATTACTCAAAACTAACAAAGCGCTGCCTCTAAAAAATTTGTAATGTCCAGGGGATGTGAAGGGCATTATGGAAATTTAAGGTTTTATTTCTTCTTTCTCTCCCAGTGGTATTTAATAGGTAAATAGGTACAATTCCAAGGATGAAAACAGCACCTGTTCTTAATGTGGGAATTTAAATAGTGAGCATCGAGGAACATATGACTGATGTAGTGGGATTAATTATATCACCCAAGACAATTATTCCAACCAAAGGCAATGGATTCAGCATTCCCTAGACTGTAAGGTGCTTGTTCTCAATGCAGCAACCTGAGATTTTGATAATGCATTTAAAGGAGATTCGTGACTGGCCTGAAAATCTGGAAAGGGAGCAAAAAACTCAGCTCTAGTGCTTTCCTGACCCTGAAAAAAAACTTCCATTCCCTAATGTTACTGCTTTGTAAGACACAACAATTACGAGAATAGGGGAGCAAAGTTTATGAATCAAGGGGTGGAGGGTACATGGGGTGATGAGAATAACAAGAATTTTAAAAAATATCAGGCATATTACACAACATTTCTCGCATCACAAGGACATATTAAGAGCTTCAAAACCAATTGCATGCTATATTGTACTCACTGTTCTTTTCACAAAAATAAAGAACATTTTAGTCTAAGAAGTTCCCTCAGTGAGATGACTGATGAGTTAATCTACTTAATGACTGTTACCCACGCAGAATTCTTTAGCTTCTTTGAAAATGAATCAGAATATCTTCACTCATTTAAATCATAGTCTTAAACCTCAAACATACCTCCAAAAAAGCAGTTCCTCTTAATACCTGCCTTGATCATGTGCATAAGTCCTACTTGTGTAGCTTGATATGACAAACGAAACCAAACTGACATTTAACAGCAGTTTCCATAAATGGCAATCGAGTCAGCACCAACCCTATTATAGCCTGACCTATGAATACTCCACACTCCAGCACAAATGTTCTAAAACTACAAAATGGAAACTCTGATCTGAATCATCGCAACATCTCCCTCTTTTTACTAACCTTTTAGCGTCTTGAGGAAGTGTTTGAGAAGCTCTCTGTAAGCATCTCTATATCGCTCATTATGCAGTTGGGAGCACACTGGCCTGGGTGTGCCCTGTTCCGTTATTCCCAGTGCATTTTGATTGTCCATCTTTAGTGTTCCTTCTGATCCATGAACCTTAAAGGATTCAGGAACAAAAATTGAGAAAGTACACAATACTTGAACATGCTCCGTCCAACTGGTACTTCCTCAACAAAGAGAAATTCATTACTAAACAGTACAGTGGAATCTGGTTAACATGGGCCATCAGTTAATTGGGGCAGTCGCTTATTTGGGACAACTCTTAAAAGAACAAAAAATAATTTTAAAAAAATAGTAGTATCCCCTTCATTTATTTGGGACATTATGCCGCTTAACTGGGGCAGGAGACTGTTAACAAACAATTTCTAAATAGTGTTAGTGGAGTGTAATTGTATAGTCATTATATACAATGCTGTGCTTAGAGTGAACAGTTTTTAAATAATGTCAGTTGCGTGTGTTTCTGTTCAAAAAATTGTGATTTTGGCAGGGAGACAATTCAGAACAGCTTTCCTCACTGTGGTTTCCAGTGTTCAGGCTTGGGGAAGCCAAAAACAGCCAGGAGTAAAAATGAAACAATTTCACTGCTTCAACAAGTTAGTCATCTTGAATGTTACAATGAAAGTGAAGATTTGGAGGATGAAGACAGTCTATTATCTACAGTAGGTGCCTGCACTGATTTTGTTCATTGACACCCAATCAGAAGAACACGGCAGTGTGAACTGGATGAACTCCTCTGTTGTTAATGACGAGTAACTTCATATCCAGTCTTATGGTACTGCAATAGTATTGATAGCATTCTAATTTGTTCTGTTTTTCATTTAAATACATAATTTGTTACTCAGCTAAACAGTAGCTTTTTTAAAAAATACCTTTTTAACTATTTCCATGAAACTTTGGCTAATTGCGACTGTTGCTTAACTAGGCCAAAAATGTACTGGTCCCGATGTATCCCAAATAACCGGAATCCACTGTATTTCCAAAAAGAAATTGTAGTAGATAAGCCATTCTAAACAACCTGAAACTTTGGAAGGAGATTTCTCATGATTTCCCATAAACTGTCAACAACCTGCCACTAATGCCAGTATCAGAATGTCACCTTAGACCAACAACAGAATTGATTAAGCCAAAAGTACACTGGGGAGATGGGCATTACGGAAAATATTTACCCCAGGAGGACCCAGAGGCTTCAGAGTGGGATTATGAAAACAGATAAAAGTTGATAGAAAAGGAGATGATTTAAAAAAGGGGGGATGCCAAGACAGAGAATGAAAATAACAGGAAATAATTGGGGGAAAAATATAAAATAATAATTATTAATCAGGTTGCGCTCTAGATACTTACCTCTAGTCTCTGGTCACTGCTCCGTGTACAGTGCTGACTAACATCAAGCGTGACTATTGCCCCACTGGCAAATTTCATACTAACAGAGACAGCATCAGCATCCTTAAGGGCTGCAATTTCTGTCAATAGAGAATAGGTGAGGGTCACAATTTACAAACCATATTAAAGTCAACTTTCCTCCTTCTTCAAATAGTTGCTTTGATTTATTTCCTGTTAAGAACTCAGAACTGTTGGACAATTCAGTTTTAGTGTTTTCCTTGACCAGGTGTGGCAGATTCAGTGCACATGACAAGACATGCACAGAGGATTTTAAAAGAAAATGCCGCAAACGTCGCAACTTTATGCAATAAGGGATGTGAGGGATCACGACCTAAATCCACAGTCTGAGTTTAGAACCAAAGCAATGTGCAGTAATTCCATTTTAACCACTACCAGCAGCATTCTCATTGTTCCTCCTCAAAACACTTTCTCACTGCAGTTAACATCCAAGGGCTGCAGGCACAAGATGTCAGCTTCAACCCATGGCAATTTTTCCATACCCTTATTCCAGCCAATAAGCACCAGCTGGATATACCCTTGTGATGAACTCACAATATTTTTATTTAGAGATACAGCACAGTAACAGACTCTTATGGCCCAATTACACCCATGTGACCAATTAACCTACTAACCCATATGTCTGGGACGTGAGAGGAAACCAGCAGGCCCGGAGTAAACCCACACGGCCATGGGAAGAATGTACAAACTCTTTCCAATGGCTGGAATGCCACTGTCCTTCAATAACAGTACAGCTCTATCAAGTGTTTAATTTATCAGTGATTCAGTGCAGAAATGGGAGCACAAAATCGATAATCCTTACTAATCAAGAACTGACCAACCTCCGCTTTAAATATATCCAATGACTTAGCCTCCACAGGCATGTGTAGCAATGAATTCCCCAAATTCATCAACCTCTGGGTAAAGAAATTTCTCATCTCTGTTCTAAAGGGACGCCCTTCCATTCTGAGGCTGTGCCCTCTGGTCCCAAACTCTTCCACTAGAGGAAACATCCCCTGTATGTCCACTCTAGCTAGGCCTTTCAATACTCAACAAGGCTTCTATGAGATTCCCCCCCATTCTTCTAAATTCCAGTGAGTACAGGCTGGAGTTACACCTTCATTCAGATGAGATCACAACTGCTCTCACAAATAGATTTAAAAGATCCCAAAGCACTATTTCAATCAATAACACAGCCATTCTCCACAATAAGTCTAATATTTATTCTTCCATCAATTTAATTACATAATCTGATCAAAATGTTGGTATCTGCTGTGGCTTAAGTGAGAATACTCTTGCATGAATAATTGACTGCAGATTCAAATTGCAAGTTAAAAGGGGGGAGGGTATTGTGTAAATCTATGCTGGAACTCTGCTGCAATGCTGAGGGGGTGCTGGATGTTGGGAGGTGGCATCTTCAGGACAAGATACTGAACCAAAGTCTTGTATGTAAATATAATGACCCCATAGCATTATTTCAAAGAGAAGGGAATTATCCTTGGTCACATGGCCAAGACTCATTTGAAGTTCGAAGTTAATGTAATGTCAAAGTACGTTTATGTTACCACATACGTGAGACTCATTTTCTTACAGGCATTCACAGTAGAAAAAAAGAAATACAACAGAATCAATGAAAGATTACACACAAACAATATGCAAAAGATGAATGACTCTGCAAATACAAAAAAGATACATAAGTAAATAATACTGAGGACATTCTTCACTTAACATCACTAAAACAGACTGAATCTATTTCACCAACTTCATAGAAGGTACTAAATAAACACATTATTTCTCTCAGTGGTTTAGTGTCAGGATATATTCAGGTTGATTAAATAATCTCTATGTTGGGGATCAAATTATTGCCGTGTTTCAATCGTAAGATTCTTGTCCAAAGTCCAGCCCTCTTAGGAGTATGAGTGTGCCAGATTTTTGATTTCGACAAATGAAGAACAATGTTTACATAAAACCCTGGGGGAAAAAGACAATTTATTTTGTACTTACCAAGTAAACAGCAGATCATGCTTGATGTAGACAGGGATGGCAGAGTTCATTATTCTGCCTAGGTTGCATTGACCTTGGGAATTCAAGCCATGCCCAGCCAATAATTAATGTGGGGTACCACGGATAATGAGAAATTTGTCCAATTTTAATTTAACTTAATGGAACAGTAAGTAAAAATATCTTTTTTTCTGATGGCCAGATTTTGGACTAGCATACTTTCCTTGAATAACACACAAATGACATTCTTGCAAAAGCGTCCAACATTTTTTTGGTTCAGACATCATAAAAATTGTCAGTTTCTTCCATTTGTTTGTCATGTTCCATGAATATTTATTGCCTATTCCATGTTCTTCAGAGGGCTTTTGAAATCAAGCATGTGTGAGCCAGATGCAGTAGAGACCACAGAGCTTATTTTCATGAAAAGGAATTGGTGAACTGGTGAGGTTTTTAATGACAAACTGATGGCTTTGTTTTCTCCCCTCAGGCCGATGTATTAAACTGGTCATAAAAGGGCTTAAGTTCAATATGCACATTCCTCCTGTACCTAATAAAGTGGCCACTGAGAGCACGTTTATCGTCTTCTACTGCTGTAGCCCATCCACTTCGAGGTTCACTGTGGTGGGCATTCAAAGACACTCTTCTGCACACCACTGTTGTAATGCATGTTTGTTTGAGTTACTGTCACCTTAAACCAGTCTGGTCATTCTCCTCTGACCTCTCTCATTAACAAGTGCTTTTGCCCACAGAACTGGATGCTTTTTGGCTTTTTTCCCCCTGTTTTCTCTGTAAACTCTAGAGACTGTTGTGCATGAAAATCCCAGAGGGCAGCGGTTTCTGACATATTAAAACCAGCCCATCTGACACCAAGAATAATTCCATGGTCAAAGTCACCTAGAGCACACTTATTGCTAACTCTGAACTGAAACTCTTGAGCATATCTGCATGCTTTTCTGCATTGAGTTGCTGCCACATGATTGACTGATTGGATATTTGTGTAAACAAGCAAGTGTATAGATGAACCTAATAAAGTAGATGTAGTTCCACCACTAGGTTGTTGTATTTTACATTCCCAAACTTAATGTGTAGGATTTTCAAAAATATAAAAATGATAAGAAATACACCTACAATGTTTACTTTCCTAACCTGAAGAAAGGGAATGCACAAGGTGGAGAACAGAGAGAGAAATGCTCAATAAAAGACAGAAAATGCTATAAAAAATCTTAACACGTGACAGCATCTTGGACTTGAAACATTATGTTTCTCTTTCCACAGACGTGGCTCAGTTTCTCCAGCATTTACTGTTTTTATTTCAAATTTCCAGCATGTGCAGTTTTTCGAATTTTCATATTCTCCAAAACTCTAATGCACACCACTGGCATATTCAATACTAAATCAGACACTAATTGGGTAGAGTCAGAGGTGTGGTGTTTTCAACTAAGATCTACTAATCATTGTGACCTGCAGAAATAGTTTTTGTTGCAAACATCAACACAATATTCATTTTGATTCTACCTTGACAGAAGGCATGGCCTAAGGAGAATATGGTATCTGGAGCATTTTCTCCAAGAATCCAACAGACAGTATCCAAGTCATGTACCACACCATCATAGAAAATTCCACCTGTATGAAAGAGAATATTTCAGACCATTTTGCATATATGAAACAGCATAATTAAGGTTTAAGGATTACAATGCAATTGAATTTTAGACAGTAAACATTCAACATGAGTCACAAACATCACAAAGCATGTTTACTTATTTACTTAGAGATACAGCATCGAACAGGCCCTTCCAGCGCAATGAGAAAATCACCCAGTAACCCACTTATTAACACCAGCCTAATCACAGAACAATTTACAATGACCAATTAACCTACTAACCGGTACTTCTATGGGCAGAAACCAGAGCACCCGGACAAAAGCAACGTGGTCACAGCGAGAACGTACAAACTCCCTAAAGACAGTGCTGGCTTTGAATTTCAAACTCCGAATGCCCCATGCTGCAACAGTGTTGCACTAACCACAATGCTACCATAGAGCCCAGTCTGAACCTATGACACGTTTAAGAAGAATCACGCTCAATAAGCCTTTTCTAAATCTATATCAAGAGTAAACTCTTCATCAGCTCCCTCAGCTTTGTAGCCTTGAGAGGCCAAGTTGCTAAGGGGGAGAAAATCTCCACTGAATTCCTCAGAAGTATTGTCCAAGAGATCACCAGTTAATGGTTTATAATTTGTTTATCCACCCAGCTCCCTCTGAAGGTATAGCAAGTTATTCCACAAAATGCAAAGGCAATAGCTCTCACTTTTCATTACCAGCCAATTTTATTTTATTTTATTGGTGAGTATTGTGAATTTAAGAGAAGCTCTTCAGGCTCACTCATTCTGTATTACAGGGATGTTCAAAGCCTGCACACATTATTTCCAAACCTACTGAGATAATTAGCTATTTATAAAGGCTATAAAACACTATACTGTTGCAACGCTGCACCATGGGCCGTATGTTAGGACACCTGGAAGACTGAGAGTGCATGTTTCCTATCCTATTTTTAGCTGGAAACAAATTTATAAGGATCCTAGAAATCTCAATGTTTGGTCAGCTTTAATGATGACTCAACCATACTGAGCAGCAAGCTAATAAAGATTTGACAGAGAGCACAAGATAAAAATAACTAGTGATCACGGTAAATCTTGGGTAACCATTGACAGAGCAAGTCTGGCAGGCACAACCTTGTAACAAGCTGAGAAACATGAGGGACATGAAAAGACATTGCACATCAGACTAAAGTAGTTGGTAGACAAGGATAACGCTTTAGCTGCCATAGAATGAGAGGGTCAGGCAGGTACTGTAATGTTATTCACAATCTGCTCAACTTCAACACATTGAATTAAGTGAACCCAATGAACTTTCAACCAATCAAGTTCAAAATGACCACTCTTCAAAGGATAGTTTATTAAGTTGGGCTTCGGAGAAACAAAGAATGCAATGACTACAAAACTAAAATTTCTAGCTACATCATTGCAGCCAACTTGGACCAAAGCAGTAGGATTTTAATAAACTTTAGATGATTGTCAGTTCTGTCAATCATAAAGCTGAAGACTCCAGGGACATACTTAGTTACATTCTAATAATGGTTAATAGGTTATTATGGTAGTGTTGTGGTTAGCACAACATTTTACAGTATAGACTACCTGGGTTCAATTCCCACCACTGCCTGTAAGGAGGTTGTACGTTCTCCCTGTTAATGCCTGTGTTTTCTCCAGGTGCTCCAGTTTCTTCCCACAGTACAAAGACACATCGTTTGGTAGGTTAACTGGTCATTGTAAATTGTTCTGTGATTAAGCTAGGGTTAAATCGGGGATTGCTGGAGTGTGACTTCAAGAGCCTATTCTGCACCGTATCTCAATAAAAAATGGAAATGAGGATGATCTCACGACCTTGGGTATCTGCAATTATTCATCAAGGTGGAATTGTGTCCACAAATCTCATAAATAACACTCATTTGACATCTGGAATATGCAGCTCAACTATTATAATTACTTTTTACATACAATATTCTAACTGAACAGTGCAATAAAAGTTACAAAGGCATGATTTCTGTAACAACGGGCAAAATATTCCACCTGAAATGAAATGAAGACACCTTTACCAATTCTCTGCTTTCGGAAGTACTCTGATGAAGGTTCACTAATTTGTAAATGTTAACCGTGTTTTTCCTCACTTCAGGCACTATCTGACATACTGAATATTTTGAGACTTTTTTGTGCCATATTTCAAACTTCCATCGTGGCAGTAGTTTGATTTTAGAAGTTTCTCTTTTTAAATGTTGACACACTCCCTCTGTTTCTACTACTTTCTCTTTTCATTTCCAACTTTTTGTTTCAGCCTCAACTTGATTCTCCACATCAACTTTCTTTATTTTGCATGCAAATAAAGTTAACCTAACTTTCACATCACAAGATGCAATCTGCTTTTGTGAGGTCATACCTGTCTTTTTAATGTAGCTTAGAGACGGAGAAGGGAAGGTCTTACTGACACTGACAATTCGCTGAACTCTTCCCAGAGCCTTGTTGTGAACCTTCTTGTATAAGAACTGTACAGCAGGATCGAAACGCCTGCATGGAGACAGAAAATGGTCAAATACATTAATCAGCAGCATTTTGTTTTACTGTGAAATGTAATAGATAACTATAGCAAAAGAAATTTATCCTGGCATAAAAGAATCATTGTTCAAGTTTGGATTTTGTAACTAATAGATTCCATATTTCCAAAAATCCCAATGTGAACAATGATCTATAACATCTTGGGAATCTGATTCCCAAGATGATGGCATTCTGAATCTGAACTCATGGATTCACTATGGAAAACATACTGTATTTCGACTCTTTGCTATCTTTATTTTTAATTTTCTCCCATCTCCATCCAAAATATTTGTCAAATGACATTGCGGCTCTGCTAACTGGTCACTTCCAGTTCCTTGTAGATGAATCTATTCGCCAAGTGTGAGCAAAGTATTGCAAGATAACAGACAAATCCACACAAATGTTTTGGATGAACCTTTTCATTAAATTCAAAGGCAAACAACTCCCAGATGTGGACAGAATCAGCAATTCTTGGCTGATCTCACTTTCCCACTCTCTTCAGCCAGCTGACATGGAATATCAACAGAGACCGGCATTCAAACACAAAGCCTTCCTAATCTGTACCATATCAAACAGTACATTTACTCTGGACAGAAATGCAAAATATGGACCGATGTAATATTCACAAACAAGAGAAAATCTGCAAATGCTGGAAATCCAAGCAACACATACAAAATGCTGGAGGAACTCAGCAGGCCAGGCAGCATCTACGGGAAAAAACTACAGTCAACATTTCGGGCTGAAATTGCCAAACCAGCTAAGTTCCTCCAGCATTTTGTGTGTATTGTCCAATGTAATATTGTCAACTCGGGCTCTCTAATTCCACCCAGAAGATTCTACTCACTTATACAGTCCACAGACCAGAGGTTTCCCAACTCTTGCAGCCTCATCAAAGCATGATTCAGCAACATGTTTGTCTAAACTCAGTAGCTTTTCACAAAATACTCCTTTACCTGGAACATAAAGAGAATAAATGATTCATCTCAAAGTACCAGATACAAGGGAAAACATTTTTTATCTGGTATTTTGGCAGAGGTTAGGTAAATATTTTGAAGACGACTATTTGTTCTAACTGGTTGCGTCACTGTCTGATACGGATGGATCACTGCACAGGATCGGAAAAAGCTGCAGAGGGTTGCAACTCAGCCAGATTCATCAAGGGCACTAGCCTCCCCAACGTCGAGGGTATCTTCAAAAGGTGACGCCTAAAAAAGGCAGCATCCATCATTAAGGACCCTCATCTCGCAGTTTACATGCCCTTTCATTATTGCTACCATCAGAGGGGAGATACAGGAGCTTGAAGATGCACACTCAATGTTCTAGGAATAGCTTCTTTCCTTCTGCCATCAGATTTCCGAATGGACATTGAACCCATGAACACAACCTCGCTAATATTGTTCTCTATTGGCACTACATATGTAATCTTATATATTTCTTTTGCAATTTAGTATTTTTTGTCATGCTGCCCCAAAACAACTAATATTACGACATATATCAGTGATATAGTGTTGGCGCGTGGCCTAGTGGACAAGGCATCAGACTAGTAACCTGAAGGTCACTGGTTCGAGCCTCAGCTGAGGCAGCGTGTTTGTGTCCTTGAGCAAGGCACTGAACAACACATTGCTCTGCGACGTCACCGGTGCCAAGCTGCTTGGGTCCTAGTGCACTTCCCTTGGACAACATCAGTGGCGTGGAGAGGGGAAGGCCTGCAGCTTGGGCAACTGCCGGTCTCCCATACAACCCTGCCCAGGCCTGCGCCCTGGAAACTCCAGGCGCAGATCCATGGTCTCTCGAGACCGACGGATGCCACCACCATCAGTGATATCAAACCTGATTTTGATCCTGTTTTAGGGTGCAATTAGAAAAATTTGGGCCTTCGACATGAAATGGTTGATTGTTACTCAGTTCCTTTTTACATGGATTCTCTCTGTGAACAGGTGAGTGATTCCAGTACTTTGTTTTTATTTCAGATTTCTAGCATTTCATTTTCAGCCTATTACACCACAATATGAAAGATAAATATGCAGCTCTTCAAGCCAACTAAGTCTAACAAATATTAAGTAAATACTTAGTTAAGTGAGCACTGAATGACTCTAGCTGGAGTTGGCAGACTCTGGGTTGTTTGTGACAGGATAATTAAGCTGACAGGAGCATCTTGAATTTAGTATTTTCAAAATAAGATGTGTACTTCTACATTGTGAAAATAACTTTTCTTGATTCAATGAGCAGCACAAACTGGAATAATTCATATTTTTAAAAAACTGATCCAATGCAGTTACTTTTTTTGTAATTTCAGTTTATGAATCTATTTAGCTTTGTCTTTACTAATTGCAAAAGAATGTAACTCCACACAAAGAATGAAACATGAGTGCCATTCAAATTGTCAGTTTGTTTCCACATGCTATTCCCCTGATTCCTTCTCCCTTCCATGACAATGTTGTTGCAGCCACAAAGGTGACAGCAATTATTCCAGGACCCCATTTAATCGGTCACCCTTTAGAACAAGGTCAAATGCTTCACCACCTAGAGCAGGGGTTCCCAACTTGGGGTCATGGGCCCCTCAGTTAATGGTAGGGGTCCATGGCATGGAACTCCTGAATTAGAGTATCAATGGGAATCTTTATCCTTAAGAAAAATCCAGAGAAAAAATCCCAGCAGGATCCAGTCACTTGTTATTTAGAGAAACTGACTAATTGCTTCCAACGTCCTGGCACAAGGATGTTTACATAAGCCGCTGTTATTTCACTAGTCGGGATAAACTGAGACAACATATAGTTGGCAAAATGTATGATATAAGACTTGGATGACGTAACCATATCGGACAATGAACACTCACTTAAACATGATAGCAAGCTGTCAAGCATTAGATCTTCAATATCATTGGAGGGCCACTGTAACATTATTACAGTGCCAGCAACCGGGGCTCAATTCCCACCAATGCAAGCTAATCTGCAGATGCTGGAAATCCAAAATGCTGGAGGAACTCAGCAGGCCAGGCAGCATCTACAGAAGAGTGAATGGTTGACGTCTCGGTCCGAAATGTTGACTGTCCACTCTTTCCCATAGATGCTGCCTGGCCTGCTGAGTTCCTCCAGCATTTTGTGTGTGTTGCCTTCAATTCCTACCATTATGTGTAAGGAGTTTGTACATTCTCCCCATGACTAGGCAGATTTCTTCCAGATGCTCCAGTTTCCTCTAACATTTCAAAGATTTATTGGTAAGTTCATTGGTCACATGGGTGTAACTGGGCTGGAAGGGTTATTACTGTGCTCTTAAGTCTCTAAATTTAAATCTCTAAATCATTCTTCCTAGTCCCTCCAACTCCAATCAGCATTTGTCTAAAACTAACACTATACCTGCACGTAAAGCATCCAGAACTACTTCTGAGCCTTCTTCTGCCAGCGAGGAAATGATGACTCCTGAAACACTATACAAATGGAGAAGGAAATTAGCAGTAACTTCTATAAAGCATGATGACCACAAAACCAGATTACTGATCCTAATTATATCAAAATATGCAATTTAAATCTAATTCTAATGTACCATGGGAGATCACTGCAAGAAAATTCCAGCTAAACGAAATATCAGTTGTATTGAACATAAAGACCATGAAATAAAATAACACACCACATGTTGGCTTTAAGCATTACCTATAGTATTTTTACTATTCAACCTGATGAAAAAAATAAGAAGAAAAATCTTCAAATTTAGAAAATTCAAACTTAAAGAAAAGTTTTTGTACCAATTATTACAATGAACCATGAAGAAAAATTCGCTATCATTAAAAGTGTTTTATATTCTTCAATATGCCATATTCCTATCTACGCCTTTTGACCTTGAACTAAGTATCATCCTAGGTCACAGGTTCCAACCTGGGATCCGTGGACCCCTTGGTTAATGGTAAGGCTCCATGGCATAAAAGAGGTTGCAAACCCCTGTCCTAGGTCATCTCAAAATGTCAATTTTGAGTAAATACACTTTTGTGAGTGCAGTAATCACAGCTTAACCACACCAGGTAAAAGAGCAGATTGCCTTCCTCAAAAAGAATTAACAAACTGAAAAGGATGTTTATGACCATCCAATAGTTCATTATCATCCTTACTGATGTTAGCTTTTTATTCAACAGTATTTATTGAACTGAATGCTTAATTCCCAATGCACTGCAGTGGGATTTGATAAAGTCTCCTATCTTGTTCACAAATCGACATCTGCTGAAACAAGCAATGTTGTAAATGAACAAACAACATGATATACAAGTGGTAATATCGTGCATTATGACATTCACCCATTTGGACTGAGAAGCTGCAGCCAATACAACCAGACTGCTGCAATTTAAGTTAACTAAAAACATAGTGCTACTAGTCAAAGTTAGGAGGTACCGGATACTTAGGTCCCACACCAACAGGTTCAAGACCAGTTAATATCCTACAACCATCAGGCTCCTGAAACTGCATAGATAACTTCACTCACCTCAATGCTAAACTGTCTCACTTTCAAGGACTTTATCACTCATATTCTCAGTATTATTTCTTTACATTTTTATTATTTGCATGATTTGTCAGGCCTTGTTTATGATTATCATCACCATTATGTCATGGCGTATGACGTGGGCGATCATGGTTCTATGATTGTTCATGGCAAATTTTTCTACAGAAGTGGTTTGCCATTGCCTTCTTCTGGGCCGTGCCTTTACAATATGGGAACCTCAGCCATGATCAATACTCTTCAGATTGTCCGCCTGGCGTCAGTGGTCACATAACCAGTCCTTGTGATGTGCACCAGCTGCTCATACGACCATCCACCACCTGCTCCTATGGCTTCAAGTGACCCTTATTGGTGGGGGGGGCTCCTCGGGGGGGCTACACCTTGCTTGCAGGCTAGCAAAGGGAAGAAGTGCCTTACACCTCCTTTGGTAGAGAATATTTCCACCCCACCACGTGGGGTGAATAGCTTTTTATAAATTCTATAGAATTTCTTTATTTTCCTGTAAATGTTTGCAAGAAAATGGATCTAAGGTCATATATAGTGACACATAAGTACACAGATAATAAATTGAACTTTGAACATCTAATGTTCAAACAAAATATCTCTTTGAAGACTGGTGATTCCGTAGAGAAAGTACTCAATGCTGTTATCTAAATTATAGTACAAGTCTCTGCTAAAAGACTTCATCAGACAGAAACTACAGGTTCTAGCAGTATTATGCAACAAAAAAATGCATCAGATGGAACCCTCTCTTAAGAAAAGGTTTTTACTTGGACATTGAATAAGAAGAAAAATGAATGACTTTGTCAGTTAGTTAGACCACTGAGCCTGCACTTGCAAAAAGCAAACAATCCAAGTCTTTGCATCATTCTGCTCCACTGATGAGCATGTGGATTGCAGGTAGAGTGGCAGAGGCAACCATTTCATCAGCAGCTCGACTTGATGAGTGGCCACCTAGACAAAGATTCAGACCCACTGGCCTAAGGAGCAGCCTCTCCTTAAAGTGAGTTTAGTAAAAAAAAAGGGCAAAATAATCAAATAAATATTCAAAAGAGAAGCAAATAAACATGTAAGTTATCTACTATAATCTTTTCCATTAGATGATGCATCTCCTTCCTGTACCACTAAAATACCAAACCATGAAAAAGGGTAAATAAACTACTGCCAATGAAAAGAAGAATAAACTCAGGGAAAGTCTTCTGTGAGCCATCCAGCAAACTAAGATGCACTTACTGAAACTATTCCAACTATCCTGTTGCTTCAATAAAAGGCAGGTCCTTATTAATCAAAGTTACGACAATAAACAATAACTGACATTTTAAAAATACATAGTTCATAATATACATACAATTGAGTAAAAAAATCAACAGAAAAAGTGGTCTAGCGTCTTTCAAGAGAAATTAAAGACCATTATTTCAAAATAAAAAGTTTTCAATGATGGAAAGAAAAACTAGTCAGACTAACTGGGAAAATTTCAGAATTTAGCATAGACATAGATAAAGAACATGAAAGCAGAATACAGCAGTTACCTGATAAAACCATATTGTATTTTTGATCGATGCAACGGAGTCAAAAGGTTGACTAAGTCTAATGTAATTCCTTTTTCAGTAAAAAAGTACATTGGGGAATAAGGAAATTGCAGAGAAATTAAGCAAATATTTTATATTTGGCATAAGAAAACCCTCATAAATGGTAGAAACTTTCAGGTATGGAGTGAATAAGCTCAAAGAAATTAGTCTCAAGAAAAAATTATTTCTGGAGTAATTAACAGATACATGTCCAGAATATAGGAACATGGGAGGCTCAACGGTCTGGGTCGAAGGGTCTGCAATGTGCTGCAGATGTCTATGTACTGTGTTAACATAATGAAAAGCATTTTATGATGCTGGCTGTGGAGATAGTGGATTTACAGGCAGCCATTTTACAAAATTCCACACATTGGTAAGATTCCTTATGTTAGAAAATAGCAGATTAAGTAGGAGATTTGTGGAGTGCCTCAGGAAACAGTGCTGCAGCCTCAGTTCGCCACAATCTACATCAGTCATTTGCGTGAAATATCAAGCGTAACATATCCAAGTTTGCTGATGGTAGCAAGGAGGGCTGTGAGGAGGATACAGGAAAATAAGGTGACAGAATAAATAGAAAAAAGGATTTTTTTTCACGTATAGTGCGGCACAGAAAGCTGTTGCTACTGGTTATCTTTGTACATGAAGTAAAAGGTTAACATGCATGCAAATAAAAGCAATATGTTGGGCTTATTCAATGATGAACTATCAACAAGTACATCTTGCACCAGTAATTTAGGGATCTGGTGAAGCTATGGGGTGCACAGGTCCAATCTCCCTATCTAAGGAATTGTATTTCCATTGGAGGGAATGCAGTGCAGTTTCATCACAGTTGTATGGCATGTGTTGTATGAAAATAGATCGAGCAGATCTTGGTCCTAAGATATCTATACTTCAGGAGAATGAGAGACAATCACGTTCTTACGGGATCAACAAAATAAACACAGACATGATGCTTAGCTTGGGTATCAAACACCAGGAATAGATCAGAACAGAGATGAGAAGAAATTTCTTTCACCCAAAGGTACTGAATTGTTGGAATTCCCAAGAGGGCTTTGGAGCTTCAGTTGCTATTTATATTCTAGTCGTATCACCTTCGGACACTAATCACAGATTAAGAGGTTGGTGCAGGAAAGTGGGGTTGAAGTAAAGGAGAACCATGATCTGAAAAAATAGCAGAGCAGCCTCTAGAGACAATATGGCCTGAACCTGCTTTTATATGTCCTTATAATCACTTTGACCACTCATTTATGGACAGTTGTTTCTTTGAACAGCTTCGGAACTGCCCAGAATATCTACCATTAAGAGTAGGTTGTAAATTCCTCAAACTACACATAGCTCCAATACAGGGAGGTCTGTGAAGAACTGATACAGGGTTTATAACCATACCATTGGTCATTGAGCACAATGTCAGCATCTTGCCCACGTACCACCCGGGTATTTGCAAGAACGTCTGCGCTGAAGGCACATTCCACATCCTGAATGCAGTCCTCCACAATGTAAAGCAAGCTGCAGCCACTCTCCTCTTGGATGCTTTTAAACAAAGCTCTGTTGCCACTGCAAATGCCAAAAAGCGCCAATCCGATGCGACTGCCCATCAAACTGCCGTTCCCATATCGTCCCATTGCCACATTGGAAACAATGTTATTGGAAGTTTCTGGAATGATGTGCCTTTGGCCACTGGATCTCAATGAGTGGGAATGACTAAGGACATGCAGGCCGTTGAACGGAGGTGCCGGTCCTGAGGGAGAGTTTGAGGTAGTCACGTCTTGGCGAATAGTCGATGTGTTGGTAATGGAGTTGGATACACTTGTTCTGAATGAGATCATGTTCTGATTATGAGACACTGGAGAAGAAACATTATTGTTGAAGCTGGTGGGACATGGGTTGGGTCGGAATACAAAAGTTGACGACTGTGGTAGAACAGGTTGATCACACATAGACATCCCAGCAGAGAGATTCGTAGGGGGAGACCTAGGAAAGAACAAGTTTCAAAACAAGATTAGATATTTAAAGTATAGGGGGGGAAACCTTAATATGTCTATTAATTTTGCATCTTCCCCAAGCTGATTTGATAAATGCACAACTTTGGAAGTGAAGAAAGCTACTTATGAAGTTACCAGATATTCACTGTCATTCCCCAATACTTTCAATTAGAATTATTCCACGACAGTCAACATTAAAAAAAACTTCTACAATCTCAATGTGGCCCAAAGTACTTGGAGAGTGTCAATGCGATGTCCCAATCCTACATTCAGATATATACCCAGGTGCTAATGGATGGTTTCTTCCTGAAGCCTTGCTCTTAAATTAACACATCGAGCCATTATCTTCCCCCAAACACTACAACTCCTGAGAAAGAAAAACAAAAATAACATCAGATTGTGAAACTCAATTTCATACTGCATTTGACAAAAACAAGGCGAAAGATCCATCAACTGTATAAATGCAGCAGTTAGTGCTGATGCCTTCACACACCTGGACTGGATCCTTGACCTTGTATGAGTGTACGCTCTCCCAAGACTGGTTTTCCCCTAAGTGTTCCAGTTTTCTCCTACAACCATGGAACAGTATAGCACTGGAGCAAGCTCTTCATCCCACAATGAACCAGACTAATTAAACTAGCAATTAAATGCCTATTAATTAGTCCCTTCTGCCCATCACAAGCTCATAATTTTGCACTTCATAAAAATAGTCATTGACAAGTGTGTCCCCACAAATTCATTCAGCCTTCCTAATCAGAAGCCCTGGATGAACCACGAGATCTGCATTCTGCTGAGGGCCAGATCTGTGGTATTCAGGTTGGGTAACCATGCTAAATACAAGAGGTCCAGGTATGATCTTTGGAAAGCTATCTCACAGGTGAAGTGGCAAATCCAGACCCAACCTGAATCACTGGGGGATGCTCAACAGCTGTGACAGAGCTTGAATACAATCCCCTCCTACAAAGTGAAACCAAGCAACACAGTCACAACAGGTCAACAGCAGATGCCGTCTCAATGGCTCTTCACTCAATGCTGGAAAATCTGGACAGCAAAGATGCATACATCAGGATGCTCTTTATTGACTAGAGCTTGGCATTCAATACTATCTTCCCCTCAAAACTAAACAATACGCTTCAAGTTCTAAGCCTCAATATCTCATTGTGCAACTGAATCCACAATGTCCTCACTTGCAGACCCACTCAGTTCAGATTAGTAAAAACATCTCTTCTACAATCTCCCTCAGCACAAGTGAACCACAAGGCTTAGCCTCCTGCTCTGCTCATTTTAGATAGATAGATAGATAGATAGATAGATACTTTATTCATCCCCATGGGGAAATTCAACTTTTTTCCAATGTCCCATACACTTGTTGTAGCAAAACTAATTACATACAATACTTAACTCAGTAAAGAATATGATATGCATCTAAATCACTATCTCAAAAAGCATTAATAATAGCTTTTAAAAAGTTCTTAAGTCCTGGCGGTAGAATTGTAAAGCCTAATGGCATTGGGGAGTATTGACCTCTTCATCCTGTCTGAAGAGCATTGCATCGATAGTAACCTGTCGCTGAAACTGCTTCTCTGTCTCTGGATGGTGCTATGTAGAGGATGTTCAGAGTTATCCGTAATTGACCGTAGCCTACTCAGCGCCCTTTGCTCAGCTACCGATGTTAAACTCTCCAGTACTTTGCCCACGACAGAGCCCGCCTTCCTTACCAGCTTATTAAGATGTGAGGCGTCCCTCTTCTTAATGCTTCCTCCCCAACACGCCACTACAAAGAGGGGGCTCTCCACAACTGACCTATAGAACATCTTCAGCATCTCACTACAGACATTGAATGTCTTATGACTTATGACTGTGTGGCTACATACAGTTCCAATGCCATATTTACATTTGCTGATGACACCACTGTTGCTGGCCGAATCCAAGGGTGATGAATCGGCATACATGAGTGAAACTTAAAATATGGCTGAGTGGTGCCACAACAGAACCTCTCACTCAACGTCAGCTAGGCCCAGGGATGATTATTGACTTCAGAAAGGGGAACTAAAGGTCGATGAGTCAGTCCTCATCAGGGGATCAGAGGTGGAAGAGATCAGCAGCTTTAAATTCCTCAATGTTAATCATTTCAGAGGCTCTGTTCTGGGTCCAGCAGGTAAGTGCCATTACCAAGAAAGCACAGCAACACCTCTACTTTCTCTGAAGTTTGCAAAGGTTCAGCATGTCATCTAAAACTTTAACAAAATTCAATAGATGTGTGGTGGAGAGTATATTGATCGGTTGCATCAGATCCTGGTATGGAAACACCAATGCCCTTGTACAGAAAGTAGTAGATATGGCCCAGTCAATCACGGGTAAAGCCCTCCCCACCACTGAGCAAATCTATGCACAGCACTGTCGCAGGAAAACTGCATCCATCATCAAGGACCCTCACCATCCAGGCCATGCTGTCTTCTTGCTGCTACCTCAGGAAAAAGGTACAGGAGCCTAAGGACAAACACCACAGGTTTAAGAACAGTTATTACCCCTCACCCATCAGACTCCTGAACCAGAGAGGAGAGCTTCAGTCAATTTCACTCATCCCTTCACTGAACTGTTCCCACAACCAATGGGACTTGATTTCAAGGACTCTTCATCTCATGTCCTTGATATTGTTTGCTTAATTGTTTATTATTATTACTACTTCTTTTGTATTTGCAGAGTTTTTGTGCATTGGTTTATATCCATACTGTTAGTGCAGTCTTTCATTGAATCCATTGTGTTTCTTGAATTTACTGTAATTGCCTGCAAGAAAATTAATTTCAGGGTTGCATCAGGTGACATATGCAGTGCCTTTAAGAATTTTTTAGCCCATACAATCATTTTCACATTTTACTGTCTCATTTTCAAAATTTAAAATAAACTGAAGTAGGATTTTTCTGAGCTAATCTACAAAACATTGTGCATTGTCAAATCAAAAGAAAAATTTCAAAACTTGTCAACAATTTACTAAAAATTAAAAACCAAAATTGTGAGGCTGAAATTGTGTAGAAATAGCAGGGGCTCTGACAGAAATATTTCAAATGTCATTAGAAACGGGGATGGTGCTGGAGGATTGGCGTATTGCTCATGTTGTTCCATTGTTTAAAAAGGGTTCTAAGAGTAAACCTAGCAATTATCGGCCTGTAAGTTTGACGTCAGTGGTGGGTAAGTTAATGGAAAGTATTCTTAGAGATGGTATATATAATTATCTGGATAGACAAGGTCTGATTAGGAACAGTCAACATGGATTTGTGTGTGGAAGATCATGTTTGACAAATCTTATTGAATTTTTTGAAGAGATTACTAGGAAAGTTGATAAGGGTAAAGCAGTGGATGTTGTCTATGTGGACTTCAGTAAGGCCTTTGACAAGGTTCCACATGGAAGGTTAATTAGGAAGGTTCAATCATTAGGTATTAATATTGAAGTAGTAAAATGGATTCAACAGTGGCTGGATGGGAGATGCCAGAGAGTAGTGGTGGATAACTGTTTGTCAGGTTGGAGGCCGGTGACTAGTGGTGTGCCTCAGGGATCTGTACTGAGTCCAATGTTGTTCATCATATACATTAATGATCTGAATGATGGGGTGGTAAATTGGATTAGTAAGTATGCAGATGATACTAAGGTAGGTGGCATTGTGGATAATGAAGAAGTTTTTTAAAGCTTGCAGAGAGATTTAGGCCAGTTAGAAGAGTGGGCTGAAAGATGGCAGATGGAGTTTAATGCTGATAAGTGTGAGGTGCTACATTTTGGTAGGACTAATCAAAATAGGACATACATGGCAAATGGTAGGGCATTGAAGAATGCAGTAGAACAGAGTGATCTAGGAATAATGGTGCATAGTTCCCTGAAGGTGGAATCTTATGTGGATAGGGTGGTGAAGAAAGCTTTTGGTATGCTGGCCTTTATAAATCAGAGCATTGAGTATAGGAGTTGGGATGTAATGTTAAAATTGTACAAGGCATTGGTAAGGCCAAATTTCGAGTATTGTGTACAGTTCTGGTCACCGAATTATAGGAAAGATGTCAACAAAATAGAGAAGAGTAAAGAGGAGATGTACTAAAATGTTACCTGGGTTTCAGCACCTAAGTTACAGGGAAAGATTGAACACGTTAGGTCTTTATTCTTTGGAGCATAGGTTGAGGGGGGACTTGATAGAGATATTTAAAATTATGAGGGGGATAGATAGAGTTGACGTGGATAGGCTTTTTCCATTGACAGTAGGGAGATTCAAACAAGCAGACATGAGTTGAGAGTTAGGGGGCAAAAGTTTAGGGGTAACACAAGGGGGAACTTCTTTACTCAGAGAGTGGTAGCTGTGTGGAACGAGTTTCCAGTAGAAGTGGTAGAGGCAGGTTTGATAATGTCATTTAAAGTAAAATCAGATAGGTATATGGACAGGAAAGGAATGGAGGGTTATAGGCTGAGTGCAAGTCGGTGGGACTAGGTGAGAGTAAACACTCGGCACGGAGTAGAAGGGTCGAGATGGCCTGTTTCCGTGCTGTAATTGTTATATGGATAAAGAGTATTCATTCCCTTTGTAATTTGGCCTACTGTTTCAGGTACATTGGTAAAGATCCTGTGGAACTACTGGAAGAAAAGTAATTTTCCTCGTATACTGGCCATAATTTTCTCCTTGACCCATCATTACTGGAATAAACAAAAAGTAAATCATCTTTAACATCCTCAGAGTGCTTTAAAGTGCTTAAAAAACAATAAACTGTTTTTGAAGAGTATTCACCACATTAGAGGAAGCTGACCAAAATGAAATCTATGGTACTGCATGTTCCTGTGTAACTTATTCATAAATAAATGAACTTATTATTGCATGTGGACTCATAGTAAACAGTTGATATACTTGTCCACATAGCAACTGCTCTTCATAACAATTCATCATATCTGAAATATCTTATAGTTTCCAGGAGATAGAAAACAATAGAACATATAAGCCTTTGTTTCTTTCCTTTTTTAATCAGGAAAGCTACCATGCAAGGTTGATTCTTTACGAATTGTGGGTCTATTTTTAAAAATCAAATGAGCAAGTTTCACATTATATTAATTATAACAGCAAATTGCCCTGTCATTTTTCCTCTCAGATTAATGAAGAGAAATTGCTATCAGATAACAGAAGTTTGTAAAAGTTGTAAGAACCAAAGTTCAAAGTAAATTCATTATCAAGGTACGTACTGTTCATATAATCAACGAGAAAACTACATACAATTCAAAGTCAACTACTGACCAGAGTCCAAAACTACAATGTGAACTACATTTCTCACTACCTGTTAATATTGTTGTGCTCATATTACTTTATGTGCTGTAATTAACATATGTACTGCATTTTGTGCCTTGGTCCCACAGGAACTTTGTTTCATTTAGCCATCTACATGTGTGCAGTTGAATGACAATAAACTTGAAAGTTATCAAATGCAAAGTTTTGCACTGCAACGCACAATATTGTGTTAGGTCAAAAAAATGATTTTCAGACATGAAAACAGGAAGCAAAATGTGTGTGTGTATAGCCAAATTGTTTAAGAGAAGTTGTTATAACACTGTGACATATTTCACAAGTTCACAGTACATGCTGAAGCTTAACAGGTACAGGGTTCTACATAATTAAAGATTCAGTATGTGTAAACAATATACTGCACTTGAATGCTATTAAGAAATATACAACAAAAAATATACCAATGATTAACAACTTCCATCTAACTCTGTTAACTTTTTAACTCTGTGAAAACTCTGATAACGTTTCCAGCATTCTGCAAAGTGATCTACAATGGTTCTTATGCAGAACTCTAGAATTGTAAGCTGTAAAGTAGTGGTCACCAACCAGTCGATCGCGATCGACTGGTCGCTCTTTGAGACTTTCCCAGTAGACCGCGATAAAAAAGAAAAATAAATACACAAATACTGTTGTAATGTGAGCATTATAAAAATAAGTAATACTAATTAGGATAATAGTACTCTAGCAATACTCCCACTACGGAAAGCTGTTTGTAAAGAGAGGTGGTTTCTGGGGTTGCAGGGTTTTACTTGCATTCTTTCTGCTCAGTGCACCTGAGATAAAGACTCTTTTGTCGACAAGAAACAAGGAGCACGAGGAACTGTCAGATGATGCGTGGCTACTGGATTTAGGGTTTTTGACAGATGGTTAAATTAAATGTACAACACGCTCTTGCGAAAAGACCGACACCTGCCCCACATGACAAGCGCAGTAAATGCGTTTAAGGCCAAGCTCGGCGCTTGGGTTTCAAATTTTAAAAATAAGAGGTTGGCACACTTTCCCAACTTGGAGAAAATGTTACAGGCCATCAAGGAAAAAAATGCTTTTCGCCCGGAGCTTACCCAGACAAACTGGCAATAGAGTTCGATCGGCGTTTTGGGGAGTTAAATGTCATGAAAGACATTGCTGCATTTATTTCAAACCCATTTCTGCCGATCGATATAGAACAGACAGCAGCCAAATTCCAGCAAGTATTTGGTGTGCCAAGTGATTCTGAAATGGAAATAATTGATTTGCAAAATGACATCGAGCTTAAAGCAAGATCAAGGGACGGTGACTTTTGGGGGCTCGTCAGCAGGGAGAAATTTCCTCATCTCACTACGTGTGCACTAAAAGTCAGTGCCTACTTCGGGTCAACTTATCTGTGTGAAATTGCACTTTCACAGATGAAAATTATTAAATCTAAGTACAGGAGCTATCTTATTGACAACCACCTCACAGACTGTCTCAGACTGGCTGTCTGTAGTTATGAGCCAAATTTCAGGGAACTAGCAGGAAGTATTCAGCCCCAGTCGTCACACTGAGTGCAACAGTCAATTTTTATTCATTTATTTTTTGTGTTGAAATAAAATTAAATAATGTAACTTAGAATTAAAGGTATGAAGTATTGTAATATTCTTAAAGAAAGACAGCTATGGCCTGTTTGATATGCTAGTTACAGTGTTTTCTTGGTTGAATTAATTTCAAAGTTTGACAAAAGCATTTTATGTAATTCAAATATAATTAGCCCAAATAAAAAGCCTCAAGTTGGAAGTACAATCTGAGCTGTTTTTTCTCTAAATGATTTAGTAGAAGAGCTAATAGGACTTGATGTTTCAATCCCTATGATAAGTCAGCACTCTCGATGTTGGCAGTGGGATGGGAGTGGTGACAAGGAGGGTAGGTACCTCAGCGGGGTCATCAGGTAGGCACCCTCCTTCAACGTTTCGTTGATAAGCCCACGACGTCTCCAGAGGGCTCAATGGTGCTACCTGGTGTCTCAGATACACCCCCTCAGTTCCATACCCTCCTGCCTTCATCTTGCAGCCCAGTTGTTGTCTTTCCTTTTAATTCAAATCCAATTACTGCTTTCTTCTGCTGCATTTGACAAAGACTTGATTGCTTGTTGGAGTGAGTAACCCCTCACCCCATCTTCTTCAATAGACTGGTCATAGATGTAGCCACGAATCCCCTGCATCCCACTTCTATAGGGAAGATCTTGGTCTTCTTAGATCTTAAATCTTAGATCTTGCCTTTCACTAAGGCCAAGGTAGGGGATCTTGGGCTTAAAAAGGTTGGTGACCACTACTGTAAAGAAACACTAGATTCAAAAAATACTTATAAAGCAAAACACATTTGAAGCAAAAATATTCAAATGTATGTTATAACTATATTAACAATGTAGATGAAAATTGCTCTATATGCAGACTAAAACAAAGATATGGTTAATGATTTTCATTGCAGTGGCTGAGGCATTTAAGTCATACAGATATACAATGTGGAAACATGCCCTTCTACTCACCAAGCCGCAACCAACCATCAATCTACACTAATCCTAAATAATTCCGTATTTTATTCTTCCGACTGTCAGGTCAAAACCCCTGCCCCAATTCCACCACCCACCTAAACTAGGGACAAATTACACAGGCGTGTGGGAAGAAACTGGAACAACTGGAGGAAACCTATACGGTCATGGTAAAGTGTGCAAACTCTACAAAGACAGCATTTGAGGTCAGGACTGAACCCAGGTCAGTGACACTGTGAAGCATAGAACCACCAGCCACACCACTGCACCAACCATATCACTAAATGCTGATAAGGTGAGATTCAACAAAATGGAAGATGGCTTCTAGCACAAACACATGGACGTTGACCACCTGGGTTGAGTCAGCTACTTACTTCCCTATGCAATTCATTTCCTAATACAAAGGACAGCCAGAACTTCTATTTGATCTTTCAGCTATCAAAATGTAATTTGATCTCCTCTCAAGTTGAGCTGATAGGCTTTTATATCTATGTGTTACATTTATCTCATTCCAAAATGTATCAATACAGAACTTCATGGCCTTACCCAGTTAATCATTCACAGTATTCCCACTTTCTGAAAGGCTCACATCCTGTTTGTACTTTGAGCGGCCCAATAGTTTCATAAGCTGCAACCATAATAAAACTGCAATTACTGGATCCTTTGTCACTACATTTTATCAATATGAGATTTATAAGCTTTATAACCCGATACTTGCATAAAGTCAGACAGAGATTCACAGCACAAGAAGAAGCCATGTAAAACATGTCATACCTATCGAATGGCGAAAAGCCTCGATAGAGCAGATGTGGAGAGGATGTATCCTCTGGTGGGGGAGTCTAAGACCAGAGGACACAGCCTCAGAATAGAGGGGCATCCTTTCAGAATGGAGATAAGGAGGAATTTCTTTAGCCAGAGAATGATGAAAATGTGGAACATGTTGCCACACACGGGCTACGGGGACCAAGTCAATGGGTATATTTAAGGCAGAGGTTGACAGATTCTTGAATGGTCAGGGCATGAACGGAAACCCAGAGAAGGCAGGAGATTGGGGCTGAGAGGGAAAACGGATCAGCCATGACGAAATGGCAGAGTGCCCTAATTCTGCTACTGTATCTTATGGTCTACGGCAGTCAAAATCACCCTGCAGGTTACGGCTCTTAAATTCTCACCTGAGTACTTTTAAAGGACAAGATTACTTGACTGCTCGGAGCACCATTTCCAAACCCTATCATTTTAGAGTGAAATTGATACTTCTCAATTCCCTTCAAGTCCTTCTACCAATTAAAATCAATGCCTCAATTTGTTTGCAAAGAGAAAGAGCCCCTTTTTATTTCTACCATATAACCCTTGCAATATGTACCTTGGGGAAAAGAATACATGCTGATGAACCATATTTAAAATGAAGGGCAGAGTAAGATCAAAGAACCTAATGGCCTAATCATGTTGCTATGATGTCAACTCAGATTGGTCCCTATATCTAACTGCTCCACCGTGTAAAAGTCAACACTAAAACCAATCACAACTGAGTAATTGACGACACTGAAGAGAACACTATGTACATCACAAAACAAAGTACATGTGAGAACAAACCGGTTAGAAGTAATAAAGTAAACTGAATCAACACAACTTGATAACCGTCTTGGATAAAGTCAGTTGCAATGTGCTCAGAATTTTATTGATGTAGTTCCAAAAATTGATCTGCAAACCAAATTAAACCAATTCACTTTTATTTCTAGTTATTTGTTTGCTAGATACCTCACCTCAAACTGGAACTGATATTGTCACTGTTAATCACAACCCATGGGTATTTGCATAGTTCATGAACAAGACAAAGTAAACATTAGATTTTTGCAAAATGATACATAGTCATAGCTGGACTTCCATATCAACGCTATGATGGTGGGAGTGGGAATAATCCATTTTGAAGATTCTGCCCAGAACAATCTCCATCTTTCAGTGGATTCCCAGCAGTCCTATTCCCTATGTGTTTCCCTGTAATCTATTCTCTCTTGCACGCCCTCAATTCTTCAGCCACCCACATAGAGTAATTTATAGTAGCAACTCAATCTCGGTTTTAATTTTCACACAAAACTGGAGGGGGGGGGAAACTCTGATTAATCACCTTTTTCTGAAGGGGGTTATCAGGTTGGCAAAATGCCCATACAATACTCCATATATAAATAGGAATGAATTTAGACTGAAAACTTTTAATTTCAACCATTTTGCTACCCACAATATTTGTTGTTTTGTTTTTTGGACCGAAGTATCAACTGCTTATTCCCCTCCATAGATGCTGCCTGACCTGCTGAGTTCCTCCAGCATTTTGTAAGTAGCTCTGGATTTCCAGCCTCTGTAGATTCTCATGTCCATGTCAAGCCCATCAAACATATTCTCCCATGTATTTCCCTCCAGCCTATTCTCTCAGGTACTCATTAACTTTGCCTAATTCTCTTACCAGACACCTACACAAATGATAACTTACAGTGGCCAATTTACCTACCTGCCTGGGAATCTTTGGGATCTGGGAGGAAACTTGGAGGGGAGTGAAGTAGTACAGGAGCAATATAGAACAACTAGTTGAGTGGTGTAGCAGCAACAACCTTGCATTCAACATCACTAAGACCAAGGAACTGATTGTGGACTTCAGGAAGGGGAAGTCAAGGGAACTCACACCAGTCCTCATCGAGGGATCAGAAGTGGAAAGGGTGAGCAGTTTCAAGTTCTTGGGTATCAACATCTCTAAGGAACTATCCTGGGCCCAGCATATCGATACAATTACAAAGAAGGCACAACAGCAACTATGTTTCATTAGGATTTTGAGGAGAATTTTGAGGACACTCGAAAATTTCTACAGCTGTACTGCGGAGAGATTTCTAACTGGTTGCATCACCATCTGGTATGGAGGGGCCACTGCACAGGACCAGAAAAAGCTGCAGAAGGTTGTAAACTCAGCCAGCTCCATCATAGGCACTAGCCTCCCCACCAGCCAGGACACCTTCAAAAGGCGATGCCTCAAAAAACTAGCATCCATCATTAAGGACCCCCATCATCCAGCACATGCCCACTTCTCATTGCTATCATCAAAATGCTCTGAAGTCATGCACCCATCTTCTCCCCTTCCGCCATCAGATTCCTAAATGGACAATGAACCCATGAACACTACCTTAGTATATTTTCCTCTCTTTTTGAACAACTTAATTTTCTTTTTGATATATATTTCCTGTTGTAATTTAGTTTTCATTATTATGTACTGTAATAGACTGCTGCTACAAAATAACAAATTTCATGATATATGCCAGTGATATTAAACCCGATTCTAATTCTGAACTCTTGTGGTCACGGGGAGTATGTGCAAACTTCAGAGATGGCACGGTAGGTCAGAATCAAAGTACATATATGTCACCATATACTACACTAGGACTCATTTTCTTGTGAACATTTACAATAGAATCAATGAAAAACTACACACAACAACGGACAAGCAAAAGACAACAAATTGTGCAAATACAAAAAGAGAAACAAAATAATAATAATAAATAATATTGAGATCATGAGTTGTAGAGTCCTTGAGTCTACAGGTTGTGGGAACAGTTCAGTGTTGGGGTGATGAAGGAGCCTGATGGTTAAGGTGTAATAATTGTTTCTGAACCTGGTGGTGTGGGACCCAAGGGTCCTGTACATCCTTCCTTCTGGAAGAGGGCATGGCCTGGATGGTGGGTGTCCCTGATGATCAAACCTGAAACTGAGAGCTAGCACCTGCTGCAGGCCTGCATTGCCCAAGAGAAACCATTAAAAATGACCTATAATTATCCCTTATTATTCTCAGTTGATGTTAGAGGTTGCAGATTCAATATAGAAGCTGATCATCAATACCTAACATCGCCCTCAATTTGAAAATTAAGTTGCATCTTACTGGTTGTCCCAGTTAAATGGCGAACGTTTCACAGCAAGCACCATCAATAAGAAAAGCCTTTTTTTTTACACTGCCAAAGTCTGCCAGGTAGAGCCATACAGCAACACAGCATGGATACAGGCCATTCAGCCCAAAAAGTCCATGCCTACCACAATGGTCACCCAACTAGCCCCAATTTCCTGCATTTGGTTCATATCTCTCTAAGCCAGGAGTTCCCAAAAAATTTTTTATGCCATGGACCCTGACCATTATCCAAGGGATCTACGAAGCCCAGGTTAGAAACCCCTGGTCTGAGCCTTAACCTTTCATGTACCTACACAAGTGCCTTCCAAATGCACATGGAATGAAGGAGAGTAGCAAGGTTTCATGGAACTTACACAGTACCATATTCTGCCACATTTTCATACACTTTAACAACCGCTATATTTCAGAATCTGTGGACAGAGTTGAAAGGTTTCCAGAAAATCTGCCCGAGCAGGCATTATTCCGACAGTACCTCTGATAAGCCACTCAGCCATGGACATGATAGTGATAAGACTCAAATCCCTCACTGTGATCTCTGTACACTTTTTTTTTAATAGGAGCCGCTGGAGACAATCAAGAACCTTGGTTCCACAAACCCCTTGCTTAATGGTATTGGTCAGTGGCATTAAAAAGATTGGGAACCCATGATCTAAAAGACGACGTTCCTGGCTCTTCACTTTCAAACACCGAGGGTAAATGCTGGTTCTGTACTGCTACTCCACTGTACTTCAGGGGTATTCGTCTTCCTCAGTTCCACCTGTCACAGACTTTCTGTCCAAAGGTCCCAATTTTACACACCTACAAGGGGGCTCCAAGAATAAAAGACCACCACCATTGGACAGGACGTAAAGGAATCTTCGGTCCCAAAGCACCAGGTTCAGGTACAGTTGTTTCTCTCCAACCAGCAGACTCCTGAACTGGCGAATACAACCTACAGACTCACTTCCAAGGACTCTCCAACTCGAGTTCTTGGTACTTGTTATCTTTTTTATTATTATTTGTATAATGTCTGCTTTTGAATTTTGGTTGCTTGTCTTTGTGTAGTTTTTCATAAATTTTATTGTATTTCTTTATTTCCTGTAAATGCTTCAAGTGAAAGAATCTCTAGGCTGCATATATATGATGAGGGAAACTGAAACATTGAAGTGAATGCCAGAAGTGAGTGCTAGCTGCCTGACTTTGGACCGCTCTGCCACTAGAGAGGGGAGAGCCTGCACTGTGCCCCGGGAACGTTGCCCAGGTTTTCTGTGCTTTGGATATGGACTTGGACTACAGATTTTTTTTTCCAATATTATAGTATTTTATACTGAGCTTTTTGCCAGATCTTACTTGTTTTTTTTCTGCGGGGGAGGAGGATTTGGGGGTTGACGTGCCTGTTCTGTTTTGTTCATTTTTTTTATTATATGGAAGGAGGGATTTGGGGGCCAATGTGTCCGTTCTGTTTCTGTTTATTTTTTTGTGCGAGGGAGGGGGAATTGGGGGGGGGGGCGCGTTGATGATCGTGCTGCCTTTCTTTCTTGGTTTCATGGCTACCTAGAGAAGAAGAATTTTGGAGTTATATACCTGGATTATAAATGAACATTTGAACCTTTGATATGTGTATTTAGATAACAAACTTACTTTGACTTTGAAAAGAGGGCTGTTGTGATCTTTGTCTTATTTTCCTTACAAAGTTAACAGACCATATGTTCGGGAGTATTGGCTTTGTGTTAGCTCACTGTGCCTAAGCTGGCAACCAAGTACTTAACTATTTTACCTACTTATCTGTTTACCAGCACATAGCCTTGGCATTACGGGTGTTCACTTCAATGTTGTGAGAGTATCTGTCCCCATCATTCTCCTCCCCTCCACTGAACACATCTACCAGGAACACTGTGACAGGGAAGCAGCTTCCATCATCAGGGACCCCCAATGCTCCCTTCTCGCCGTTGTCATCAAGATTCACACCACCAGGTTCAGGAAGTTACTGCTCCTCAACCATCAGGCTTTTGAACCAATGGGGATAACTTTAACTTCACTTGCCCCATCACTAAACTGTTCCCGCAACCCACAGATTCACCTTCATGGACTCTTCATCTCGTGTTCTCAATATTTATTGCTTATATTTATTTATTTATGCTCTCGTTTGCATTTGCACATTGGTTGTTTGCCCTTTTGGGTGTAATCTTTCATTTGTTTCTAATATGATTCTAGGACTTACTGGGTATGCCCTCGAGAAAACAAATCTCAGGGCTGTATCTGGTGACATATCTGTACTTTGAAATGCATTTCAGATTTTAATCACCCTTTGGGTAAAAAAAATCTCCAAAAGCCCTACCCTTAAGTTAACCAGAGTGCACAGGTTTACAAACCTGATGAGGTGAAAAGTTTCTCACTATATGCCCTATCGGGCTCCTCCGTAATTTTACAAGCATCAGTCAGGTCCCCCTTGGTCATCAACGACAACCTGACTGATGCTGACAAAATCTGAGGAAAACAAACAGAGCCTATCAAATCCTTCCTCATAGCTCCCTCCCTGGCAACCTCTCCTCTGCGTCACCTCCTCTGGAATCAAGTCCTTCCTGAAAGGAGGTGACTAGAACTCCACACAATACTCCAGTTGTAGCTTAACTAATGTTTAATTCAATTCTACTATAACATCCGCGCTCTATTTTTCTATCCCACAGCCAATGAGGTATATAGCACGCCCGCTTACACAGCTGTCTTGAGAGATTCTTCGCCAAGATCCCTGCTTCTCAGTACTACCAAGGATCCTACAAATAAGTATGCACATCCTAGCCTTTACAAGTCTCAATAATGAATCAACTCACAAGTTCCAGAATGAAATTCCACCAGCCAACCCTTTGCCCCATTACCAACTCACCAACGTTGTTCTGCTGAAGACTATATTCCTCACAAACAACAGAATTACTAATCTTCACATCAACTGAAAATTTATTAACCATAGCCAGTATAATTACATTCAGATCTTTGATATACTGTATATAACAAACAGTTAACAGTCCAGGACAAGTCACATGATTGCAATGCAACAATTTAAATACTAACCACCACTATCAAATTCCTATTACCAGGCCCTTGATCAATTACAGCTCACTGTTCAGCACCATCATTCCCTCAATACTAACCAATAAGCTTCAAAACTTGGACCTCTGCGATAGGATTCTCGACTTCCTCTTTGGGAGACCACAGTGTGTGCAGATCGGTAATAACACTTCCTCCTCACTATCAACACAGTTATGTGCTCTACTCTACTCTCTCTACACTCATGACTACGAGGCTAAGAACTGTTCAAACGCCATCTATAAACTTGCCGATGGCACAGCTGCTGCTGGCAGAATCTCAGATGGAAGCTACGAGGCGGACAAAAGCAGGAGAGATTGGCTGGCTGAGGGGTTTTGCAACAACAATCTCACACTCAACGTCAGCAAGACCAAGGAACCGACTGTGGACTTCGAGAAGCAGAAGTTGGGAAGATGCACACCAGTCGTCATTCAGAGATCAGCAGTGGAAAGGGTGAGCAGCTTTAAGCTCCTGAACTTCAGCGTTTCAGAGGGTCTATCCTGAGCCCAATATCATCACAAAGAAGGTACACCAGTGGCTATATTTTGTGAGGTGTTTGAGGAGATTTGGAATGTCAATGATGACTCTTACAATTTTTTTTATAAATGTACAGTGGAAAACATTCTGAATGATTGTATCCCAACCTGATATGCAGGCACAGGATCAGAAGAGGCTTCAGAGGGTTGTAGGTTAAACCAGCTCTGTCAAAGAAACTACCCTCACCACTATTGAGGACATCCTCAAGAGCTAGTGCCTCAAGACCTTTAATGAGGTCTATCTTTAAAGACCCTCACTATCTGGGACATGCTCCCTTCTCAAAACTACCACCAGGGAGGAGGTACAAGAATTTGAAGACCCACACTCAACAGTTTAGGAAGTTTCTTACCCTCTGTCATCAGCTTTCTGAACAGTCCTTAAATACTACTTCATCATTTCTTATATTTTGCACTATTTATTTTTGACATTTATAGATCTTTATCTCTTTGCACAAATCTCATGTCATGTGTCAGTGATAATAATTCTGCTTCAATTCGTCAAATTATTCTGGATCCCGTGGAGTTTCTTTTGAAATTTTCATTAAAATTCTTACTTTTTCACCCTGCTCATATCATAGCACCTTCATTTTAACGCTGGTAGACTTCCAAAGGCTTTTCATGCAAAGGAGTCATTTCCTTACAAACATGCCTTCAGTGATAGTTAAATGTCTTACAGTACAATTGTTCTTACCTCATTTCTCTGTTCTCAGTCTGAAGGTGAAACTATGGTTAAGATGTAAAAGCCCTTCCTTAGTTCACCTAACTGGCATTTTCAGAAGACGATTAACACACATGGTATATTTAACCAGAGAGCAATACATTGGGGAAAAAAGCAGTTGAGTATCAAATACAGAAACTAATTAGGAAGGCTAACAGAATGTGGCAGAGCTACGTTCATCCCACACTAACAAATGAGGAAGTGTTACAAAAAATCAGAATAAGCAGAGATCTGATTTCATCAAATTTCTGGGACAGGTACTGAGAAAAAAAAAGTTCAAACATCTTGCAGTGATGGATAAAAATGATGGAAGAAAAAGTCAAGGTCGACAGCACATGACATTCATGGGTTGCATCAGGGGACAGACTGGCAGAAGTTTTGAAGAGCTTATTAGAACTTATCAGGTTAAAGACAGATGATTGCCCATGTCATAAAACATAACAATGAAGATGAACAGAATGTTGCAATTTATTGCAAGAGATATGCAATGTAAAAGTGGGGAGGTTTCGATGAAATGTCAAAGCGGGCATGTTTTGGTGAAATGTCAAAGCGGGCATGTTTCAGTGCAATGTCAAAGCGGGCATGTTACAGTGAAATGTCAAAGCGGGCATGTTTCAGTGAAATGTCAAAGCGGGCATGTTTCAGTGAAATGTCAAAGCGGGCATGTTTCAGTGAAATGTCAAAGCGGGCATGTTACAGTGAAATGTCAAAGCGGGCATGTTTCAGTGAAATGTCAAAGCGGGCATGTTTCAGTGAAATGTCAAAGCGGGCATGTTTCAGTGAAATGTCAAAGCGGGCATGTTTCAGTGAAATGTCAAAGCGGGCATGTTTTGGTGAAATGTCAAAGCGGGCATGTTTCAGTGCAATGTCAAAGCGGGCATGTTACAGTGAAATGTCAAAGCGGGCATGTTTCAGTGAAATGTCAAAGCGGGCATGTTTCAGTGAAATGTCAAAGCGGGCATGTTTCAGTGAAATGTCAAAGCGGGCATGTTACAGTGAAATGTCAAAGCGGGCATGTTTCAGTGAAATGTCAAAGCGGGCATGTTACAGTGAAATGTCAAAGCGGGCATGTTTCAGTGAAATGTCAAAGCGGGCATGTTACAGTGAAATGTCAAAGCGGGCATGTTTCAGTGAAATGTCAAAGCGGGCATGTTTCAGTGAAATGTCAAAGCGGGCATGTTTCAGTGAAATGTCAAAGCGGGCATGATTCAGTGAAATGTCAAAGCGGGCATGTTACAGTGAAATGTCAAAGCGGGCATGTTACAGTGAAATGTCAAAGCGGGCATGTTTCAGTGAAATGTCAAAGCGGGCATGTTTCAGTGAAATGTCAAAGCGGGCATGTTACAGTGAAATGTCAAAGCGGGCATGTTTCAGTGAAATGTCAAAGCGGGCATGTTTCAGTGAAATGTCAAAGCGGGCATGTTTCAGTGAAATGTCAAAGCGGGCATGATTCAGTGAAATGTCAAAGCGGGCATGTTTCAGTGAAATGTCAAAGCGGGCATGTTTCAGTGAAATGTCAAAGCGGGCATGTTTCAGTGCAATGTCAAAGCGGGCATGTTTCAGTGAAATGTCAAAGCGGGCATGTTACAGTGAAATGTCAAAGCGGGCATGTTTCAGTGAAATGTCAAAGCGGGCATGTTACAGTGAAATGTCAAAGCGGGCATGTTTCAGTGAAATGTCAAAGCGGGCATGTTTCAGTGAAATGTCAAAGCGGGCATGTTACAGTGAAATGTCAAAGCGGGCATGTTACAGTGAAATGTCAAAGCGGGCATGTTTCAGTGAAATGTCAAAGCGGGCATGTTTCAGTGAAATGTCAAAGCGGGCATGTTTCAGTGAAATGTCAAAGCGGGCATGTTTCAGTGAAATGTCAAAGCGGGCATGTTTCAGTGAAATGTCAAAGCGGGCATGTTTCAGTGCAATGTCAAAGCGGGCATGATTCAGTGAAATGTCAAAGCGGGCATGTTTCAGTGAAATGTCAAAGCGGGCATGTTACAGTGAAATGTCAAAGCGGGCATGATTCAGTGAAATGTCAAAGCGGGCATGTTACAGTGAAATGTCAAAGCGGGCATGTTTCAGTGAAATGTCAAAGCGGGCATGTTACAGTGAAATGTCAAAGCGGGCATGATTCAGTGAAATGTCAAAGCGGGCATGTTTCAGTGCAACGTCAAAGCGGGCATGTTTCAGTGCAACGTCAAAGCGGGCATGTTTCAGTGCAACGTCAAAGCGGGCATGTTTCAGTGCAATGTCAAAGCGGGCATGTTTCAGTGAAATGTCAAAGCGGGCATGTTTCAGTGAAATGTCAAAGCGGGCATGTTTCAGTGAAATGTCAAAGCGGGCATGTTTCAGTGAAATGTCAAAGCGGGCATGTTTCAGTGAAATGTCAAAGCGGGCATGTTTCAGTGAAATGTCAAAGCGGGCATGTTTCAGTGAAATGTCAAAGCGGGCATGTTTCAGTGAAATGTCAAAGCGGGCATGTTTCAGTGAAATGTCAAAGCGGGCATGTTACAGTGAAATGTCAAAGCGGGCATGTTTCAGTGCAATGTCAAAGCGGGCATGTTTCAGTGAAATGTCAAAGCGGGCATGTTTCAGTGAAATGTCAAAGCGGGCATGTTTCAGTGAAATGTCAAAGCGGGCATGTTTCAGTGAAATGTCAAAGCGGGCATGTTACAGTGAAATGTCAAAGCGGGCATGTTTCAGTGAAATGTCAAAGCGGGCATGTTTCAGTGCAATGTCAAAGCGGGCATGTTTCAGTGAAATGTCAAAGCGGGCATGTTTCAGTGAAATGTCAAAGCGGGCATGTTTCAGTGCAATGTCAAAGCGGGCATGTTTCAGTGAAATGTCAAAGCGGGCATGATTCAGTGCAATGTCAAAGCAGACATGTTTCAGTGCAATGTCAAAGCGGGCATGATTCAGTGAAATGTCAAAGCGGGCATGATTCAGTGAAATGTCAAAGCGGGCATGTTTCAGTGAAATGTCAAAGCGGGCATGTTTCAGTGAAATGTCAAAGCGGGCATGTTTCAGTGAAATGTCAAAGCGGGCATGTTTCAGTGAAATGTCAAAGCGGGCATGTTTCAGTGAAATGTCAAAGCGGGCATGATTCAGTGAAATGTCAAAGCGGGCATGTTTCAGTGAAATGTCAAAGCGGGCATGTTTCAGTGAAATGTCAAAGCGGGCATGTTTCAGTGAAATGTCAAAGCAGGCATGATTCAATGCAATGTCAAAGCGGGCATGTTTCAGTGAAATGTCAAAGCGGGCATGTTTCAGTGAAATGTCAAAGCGGGCATGATTCAGTGCAATGTCAAAGCAGACATGTTTCAGTGCAATGTCAAAGCGGGCATGATTCAGTGAAATGTCAAAGCGGGCATGATTCAGTGAAATGTCAAAGCGGGCATGTTTCAGTGAAATGTCAAAGCGGGCATGTTTCAGTGAAATGTCAAAGCGGGCATGTTTCAGTGAAATGTCAAAGCGGGCATGTTTCAGTGAAATGTCAAAGCGGGCATGATTCAGTGAAATGTCAAAGCGGGCATGTTTCAGTGAAATGTCAAAGCGGGCATGTTTCAGTGAAATGTCAAAGCGGGCATGATTCAGTGAAATGTCAAAGCGGGCATGTTTCAGTGAAATGTCAAAGCGGGCATGATTCAGTGAAATGTCAAAGCGGGCATGTTTCAGTGAAATGTCAAAGCGGGCATGTTTCAGTGAAATGTCAAAGCGGGCATGATTCAGTGAAATGTCAAAGCGGGCATGTTTCAGTGAAATGTCAAAGCGGGCATGATTCAGTGAAATGTCAAAGCGGGCATGTTTCAGTGAAATGTCAAAGCGGGCATGATTCAGTGAAATGTCAAAGCGGGCATGATTCAGTGAAATGTCAAAGCGGGCATGTTTCAGTGAAATGTCAAAGCGGGCATGTTTCAGTGAAATGTCAAAGCGGGCATGATTCAGTGAAATGTCAAAGCGGGCATGTTTCAGTGAAATGTCAAAGCGGGCATGTTTCAGTGAAATGTCAAAGCGGGCATGATTCAGTGAAATGTCAAAGCGGGCATGTTTCAGTGAAATGTCAAAGCGGGCATGTTACAGTGAAATGTCAAAGCGGGCATGTTTCAGTGCAATGTCAAAGCGGGCATGTTTCAGTGAAATGTCAAAGCGGGCATGTTTCAGTGCAACGTCAAAGCGGGCATGTTTCAGTGAAATGTCAAAGCGGGCATGTTTCAGTGAAATGTCAAAGCGGGCATGATTCAGTGAAATGTCAAAGCGGGCATGTTTCAGTGAAATGTCAAAGCGGGCATGTTTCAGTGAAATGTCAAAGCGGGCATGATTCAGTGAAATGTCAAAGCGGGCATGTTTCAGTGCAATGTCAAAGCGGGCATGTTTCAGTGAAATGTCAAAGCGGGCATGTTTCAGTGCAACGTCAAAGCGGGCATGTTTCAGTGAAATGTCAAAGCGGGCATGTTTCAGTGAAATGTCAAAGCGGGCATGATTCAGTGAAATGTCAAAGCGGGCATGTTTCAGTGAAATGTCAAAGCGGGCATGTTTCAGTGAAATGTCAAAGCGGGCATGATTCAGTGAAATGTCAAAGCGGGCATGTTTCAGTGAAATGTCAAAGCGGGCATGTTTCAGTGAAATGTCAAAGCGGGCATGATTCAGTGAAATGTCAAAGCGGGCATGTTTCAGTGAAATGTCAAAGCGGGCATGTTTCAGTGAAATGTCAAAGCAGGCATGATTCAATGCAATGTCAAAGCGGGCATGTTTCAGTGAAATGTCAAAGCGGGCATGTTACAGTGAAATGTCAAAGCGGGCATGTTACAGTCAACTTTACAAGACACTGGTGAGATCACACCTGGAGTACAGCATACAATTTTGGTCTCCATTTAAAAGAAAGAAAACACATAATTACATTGGAAATAGTGCAGAAAAGGTTTACTTGATTGATTCCAAGGAAGAAGTGGTTGACATATATAAAGGGTTGAGCCCAACCTGTTCAACCTTGGAATAGTCATACATTGAAGTATGGAAGAATGAGGGGATAATCTCATTTAAACATATAAAATTCCACCAGAGATTAATAAGGTGAATGCTGTGAGGGTGTTTCTCCTTGTCTGGGCATCTCAACCAGGAGGGAATCTTTTCAAAATAATGTGTTATTTAATTCAGACAGAGTAGCTGAATCTTGAAGATTCCCCTGTCTGGAGAGGTACAGTGACACTTAACAAATACACACAGTGAATGACAGACATTTAAGGCTCAAGGACATCAGGAGGTAAGGATAATGAGTAGGAAATTGGTGTCAAGGCCAAGTTTGGATTAGCCATGATCTTTATGGATTAAGGAGCAAACTGATGTGGTTGACAGACTTACTGTTCAAATTCATCCTGCACTTAATGCTTAATTTCACTCCAGGTACTGCTTTGCTGTCAGACAGGAGGGTCACACCCAAGAGTAAGGCCCAGCTCTGATCACTAAACCGCATGAGATCAAACCTAGGACTTCCTGGTTCCAATTCTCACTGAGGTACTTTGTAGATACTTAGTCATAATGATCAATCTGGTTTTAATAGTCAAATGACAAATCAGCCTGACTCATCCTACTTCTCACCACTGTAAAGCTTCTGTACTCGGCACCATCTCTCAAGCCTTCGTTTCACTTACATGAGTAACGTGGTTGCATGAAGTCTGGCTGAAGTGTGCTTCTCCAACCGTTTGTTGCGGTAGTGCCTGGCCGATGCCAGATGCTCCAAAATGCGATCCCTCCGAGCACTCATGGGAATCTCACAGGATTTACAGTACAAAATCTCCACCAAATCCCTCTCCCCACCTTCCTTTTGCTCAACAACATGTCTTTTCACTGACAGATCACAAAATTCAGCAGCATAATCATGCAGCGATTTTTTCTTCCTCCCCATACTGGAGATACTATCCTCTTTCTCAATGTCCACTTATATTCTCTATTACTAGTTCTGTTTTTCTTCCACTAACTCTGAATCATCTCAAATATGACAGTTTTAAACTTTCTCAGGATTTTTTTTTTGTTATTCTCTGCATAAATTGTATTCTTGGTATTTATGACTTTACTCCAAATGCTTATTCTCAGATTTCGTAGATCTGCATCTGCTACCCTCCACCTGTTATCTCAAATTTATTTCCTTTATTCTCCCATTGACTGATTTAATATATTAAGTGCTTATTCCACTGCATGCTCCCTCTTTGTGTGTGTGGCTCTTCAGTCTGATATTTCTATTTACAATTGACTCTTCCAGTGTCTCTCCTGCCTTTGTTCCTTTCCCTGCAACAATAATCTTCCTTTCACAAAGTGTATTTCTGTGTCTATTCCTCCACTCAGTTATTCTGGAGTTTGTGTTTGTTCATGTATTTTAGCATTCATTCTTCTCCTGAAACTTGCACTAGCCCTTCTTCCCTCTATAAGATCCCCTCTCTCTGTACTTGTATTTCTCTCATCAGCTCTGGCTATCCTCACTCTCTGATACTCAATACTTCCTCCCCATTCAACTTATTACAATCTCCTGCAAATCTGTTGTTTGCACTTTGCCACCTTCTCTCTTACTTATCTTCATCAGGTCTTCCTGTATTAATCCTGTTTACATCTTACTTCTCTCCTGACGTATCACTTTTTATCCCTTCTCTATTTTCTCCCTCCTTCCCCTTATTGTGATTTCATTAATAGCCGATGCCTATCCCTCCCTCTTGCAGGTGTTCATTTCAATTTCCTTCAGTTTTTACCAGATCACATCCTGTGCTTTTTTTCCTGTTTCCCACCTGTTACTGGCTCTCTTCGCCCTCTTTCCGACGCTCCAATCCGTTTATCTTTTCCTATACCTGTTCTCTCACTTCCCTCAGGAGCTGACTTCTCTCGACGCTTCTTGCAGCCTGTTTTATTCTGTCTCTCTCGGTTATTTGTTTTATTTCGCCCTCTCCGCAGGGTAATCCGCTATTTCTCTGCGCTGCTCCCGGACTCTCTGAAAACTCAGCCCTCGTCCTACCTCCAACTTTCTGCTGCCCCGCCGCGAGCAAATCAACAACAAGCAGCTAAAGCCCTCAGTGACTCCCGTTACCCATCCGTCAGTTTCTCCGCTGAAACACAAATCATCGGGTCGCCAAAAGCTGATCAATCCCCTCTACTTGCTCCCGGATGTAAATCCAACCACAGGAAACAGAACTAAGAAACCCAGCTGCGGCGCCGCTGATCGAGTAGGACTAGTCGGCCCTCCAACACGGAAGGTTACGGCCACCTAGCGGATGGGAGGACTGCTCTGCAATCCAACACGGAAGATTACGGCCATCTAGCGGATGGGAGGACTGATCTGCAATCCAACACGGAAGGTTACGGCCACCTAGCGGATGGGAGGACTGCTCTGCAATCCAACACGGAAGGTTACGGCCACCAAGCGGATGGGAGGACAGCACGTACAACAAGCTGGAGGAACTCAGCAGATAGGACAGCATCCGTAGATACGAGTCGTCAACGTTTCAGGCCGAGGGAGGACTGGTTTGCCCCCTAACACGAGAGATTACGGCCACCTGACAGATGGGGGGGAGGGGTGGTGAGAATTGGTCTGTCCGCTGCAGTCACCTATCGGTTGGGAAGACTGACCTGCACTGCAGGGTATTACAGCCACCTCTCGGTGGGAGGACCACACTGCACCCTGTAATAATAGAATTACTATTAACCCTCTTACCTGCCTATCACCTTTCCCGAATTCCCCTCCTTCTTCCCTTTCTCCAATGGTCCACTCTCCTCTCCTATCATACTCCTTCTTCTCCAGTTCTTTACCTTTCCTACCCACCTGGCTTCACCTATCACCTTCTAACTATAATCCTTCCCCCCCACCACCACCACCTTTTTTTAAAAATTCTGGCATTTCCCCCCCCTTTCGAGTCCTAAAGAAGTGTCGCGGAGCGAAATGTTGACTGGTTACTTATTTCCATAGATGCTGCCTAACCTGCTGAGTTCCTCCAGTGTGTTACTCTGGATTTCCAGACTCTCTTGTGCATAGTGGATGGGAAGACTGGCCGGCCCGCTACACGGGTGACCGCAGCCACCTATTATACGGCCACCAATCGGCTAGTTGGGAGGATCGGTCTGCCCCCTACACGGGTGACCGCAGCCACCTATTATACGGCCACCAATCGGCTAGTTAGGAGGATCGGTCTGCCCCCTACACGGGGGACGGCAGCCACCTATCCGGTGGGACGACCGTTCCTGAAGTCCGCACTGGAGGGAGGACCAGTCTTGCTTGCCCTTCACGCTGAAGAGAAAATACAGCTAGCTCAGCGACGGGAACGCGTGTGTGCCGCCCACGCCGAAGACGGGAGAGCTGCGCCACCTGTCAATGAGGGAGTCTGGCTGCTGTCGGAGCAGCAGGCAAAGAGCAGGTGACCAATTGCGCAGAGTGCACTGCAGTCCCCGGCGGGCAAAGGGACCAGCTGTCCGCATACGACTCATCGGGGTGATCATTCAACGTCCAATAAAAGGCAGAGTGCCATCTCTGTCCTGCGATTTTTAGGCTGCAAACACGGCTAAATCTGGGGCATAGGTTTTCAGATTACGAAAGGAAATTAGTTGAAAATTATTCCCATTGTCCCTGTGCTATTTTAGTACGACTCGCCTTAGAAATGTGGTCATACTGCACACCACTTGGAAATCCTTATTTTTTAAATTGTGCTGAATACGTTTGTCTTAGCTCGTTATAAATAGGCCTATCGCCGAAACGCAGTTGCAGTTTTAAAAGGAGAAAACAATTGTCGTTTTGCTAATCATTGTGGCATTTATGGTCCATCCTAATTGTTCTTCAGAAAGTAGGTGGCGAGTCGCGTCACCTATTTTGCAATGGTGCGTGACTGAGTGTAATTCCGCTAAACCTTTGGTTGGAGAATTTCAGGATTTGGATCCACTGTGGAATTACGTAGTATATTTTCAATAAACAAGGGACTGCAGATACTGTAAATCTGGAGCAACACCCAAAGATGCTGGAGGAGTCCAAAGGGTCAAACAGCATCTACTAAGAGAAATGAGCAATCAGCGTGTCCCTTCGATCCAGTCTGAAGATCCGATCCGCCATGTTCCTCCAGGCCTGTGTTGTATTTTCAAGTCAGGGTGGCGTGACATACAGCCCGTATTCCACTGCTTCGGATTTTTTAACAAACTAAACTTTATTCATAATAACAAAAATAGAATAAACATCACAAACGAGAGATTTTGCAAATACTGGAAATCTGAGCAACGGACACAAAATGCTGGAAGAACTCAGCAAGCCAGGCAGCATCTATGGAAAAGTAAGTACAGTTGAAGTTTCGGGCAGGACGTGTCGAAGGGTCTCGGCTGGAAACATCGACTGTACTTTTTTCCATAGATGTTGCCTGGCCTGCTGCGTTCCTCCAGAATAAACTGTTAAATGCCTTTTCCTTCTTTACATTCATAGTCATACTCCGTACTGTTCTGTTGTGTTCATACACATCAGTAACACTGCTGCCACATAGCTACAATAATAATTGAGAGGCTTCCTCTGCTTCTGATGCATTTATCATTCTGGGTGGTTGAATGGAGTTGCCATTGTGTATTTTGTAGCTGGTCTGAATACAGAGAACTGTGCCGAAGACAGAATGAAAATTGAGGGTGTTGGATTCTGTGACACTTAAGCTGTATGTTGTTTTTCTGAATAGAGTCGAGCTTCGTGAATGTTGTTAAAGTTATGTACAGCCAAGCAAATGGAGTGACTTCTGCTTTGTAAATGCCAAAATGTGAGGAGACTCTGTGGCGTCAGCTCAAAGGTTATCAAGCAGCTGTGATGTAACTAGGCTGGTTGAGCAGCCGGTCGTATTATAGTCGTCTCAGATAGCAAACGAGGAAAATAAACTTCTTCTTCAAGTTTTTTTTAAACATTTACATTGTGCCAAATAAAGATTGAAATGTACGACCACAATTAAGTTAGTGTAATACTAAAACAAATCATCCATTTTATCATCAATCCAATCCATGATAAGCAAGGATGTCACAATTCATATACCTTTTAGGAATTTTATAAGACTTACAGAGCAGAGAGTTTGCTATGCAGTAATTGTGTATGCTGTTGAAAATATACAATTTCATTTTTAAAGGAGTGTGACTGTAGTGTGAAAGTACCATAAGTTCATGAAAATTGAAAGGATTCTTCCTGTTCTAGAGGAGGAGGTTACAAAACAGTGCAAGGTTGTGATTTCTTAACAAATTACATGGGCATGAAAATGTTAAAGTTGATAATCCACTTCAGGCTGTCATAATAGTGTGCTGATGATTTCATCATTTTAAGATTCAGGCATTTGACATTTAGTATGCCCTTCATTAGGTCTATCTAAATGTTCATAGGATGAAGGGAAGAGATTGCCAATTAAATAGAAAATTGTTTTGGCACGAAAAGGCATTACTCTTCATTGGGAACTACATAACTTTCTGCAGCAGCATCCAAGTTTGTCTCACAGGGGATCTGTGAATGCCCTTTCCTGCCCTTAGTGTTATTTAGTCATCAACTTCAATAAGAGAATTGTAAACAGGTGACAACAGTTGCCAATCCAAAAAGGATGCCCAAAAGGAACATCAACTAACTAAAGAATTGTATTATAAACAGAAGAGATTCTGCAGATGCTGTAAACCCAGAGCAACACACACAAAATGCAGGAGAAACTCCACAGGTCAGAGAGCATCAATGGAAATAAATGCTGCCTGACCTGCTGAGTTCCTGCAGCATTTTGTGTGTGTTGCTAAATAATTGTACTTCTGCCTCTGATAAGAAAAAGAGAATAGAATCCCTATTTTATAATAGGGATTTCTAATTAATGGCTGCCAACATATCAACATCAAGTAATTTCAAAACATCCTTTTGCTGAGAATGTGAAAGCAGTTTGGGAGAAAGACAAAAATCTTCCTGATGTTTTTTTTGTTGAAGAGATTAGCTTAGATCTTGGAGTCAAGATAAAAAATGTGGCAACCATGCTTTATCTGATGTGATTATTGTGGTAATTACATATCACACAAATCTGCTGCAGGAATAGGTCCAGCATCATAGTGATTAAATCGCTAGATTACTATCCAAAAGGAAGAGTAGGAGTTTACTTCTTGTTATTGTGATATAAATTTAGATAATTAAACAAATCTGAAACGGAAAGCTGGTGTCAGCAATGGTGAATTTAACACTATCAATCTGTATGAAAAGCCAACTGGTTCACTCATGCTATGACCATCAAAACATAGCTCTTTTCACATGCAATTTCTATCTCCCATTGTAATTTGAAGCCAATATCCCGGCTATTGCTTGGAGCACTGTATAGAACTCCCATCAAGCTCTTTTTACCCTTGCAGTTTCTTAACTCTACCCACAAGCATCTTATGTCACCTCTTTCTAAGGATTTGATTTCATTTATACCAATGGAACCATCCAACTCCCTCTGTCAACCTGCTTATCTTTTCAATACAAGGCCTATCCTTAGATGTTAAGCTCCCAACTATGATCTTCCTTCAGCCACCACTTAGAGATGCCCACATCATATCTACCAATTTCTAACTGCTCATATATATGTTCTTCAGGGCAGAGGTGTGGTAAAGATAAGCTCCCAATGGCATGTGTATCAAATAGCCTCTGACAACCAAGTCCAGCTCCTGGTCTTCATGTGTGGCCCAACTGAACAGTTTCTACTGACAGGAGAAGGGGCAAAGGCTGGCTACTGGAGCCTTAACCAGTTGCTTTGGGCTGATGGGTCTTGTCAACTGTGGTTGGCAGCTGATTTAGGAGAAGGAAACCTTGGATCTCAAACCTCCACAGCCTTGCAGCTATACCCACTCATGAGGAAGGCTTCAGGAGTAAACCCCAAGGGAAAACCCAGAGCTGGAGTCCCTAAGGCAATCCTACGTTGATGTTGAGTTCAATGCTGACTGGCAACTCCCGCAACACCGCTGGTGCCAAACAGTATTGGTCTCTGCCATTCCTTTGGATTCACCAGTTTTGTGGAGAGGGAGAGCTTGTTACATGGGCAACAACTTGCTCTCCATATTGTACTGCTCTGACTTGCATATCGCATAGAGGGCTAGGTGTCAACATCATGGTTGACCCTGACCAGCAGAGGGCCTAATGGAGGTGTATATATATGGTATACATATATATAATTATATTTGATTTTCATGTGGTGGGTGGCGATACATCTCTACCAAAGGAGATGTAAGGCACTCCTTCCCTCTGCTAACCTGCTTAGGCCCCGGATCAGGGTCACATGAAGCCATGGGAGCAGGTGGTGTATGGCCGTATGAGCAGATGATGCAGATCACAAGTCCTAGTTATGCGACCACTGACGTCAGGCAGACAATCTCCGAAGAGTATTGATAATCGCTGGGGTCACCCGTCATATAAGATGGCATGCCCTGGGTGTTGGGGGTCCTTGACGATAGATGTCGCTATTTTGAGGCATCGTCTTTTGAAGACGTCCTCAATGCTGGGTAGGCTAGCGCCCACAATGGATGATGATGATCTTAAATGATTGCAATCCTCCCCTTGAGTAATGCCAAACCTTGATCACCTTATCAAGAACTGCTTGAACTTAACACCAGTTTGATTGTACTAACAGTGAATCATAACACCCATCATCAGCTGCTCCTTTTATTTAAAACTATTTTCCAATTACTACTCTATTCTAGGAAGTTAAATCACTCACCATACTTTGTAAACAGGAAATTGCTCTATGTTCATATTTCTCAGTAACTGGAGAACAAAGGCAACCATTTGACAGTTTCAAAGGCAACACGAGTGAATCTGCAGATACTGGAAATAAATAAAAACACAAAATGCTGGCGGAACTCAGCAGGCCTGACAGCATCTATGGGAGGAGGTAGTGATGACGTTTCGGGCCGAAACCCTTCCTCAGGGGTGAAGTAACATGGGATGGTCGAGGGGGGATAAGAAGTGGGGTGAGGGATGAAGTAGAGAGCTGGGAAGTGATAATGGAGATAATGAAAATTTATCAATTTATTCACGGTTACTAAAAATGATGAAACTGCTTCTTTAAAAATCATATTTTTTCTAAGAAATTTAATTTTCAAATGATGCCATAAGTATTTATACTACTCTTTAATAATCACAATTTGCCTTGCAGCTTTCATTAAAATCTTTATTTGAAAATTTTAACAGCTCTCAAGAGGCCAGAATGGAAATATAATTTCCACATCCTTCACATTAACCTTTGTATAAACCTTGAAGTAAATGACAAGAAAAGCTTTTTTCTGCCAGCTTTTCCAAGTTTCTACTCATCTTCTGCCAATTCAGTTACAGTTAGAGAACAGAGAATCACTAAAGAAATTTTCTTCTTGGCTGTTAGAGAATGTAAACATTTTAGTAATTAATAGCTGTCAGAGAGACATATTTGTTGTGTTAGAGAATGAGGAGCCAGTATGTGTCAGCACTTAGAAGAAGCATTTTTGTCTAAGTTAGAAGATTGTGGATTTAGATCCCATCCAGAGACTTAAGCACAAAGATCTAGCCTGAATATCTGGGTCAGCACCAATGAGGGACCCACTTGAATAAAGTACTATCTTGAATAAAGTTGGGTAGGAGGTAGAAATTGGGCCAGGTATTTAGTGTGTGTGTGTGTGTGTGTGTGTGTGTGTGTGTGTGTGTGTGTGTGTGTGTGTGTGTGTGTGTGTGTGTGTGTGTGTGTGTGTGTGTGTGTGTGTGTGTGTGTGTGTGTGTGTGTGTGTGTGTGTGTGTGTGTGTGTGTGTGTGTGTGTTGGGGGCTGGGAAGGAAGATGGGGATTTGTTTTGCTGCTGTTGCTTTGTTGTTGTCCTATTTTGTTGTATTCTGTGTTGTTTTGACTAACATTGTGGGCTGCTACTTTGGCACCAGATATGTAGTGACACTTGTTGGCTGCCCCCAGCGCATCATTAGACTGTGTTGCTCATTAACATAAACAACGTAATCATGTTACGGGGGAGCTAGGGAAACTTCGGATCGATCGCTACAGGATTCACCTGTGTAATCATGGCGTTTGCCATGACCCGCACAACAGAGGGGGGTAATGTTGTGTTTTTTTTCATTCACAACATTAGCTGGGGGGTAGTATTGCCAAAAAAAGACAGAGATCTTTTAAAACCAACATCATATAGACCTATTTCTTTGTTGAACACGGATTATAAAATAATAACAAAGATTTTATCTAACAGATTATCTAAATACTTACCAAAATTAATACACATGGACCAAACAGGATTTATTAAAAATAGACAATCAGCAGATAATGTAACTCGGTTACTTAGCATAATTCATTTGGCACAAAAGAGGGAAGAAATGACTGTAGCAGTTGCTTATAGATTGGAATGAGATTTTTTATTTAAGGTATTGGAAAAATATGGATTAGGAGTATCTTTTATAAAATGGATTAAAACCTTAAATACTAACCCCAAAGCTAAAGTGGTGACAAATGGCCAAATTTCAACATCATTTCAGTTAACAAGGTCAACTAAACAAGGTTGTCCATTATCACCTGCTTTATTGGTGTTGGTGATAGAACCATTAGCTGAATTAATTAGAACTGACTCAGATATTATGGGTTTCAGAGTTAATCAGGAGGAATATAAGATTAACTTATTTGCTGATGATGTTCTGATTTATCTAACTAACCCATTACAATCATTGCATAAATTATCTTCTAGATTGGAAGAATATGGGAAAATATCAGGGTACAAAATAAATTGGAATAAAAGTGAAATTCTATCCTTACTAAAGGAGATTATAGTCAATGTCGATTAATAACTCAATTTAGATGGCCGATAAATGGTATAAAGTATTTAGGTATAAGAGTTGATAATGATATAAAGAATTTATATAAATTAAGTTATTTGCCATTATTGAAAAAAATTCAAGAGGATCTTGATAAATGGATGATGTTACCAATAACATTAATAGGTAGAGTCAATGCTGTAAAAATGAATATATTCCCTAGATTACAATATTTATTCCAAACATTACCAATACAATTACCGCAGAAATTTTTTCAAGAGTTAAATAAATGTGTGAGGAAATTCCTTTGATGTCAAGATGTCAAGAATATCGTTGGAAAAATTGACATGGAAATTTGACCTAGGAGGGTTACAATTACCAAATTTTAAGAATTATTACAAAGCAAATCAACTTAGATTTATTGCATCTTTTTTTGATGAAGATAAACCGGCATGGATTAGAATAGAATTAGACAAAATAGGAGAAAATATGCTAGAAGAGTTTATATATAAATGGGAATCTAAATGGATACGGGAAAAGAAAGTATCTCCTATACTAAAACATTTGATTGATTTATGGAATAAGATAAATGTTGATGATGAGATAAAGAAATCTTTATTAGCAAAGACCTTTAATTCAAAATAAACTTATCCCTTTTACAATGGATAATCAACTTTTATATAACTGGTTTCACAAAGGGATTAGATATATAGGAGAAATCACACCTTAATACAAACTCCAGTCTTGCTTCTTGGGCAAACTAATCTGAGACCCTAAGACACAATTTAGAAACACATCTTGAAAAATATTTCTCCCCTCCACCAAGATTACAATGAAAGATTATCTGGTCGTAATCAATATTTTGCTTTAAATTCAAACTGATGATTGGGTTTATAAAAGGTATAAATGAGGAAATGAAATAAATTAGCATTTGTAGAATAATAGGTCTGCATGCAAATAAAGCACATAACCAAATCACCTTTATCTCAAGTTCTTGAAAGGGGTGGCCTAACTATTCTTCTCTAAAGTTGTACCATATCTCCTTGCTCCCATATTCTATGGTCAAAATAATGAAATCAAGTATTCCATATGCTTCATCAATTTATTCTACCTGTACTGACATTTTCAGAGATCTGTGGACCTGTACTTCAAGATCCCTTAGCTCATCACCACGCTGCCATTTACTGTGTACATCATACCACAATTTGATCTTTAAAAGTGCATTGTTAGAGAATTAAGTTTCATCTGCCATTGCTCTTTCCAGTTGATCAATATCCTGCTTGAGTTTGAGACACTCATCTTCTGTTCTGTTACCAAGCAAACTTTCGACCATTTTACCAACTTTGTTTAGATCTCATGGGAGCGGATCTTTTGGACTACCTCTATTGGAGAATAAAAGTTGCATTGTTTGCTGTGTAACCAAAACTATGTAGTCAGCTTTGAACTTGCTATTTGCTATGCATGTATCCAATTTAGTAGGAGAATGAAATCTTAAGAATGTAGAAGACAATGGTGTGTTAATGAGAGGTAGCTAAGAGATGTAGAGTAGAACAGGATTAAGTCAATGGGTAGAAACAATAGTGGCGGATGTACTTGTGATACGCAACTGTAGACTGATTGGATATGCTAATGCAACTAAACCAGGAGATTGCTATAAAAAATGCTATGTACAAGGCTCGGTGGGCAATCAGTGACTAGCTCAATGACTGTCTCAGCTTTGATTTGCAAATTAAAGTTTAATACTTCTTGAAGAATCTTCTGCGTCTCCTGGTCGTTTGTGGGGCACAAAAAACCACGACAAAATTGGCGACTGCGGCAGGACTGGAAAGAGACCCGCAGAAAGGAAACAGCAGATTGGGGATGCTTCATAGTCCTCTAGGGACCCCCACAAGGCTAACAGAATTAAGGGTGCACCCAAACAAAAGGTAAGCGCTTTTTACGACAATTTAGACTAAGAATTCTGTTAGTTTTGGGGAGGTCTTGGAGTCTCAGAAGTGTTAAACCACTGCCGAAGGGTCTCTCCGGTCCAAAGAATCTGGCAGAATTGGGGGTTAACAGGAGGCTCAGGGGATTGATCAAGAACACTGCAGTGAGGGTAAGTACAAATAAGCTAATAAGAAGTTAAGTAAAGAAAAATTCCACATTGTGTTGGTAAGTCCCTGTGGATACCGCTTCGTATAAAACGAAGGTCTGAACGGGCAGGGAAAGGGAAAATAGAGAAAATCCTCGTGGATACCGCCTTAAGAGATAAGGGTCTGAATAGACGAGGTGCATAGAGAAAATCCCTGCGGATACCGCTTCTTATGAAACGAAGGTCTGAACGGGCAGGGAAAGGAAAAATAGAGAAAAATCCCTGTGGATACCGCTTCGTATGAAACGAAGGTTTGAACGGGCAGGGAAAGGAAAATAGAGAAAATCCTCATGGATACCGCCTTAAGAGATAAGGGTCTGAATAGACGAGGTGCAAAGAGAAAGTTCTGTGGATACCGCTCTGAATAGAGGTCTGTACGGGCAGAACAGAATAGGAAACAAGGACAGTCCAATATATAGTTTAAAGCGCTGGTAGATAGACGATAGACTAGGCATAGAATTAGAGTAAATAATATTATCCAGTAAACTAACTGTGAATCTCTGAAATACCTTAAAAAGAGAAAACAACATGACAGGTAAAGGAACGGCAGTGGAGATTCTGAACAAAAAAATCCCGGTAAATAAATATGAGATCACAAAAACTTCAGAAAAATGAGAAAAAAGAGCCAAAAACCTGGTCACAAAATGGCCAAGAGAAGGAACGTTTGATGTAAGCTTGTGCGAAGAAATGGAGGCACTAATTAAAAATTACAAATCAAAAGAGAAATCTAAGAAAAGAGGGCAAAAAAGAGAACGAGAAATGGAAGTGCTAAAACTCTTCAGAACGGAGGGAGAAAGGCTGAGGAGGACAGGTAGAATATTGATTACAAGCGAGGAAGACACTAAGGTGCTGGAGAAACAGCCTGTTAGAGAGAGAGGAAGGTACAGTGAGAAGCTGGCTTCAGCTCCGTACCCAAATGTGAAAGAAACAGTAAAGCCCCCTCCCTATAATGAGGAAGGAACCCCTAAGCAGTGCCCCCTGCTGACGGGAACAGTAAACATGCAGGGAGAAGTACAAGTTTGGGATAATGAGGAAAAAAGACAATACGAGAAGGAAAAAGTGGCGATATGGAAGGAGATACAGGCAGAAAGGATATAGGTGGAACAGGCAAAGAAGAGATTGAACGGATGAAATACTTGAGAGAGGAAAAGGAGTATGAGGAGTGACGGTTATACCATAGAAATAAACAGACTAGAAAAGAAAGTGGCTCATCAGGGCAGGAAGAGATGAGGCATTCAAGAGGAAGTGGAAAAAAGATAGGAGATGAGAGTCTTGGAGAAACACGGGAGCGAGGGGAATCAAGCATGAGTGAGGATCATGAGGAGTCCCTGCCACAGGTGTACAGACACGGACAGGAAGAAAGAGAAGGTGACTCATTGGAAGAGCAAGAGTTAAGTGGAGAGAGAGAGGATGCGAAAATTTGTGGAGAAGAGGTAGGAGGCAGAAGCCTAGAAGAGGAGAAGGAGGCGGTAGGGAAGCGACTTGCAGAAGTAGAGAGAGAGAGCTAGATAAGTTACTGAGAGGGGATTGCCAGAGGAGATGCGAAAAATACTCCAGGGGCCAACCAAGTATTGAATCAAGTCAGAAAGGAAGGACTCCACAGGGAGACCGAGGGAAGAAGAGGACCCTGGAGAAATTTGTGTGGGAGGCAGTAAAGACATACCCTGAGACAGATGGGGAGTCAGGCGAGGAGGAGAGCCAGGGCAGGTGGGAAGAAGGAGGAAGAATGATGCCGTTGTTAGTTAAAGGATCAGGACAAGTGCAGTATATCCCTTGGGGATCCCAGGACCTAGAAGGGCTGAAAAACACTCTGCCCAATCTACATGAAGGAGCAGGGAATGGATTAGAGCCTTTGAAGAAGAAACGGCGGGACGATTATTGGCTATGGGAGATCTGAAGGCACTATTGATAAGGTTGATGGGAACCTCCAAATTTAACGAACTAATGGAAATGGCTGGCATAGTAAACTCGAACGACCCGAGAACTGATGGAGACGGGTTTGACAGAGTGAGGCAGAGGGTATGGCAGGCCCTCAGGAAGCTTTATCCACCCAAAGTGACCCCAAAGCCTTAAAGGGGGATCCACTGGGAGACACTGAAAACCCAGCAGCCTATATAGAAGACCAGTTGAAAAGGTGGAGACTGGAGACTGAGCAAGAGGTGGAAAATAGCTTATTTATCACCACACTGTTCCGACATAGCATTTTGGATGCAATGCCTCCGCAAGTAAAATCCAAACTGGAGGAAGTGGTTGGGCTGACGTCAATGACCCCACAAGAATTCAGAGACCACGTAGTCCATGCAGTTGAGAAATACCGGAAAGACAAACGAAGGTTGGCTGAGCAGCAGGAAGAGGTGCAAAGAAATTTAATACAAATGCAGCTCGAAGAACTCAAAAAGAAGGAAAAAGAGAAAAGCAAAAAGATGCCGCCAGCAACCACCAGTCCGAGTACAGCCATCGAACTGGATGAAGCACCGCTATATGGAAGAACCGATCATACTGTAAGACAAGGGCTGGAAAACCCCATGCCAATAATCAACGTCTTTGGAGGAGCATTCCCACAAATGCCCTATCAGGAACAGACTAAATTCAAACAGCCTAGACAGGACTGGAAGTCCCAAGGAGGGGGACAGAGGAGCTATGGGCAGAGGGGACCAGTGAGGAAACAGGGGGAAAGAGAGGTAGAGAGATTGTGCTGGGGATGTAATCAGCCAGGTCACATGAGAAGAGATTGTCCGTTTACACCATGGCCTGTCACACACCAGCAGGAACCGATAAGAAGGGAACTAAAGTTTAGCCAAGGACCAGCCCCCACAGGCCCAAGCGGACCTGTGAACCCCTATGCGAGGTATTAGGGGTGCCCCGAGAACTCGAGTGGGAAGGGACATTACCCAATGATAACAAGGGAGGCAGATGAGGAACCCATTGTTCAGGTTATGTTAGAAGGGCAACTGACACCAATGATGATAGATACTGGAGCCACGTACACTTGTGTACAGCCACAGTATGCCCTTCACCTTCCCATGTCAAGAAAGTTTATTAAGACGGTAGGGTTCTCGGGGAAAACACAGTTGACACAGTGCACGGCTCCAGTGCAGTTGAGAATGGGAAATAAAGGAATTGTTTTGCCGGTGCTAGTATTTAAAGGAACTCTGATTAATTTGTTAGGCAGAGATGCCTTGTTGAAACTGGAATTAAAATTAGAATGCACCAGAAATGGGCTGAGTGTGGAAAGAGCAGGGGCTCAATTGATAGTGCGAGAAGACAAGAAGGCTAATGTCTTTTGGATAGGAGACATCGTAGATCAGATTCAGGAAACCTGGGAAAAATGGAAAAAGGGCGTGCAGGCTATATTACCCAGGGCTGTAATGCCCAAATCTGAGCTACATTGTACAGTGATTTTTGACGAGACTCAGAACAGGGAGTTAGAGGAGAGATGGCACCTGGAGGCATGTACCCAACAGCACCTGGAAGGGGAGGCTGTGATAATTGGAAAGCAAGGGGCAGCTTTACAAGTTAAGTGGAACACCTTTTTAGAAAAATGGTACAGGATACCGGAGGCTGCACCCCACGTAACGTTGTTGGTAAACAAGGGATATCAGTCTAAAGACTTAGGACCCTTAGTTAAGAGTGCTGAAACCGTAACAGTGTGGAGGAAAATCACGCCAGAGGTGTGGATATCAGAAGACAACAATTGCATTAAAATAATGGTAAGTGTAGATATGGTAGGGACAGTGAGAGAGGTTGAAATAACTCCCCAACCACACATGCTGGGAAAGGAAAGAGGCCAGCAGAAAGATAGAAGGTTAGATGAGTTGCCATCTATTCTGTGGTCACAGCATGAAACGGATGTAGGGAAAATAAAAACAGCTAGTCCGGTGGAAATAAGGCTGAAAAAGGGAGCAATTCCACCCAGGAGACCACAATACCCTCTAAGACCAGAAGCAGAAGAGGGAATAGCATCGACAGTGCAGGGGTTGCTTGAAATAGGAGTGCTTAAAAGAACAAACAGTCCATGCAATACCCCATTGCTGCCGGTCTTAAAAGCAGATAAATCTAAATGGAGATTGGTGCATGATTTGAGAGCGGTAAATGATGTGGTAGAGGACTGGCCAGCGGTAGTCCCCAACCCACACACGTTTTTGACTAATGTTCCACCAGAAGCAAGTTACTTTTCAGTGATTGATTTGTGTTCAGCTTTCTTCAGCATTCCTCTAGCCGACCAGTGTCAGTATCTGTTTGCATTTACTTACAGAGGTGCTCAGTATACCTATACCAGAATGCCGCAAGGGTTTAAACATTCACCACATGTTTTTAATCAGGTGTTGAAGGCAGACCTAGAGGGCATACCATTGGAAAGTACATTGCTACAGTATGTGGATGACCTGTTGATTTGCTCCCACAGTAAGGAACAGTGTGAGCAGAACACTATAACTCTGTTAGAGAAGCTGGCGCACGGAGGACATAAAGTATCCAAAAAGAAACTGCAATTTTGCACACAGCAAGTGGAATACTTAGGCAGGGTAATATCCAAGGGAGTGAAGGCGATAGCACCGTGAGGCAATTGCAGATAGCAGATTGAGGCAATAACTAAGGCCCCAAAACCCCAGACTGTAGGGCAGATGATGACGTTTTTGGGAATGGCAGGGTACAGCTCAGATTGGATAGGAGAATATGCTGAGATTGTGGCACCTTTGAGAAAGATAATGAAAGAAGCAGGACATACAAATTTGAAGAACGGCTTACAGTGGAATGAAGAGGCGGAGATAGCTTTCAATACTATTAAGCAGGAATTGCAGTCAGCACCAGCATTAGCTTTGCCTAACTACGATAAGGTTTTTCATTTGTATGTATCCAACCGACAGGAAGGTTATGTCACAGCGGTTCTAACACAAGAGACAGGCACAGGAAAAGCAAAGCAGCCCATAGCATACTACAGTACGAGACTAGATGAGGTGGCTCAGGGGTACCCACCCTGTTATCAGGGATTGGTGGCGCTGTACTATGCATATGAAAAGGCATAATCTGTAACCCTGGGCTATCCTGTGACTCTGTACACCCACCACAAAGTAGCAGAATTGCTGGAAAGAGGGAAATTTGTGCTGACGCCAGCCAGGATAACAGCGTATCACATGCTATTGACATTTCCAGACATAACTATACAGAGATGCACTACCAGTAATATAGCTGATTTTGTCCCTTTGGGCTATGAAGGAGAACCCCATGATTGTGTAGGGAAGACGATGGCATTTGCCAAATTGAGAGCAGATTTACGGTCAGAACTACTAGAGGATGCAGATAAAAAGGTTCTGTTCGTAGATGGCTCTTGTTATAGGGACTATGATGGAAATCATGCAGGGTTCTCAGTAGTGCAGCAGGATCAGTCGAGCTATAAGATTATTAGGATGGAGTCCTGTCCCCAACCGTGTTCCGCCCAACTAGCGGAAATCAAAGCCCTGACAGCTGCGTCTGAAATGATGGAAGGTGAGAAAGTAGACATCTATACTGATTCGGCATCTGCTCATGGAGTATGCCATTCGTTCGGGGCAGTGTGGAAACAGAGAGGTTTTTAAAAAAAAAGCAGTGGAGATCCCATACAACATTGTCAGCAAATTCTAGACTTAATAAAAGCCATAATGAAACCTAGAGCATTGGCTATAGTAAAATGCCAGGCACATAAAAAGGGAAATGATGTAATAACAAAGGGAAATCAAGCTGCGGACAAGGCAGCCAGAAAACCGTCTGGATGTACATCAGCTGTCATTGCCCCCCAGGTAAGCCTAGCTCCAGAACCTGTGGTAGAGGACCTAATTGAAATACAAGGTAAGGCAACTTTGGCAGAACAACGTGGAGACGAAGGGGGGCCAAGCAGAACCCGGAAGGCTTGTGGAGCATGGAAGACGGTTTGTTGGTAGCACCCACCCTCTACTGACGATTCTGATTTCAGAAGCGCATGGGATTGACCATTGTGCAAGGGGGGAAGTGATAAAATAAAGAAGGATGGTTTTTGGTCACCTTATTTACAGGCTTCAGTGGACTTTGTCTTGTCACAGTGCGAGGTATGCGCACAGAATGCAGGGTTCGGACATCAGTTATTTGACTGGTTAGAAAGTAGACTCGGAGGATGGGGAGCATGGCTGACTAAAATGGCAATAACTGTCAGTATTGTATTGTTGAGCTGTGCGCTTGTGCTGTGCTGTTTTCTTCCTTGTCTCAAGTCTCTTGTAGTGCGTGCTGCAACCAAACAATTTCCGATGCTCGTGGCAATTACTGAAGCAAGCTTAGTGGAGAAAGAAACACCGAAAATGTATCGTTACAGCCTACAACACCTGCAGGATGAACAAGAGCAAAACGACAGTGTGGGAGTAGATTGTAAGGGCTTCTGAGTTTTTTTCCCTGTCTCAGGTACAAAGGGACAGGTTTTTGGCTCAGCGGCCCAGGGTAACAGGGAGAGAATACTTTGAGGTCTTGGCGCAGAAAATTATAGTTTAACCTGAGATTTGGGAATAAGTGCTTGAGTTTATTGGGGCTTTTGTGCACGGACTCTTAGTCTTCTTTCTCTGTGTGAGACCCTATGGGTCTCAAAGGGCGGATATATTGGAGAATAAAAGTTACATTGTTTGCTGTGTAACCAAAACTATGTAGTCAGCTTTGAACTTGCTATTTGCTATGCATGTATCCAATTTAGTAGGAGAATGAAATCTTAAGAATGTAGAAGACAATGGTGTGTTAATGAGAGGTAGCTAAGAGATGTAGAGTAGAACAGGATTAAGTCAATAGGTAGAAACAATAGTGGCAGATGTACTTGTGATACGCAACTGTAGACCGATTGGATATGCTAATGCAACTAAACCAGGAGATTGCTATAAAAAATGCTATGTACAAGGATCGGTGGGCAATCAGCGACTAGTTCAATGACTGTCTCAGCTTTGATTTGCAAATTAAAGTTTAATACTTCTTGAAGAATCTTCTGCGTCTCCTGGTCGTTTGTGGGGCACAAAAAACCACGACACCTCCCCATATTGGACTCAGCCAAAAGCCTTTTTGAAGCCCATGTAGGAAACATTAATCTTCCTAAAAAGGTTCCTCAATCTTCTTAGGAAGTGGAGGCACTGCTATGCCTCCTTGTTCAGGGAGCTGATATTAAAGGACCAGGTGAGGTCATCTATGATGTGAACTCCCAGGAACTTGGTGCACTTAACTCTCTCTACAGAGGAGTCATGTATTCACAGAAGGGGATGGTTCATCTGTACCTTCCTGAAGTCCACAATGATTTCCTTTGTCTTCTCCACGTTCAGGCTTAGATTGTTCTTCTCACACCAATCCACCAGCCGCTCCACTTCCTCTATATACTCCATCTTGTCATTGTTCCTGATAAGGCCATCCACTGTTGTGTCATCCGCAGACTTGATGACATGGTTTACGCTGGATTCTGGGACACAGCCATGAGTCAGCAGTGTGAATGGCAATGGACTGAATACACAGCCTCGGGGAGAGCCAGTGCTCAGCATAATGGGATGAGAAACGTTGCTGCCCACACAGACTGACTGTGGCCTTACTGTTAGGAAGTCCAGTATCCAAATGTAGGAGGAGGTTCTGAAACCCAAGAGGACAGTTTCTCCACCAGTTTCTGGGGTATGATGGTGTTGAATGCTGAACTGAAGTCTATAAACAGCAGTGTGGCATACGAGACCCCATTTTCCAGGTGGGACAGGGCAGAGGCTATTGAATCATCAGTGGATCAATTTGAGCGGTAAGCAAACTGGAAAGGATCCAGTATAGCCGGGAAAAAGGCTTCAATGCGCTCCATGACCAGTCCCTCAAAGCATTTCATAATAGTTGATGTTAATGCAACCAGATGATAGTCATTTAGGCAGGTTACTGTACCTATAGTACTCCTGAAGGGCCTCTTCAAGTATGTACTAGCTCAAAAGTTTCTCCTGGACGCATTCTGAAATTTCCATCCCCTGTAAGTTTTGCACATTGAAGTGATATTGACAGGCTCTGTGAACTTGCGAGAACATGGAAGATGTTCTCAAAAAGTATTCAGCCCAACTCTCTGTTCACATAAATAGGTATTACAACCAGAAAATTTGTTCAATTTAACTGAGAACTTTTATTTGTGAATCACATGCTCCTTTTTCACAAAAATACACAGGGAAATTGTAAAACATGAAAAACAAAAAATTCAGAAAGTGAAGTGTCAGCAGTTCAAATGATTTCATCTGCCCCCACCCCCACTTTGCTCAGCACTTAGTTGAACCACGTCTCACGGCTATTACAGCCAGTAGTCTTTTTGGATAAGTCTCTATTAGCTTTGAACAATGTGATGGAGAAAAATTTGCCCATTCCTACTTGCAAAATTGCTCAAGCTTTGCCAGGTTAGTTGGGAAGTGGCAGTGGACAGCAATCTGGAGGTCTTGCCAGAGATGTTCATTCAGGTTGAAGTTAGGACTCTGACCAGGCCACTCAAAGACATCGATTTTCTTCATTTGAAGTCACTCCATAGTTGCTCTGGCAGTGTATTTTGGGCCGATGTCCTGTTGAAAGATGAACTTCCTCCCTAGTTTGATCTTTCTGGCTAGCAGGTTTTTATCCAGGATCTCTTTGTATTTCGCTGCATTCATCTTCCCACCAATCCTGACCAGATTTCCAGTTTCTGTTGTTGAAAAGCATTCCCATAGCACAATGTTACTTCCACCATACTTTACAATAGGGATGGTGTTACCAAGCTGATGTGCAGTATTGGATTTATGCCACAAGTAAAACTTAGCATTGATGCCAAAAAGTTCCACTTTAGTCTTATCTACTTCTTTACAGTATCTTCTAAGTGATGCTTTGCAAAATCTTTATTTGCAAAAATATGCTGTTATTTTTTAACCAGGGCTTATTCTTACCACTCTTCCATTAATGGCCTTTGAGACTGAGGAACCATGAACTTCATCTCCAGTTGCAGCCACTGACTTCTGTAGTTCACTCAGAGTAACCGTTGGCATCACGCTACCCTCTCTTACAACTGTCATTCTTCTCCGGTGACTAATTTTAGAAGTGCGGCCTGACTTAGGGAGCGTGATTGTGGTTTCATTTTTTTCCCACTTTTTCACAACGGACTGCACTGAGCTCTGGGGTACAATGTTCAATGCCTTTGAGATGGTCTTGTGCACTTCCCCATATTTGTGCTTCTCTATTATCATATTCCTGACTTGCCTTGAATGATCTTTTGTCTTTATTTTGGTTTGGTCTGTTGAATATCTACCATACTGTTGCACTTTACAGAGTAAAGGGGTATCTATTCTTATAAATTCTTCGAAAACAGGTGATCCACCAATTTTCTACTTCAACAATTTTGGTGAGTTGGTAAAGTAATACTACATCTTTCACCTGAGGAAAGCTAGCAGAGTAACTTAAGAAGGGAATTAAGACTTTTTTGGGCTCACAATTTTGGTTTTTAATTTTTAGTTAATTGTTGACATGTTTTGAAATTTTTCTTTTGATTTGACATGATGCACATGTTTTGTAGATTAGCTCAAAATCTTTCTTCAATATATTTTAAATTTAGAAAACAAGGCAGGAAAATGTGAGAATAGTTGTGGAGGGCTGAATGCTTTTTCTAGGCACTGTAATGTGGAAAAATATGAAGTCATCCATACTAGTGGGAAAAAATGAGAAAGAGTATTTTTAAATAGTGTTGGTGTTCTGAAAGATGTGGAAACACTAAATTAATATTCAGGCACAGAAGCTATCAGTAAGTATTCCTAAATATGTCTTACTGAATTATGTAGTTCCCCATTGAGACTGCATGTTGAATATTGAATACAGGCCTGGCGTCCCTATAGAAGGGACTTATAACTGATGCAAGGTCTTTATCCTGAAATGGTAATTGTTTCTCTCTACACAGATGCTGCCTGATTTGATGAGGGTTTCCATTAGTTTCTGGTTTTATTAACTACTTTACAGGCTTGACACTGTAGATACAGAAATTATGTTAAGTAAGGCTTGCTATCGAGGGGTGCAATCATTGTTTCAGAGTATAATGCTGGACGTTTAATACTGAGAATTCATCTAGTATTGTATCTTTGGAATTCTGCATCCAGGAGAGCAGTGCAGAACAATGCACAGTGGGAGAGTCCAAAGAGCTGCTGTCTGTGTGTTGCTTGTGACCAAGTGGGTTTTCTCTGGTGCCCCCATTTCCTCCCAAATTCCAAAGTCTTGCAGCTTAATTAGCCACTGTAAATTGCCCCCAGTGTGAGCGGTACATGGGGATGTGTGGTAATAGATGGGAATGTGGGGAGAACAGGTGAAAGAGGAAATAAGGGAGGGAATGGGATCACTGTAAGTTGGCACAGAACTCAAGGCATTAAATTAAGTCATAAGTTGTCAGCCTGAAAAAAAATCACTAAATAATTACCATCAACAAATCACTTGTAATACCAGAGGAAACAACATATTGGACCTCTATTACACCGCCATCAAGAATGCCTACTGTGCTATTCCACATCCTCACTTCGGAAAGTCTGGTCACTTAGCTGTACTTCTATTCCCTGAGTATAGGCAGAGACTGAAGATGGTAGCACCAGTAGTGAGGATCAAGAAGGTATGGACAGAGGAAGCACAGGGGTGCTTACAGGACTGCCTTGAATCGGTGGACTGAACTGAACTGTATTCAGGGATTCATCTTCAAATCTGGATGAGTATGCCGCAGTTGTTACCAACCTCATTAAAACCTGTGTAGATGAGAGCATGCCTATGAAAACTTGCTGTACATTCCCAAACCAAAATCTGTGGATGAACCAGGAGGTATGTCACCTGTTGAGGGCTAGATCTGTGACATTTAAGCCTGGTGACCCAGGTCTGAACAAGAAAATCAGGTATGATTTGCAGAGGGCTATGTTAAGGGTGAAGAGGCAATCCTGAGCAAGGTTAGAGGCGACATCAGCTGCACGGCAACTCTGGCAGGGTTTGCAGGAAATTACTTCTACAAAGCAAAACCCAATAGCATGAATGGCAGTGATTCTTCACTACCAGAAGAGCTCAATGCTTTCAATGCCTACTTTGAAAGGGAGAATATAACTACAGCTGTGAAGATCCCTGCTGCACCTGGTAACCCTGTGATCTCTGTCTTGATGATAGGCTGTATTTAAGGAGGGTGAACCCTTGTAAGATGGCAGACCCTGATAGAGTACCTGGTAAAGCTCTGAAAACATGTGCCAACCAACTGGCGGGAGTATTCAAGAACATTTTCAACCCCTCACTGCTAAGGTCGGAAGTTCCTACCTGCTTCAAAAAGGCAACAATTATACCAGTGCCTAAGAAGAGTAGTGTGAGCTGCCTTAATGACTATTGGTGACGAAATGCTTTGAGAGGTTGGTCATGGCTAGAATGAACTCCTGCCTCAACAATGACCTGAACCCACTGCAATTTGCTTTTCACCACAATAGGTCAACGGCAGACACAATCTCAAAGGTTTTTCACATGGCCTTAGATCACCTGGACAACACAAATACCTATGTCAGGATGCTGTTCATTGATTATAGCTCAGCACTTAACACCATCATCCCACAATCCTGATTAATAAGTTACAGAACCTGGGCCTCTGTACCTCCCTCCTCAATTGGATCCTCGACTTCCTAACTGGAAAACTGCAATCTGTGTGAATTGGTGATAATATCTCTCTTCACTGGCGATCAACACTGGCACATCTCAGGGGTGTGTGCTTAACCCGCTGCTCTACTCTCTCTATACCCATGACTGTGTGGCTAGGCATAGCTCAAATACCATCTATAAATTTGTCGATGATACAACCAGTTAGTAGAATCTCAGATGGAAATGAGAGCGCATACAGGAGTGAGATATACCAGCTAGTTGAGTGGTGTCGCAACAACAACCTTGCACTCAACGGCAGTAAGAGGAAAGAGCTGATTGTGGACTTCAAGAAGGGTAAGACAAGGGACCACGAATCAATCCTCATAGAGGGATCAGAAGTGGAGAGAGTGAGCAAATTCAGGTGTCAAGATCAACGAGGATCTAACCTGGTCCCAACATATTGATGCAGCTATAAAGAAGGCAAGGCAGCAGCTATATTTCATTAGGAGTTTGAAGAGATTTGGTTTGTCAACTAAAACACTCATAAACTTCAATAGATGTACTGTGGAGAGAATGCTGACAGGCTGCATCACTGTCTGGTATGGGAGGGGGCAACTGCACAGGACCGAAAGAAGCTACAGAAAGTTGTAAGTTGTAAAATTAGTCAGCCCCATCTTGGGTACTAGTCTCTGTAGTACCCAAGATATTTTCAAGGAGGAGTGCCTCAGAAAGGTGATGTCCATTATTAAAGACCTCAATCACCCAAGGCATGTCCTCTTGTCACTATTAGTGTCAGGAAAGAGGTACAGAAGCCTATAGGAACACACTCAACGATTCAGGAACAGCTTCTTCCTCTAAACGATTCCTAAATGGACATTGAACCTATGAACACTAACTCACTTTTTATTTCATACATATTATTTCCGTTTTTGCACTATTTTTAATCTATTCAACATACATTTATTATTTTCTTTCTATATTACCATTGAACTGCTGCTGCTAAGTTAACAAATTTCACCACACATGCCGGTGATAATAAACCTGATTCTGATTAGATGTTCTGAAGCAGTAGTGCAGCGCAATACATAAATTCTACCATAAATTATAAGAAGGAATATGAAATATATACGATATATATAATTAAATTAAATATATAGTGCAAAGAGAGGTATTCATGAGTTCATTGTCCGTTCATAAATCCGATGGCAGAGTGGAAGTGTGTAACTGTACCTCCTCTCTGATGGTAGCAATGAGATGAGGGACCATGTGTCAGTGGCTAGGTTTTCATAAGTGTTCGAATGATTTGCGTATCAAAGAAAACTGGACTAGTGTAGGACCGACGCGAACGGTGGCGGCCCAAAAGAGCGAAGTGGCTTATTAATTCTCACCTTACAGAAGTGACTTTGCTTCACAAGTGTCAATTGGGCGTTACTTGAGTTCTCCGAAAAGCTTGGTCTGTCAGTGTCGGTGACTGCCACCTACCCGGTGCCGCTGGATTCCTGACATCCCTCAGCCGGCGGCGGGGCGGCTTGATCCTTGACCCGATTGGCTGTCAGGTGAATCTATCCCGCGACCCATTGGACCATGTTCCCCTTTGTCGTGGATTGGCCGCGGGATGTTTTCTTCCCCCCTCGCCTTCCCTCGGGATTGGGGGAAGTAAGGTATGCCTGAAGTCGGCTGTGATTGGTTGTTGGGCGGGGAGCGCCCTGGGGGGGGCGGGCAGGGCGAGAAGCGTCGGTTAACCTGCAACCGCCATTTGTTCAGCGCGAGCGAGCGATGCTGGCGGAGGTCCGGAGAGTTTGCCAGCAACAAGTTGGAGTTGGACTCACATAAGTTGGAGAAAAGTGCGATTGCTGCTCAGAAGTTATCACCGATTATTCATCCTCTTTTACTGAAATATCCCTGACAGAACACGGGCTCCGGGGGAAAAAAAATCTGCTTATTTTCTTGATCATCTGTGCCGAAGCTGGACGTTTGGCAGAAATTAGCGAGGGGACGCTAGGTTTGGTGTAACTACTCTCTCCTGGGTTCCCAACTTTCCTATTCTTCCCCTGGTTTGCCCCGGAGCGGCGGGCTGGTAGAATCTTGCCTGTGTCATGCCGACGAGAGTGGATGACACCATGGAGTATGGAACAGGTGATTCGATCAAAGTGAAAGCTCACTACAAAGGGTAAGTAGTCGAGCAGCTATCCACAAGGATTTATCTCCACTCTTCCCTTTAACCTCGACATGTGCGAGTAATTTATTTTAAAGAAACTGACCAAAAGGAAGCCAAACTCCTTTTGAAGAATCGGAACGTTCGTGATCATGGATTATTATTTGCTGATCGTTTAGAATCGAATTCATTTTAAACTTGCTTTGAATTGTACTTCAGGATTTTAATGTTAGAAATCTGATTGCGATAAAGGTTCAGCTGTCTAAATCCTGTTTATGTATGCTAGTTAAAATGTGCTGATCGTTTACTGATCACTTTAGTTAATCCGCTGGTTTGGACATCATTGCATTCATCCTATTCGTTGAATGTCTAATGACATCAGCTTTAAAAGTTATTATTTTGATCATCATTGTTCACTTGTAAAGCGCTGACGTTAAGAAATACTTTCAGAAACTGTGGGAATAATTTTTATGACAGTTGTCCAAATGAATTACTACGGAACTACTCTATTATAAAGTTTTGTGACTCCAGGAAGTGTACTGCTGTTCACTAATTCATATTTGCACAAACAAATATTCCACTAGAAATAGCTAAAATGCCAATTCTGTGGAGATCATCACTTTGGATTGGTTGATCCACCTGGACGACTAAATTCGTATCTATATTTTCTTTGTTTAAGGACAAGTAAATTAAGTTATTAACTGTACTCTAACAGCTACAGTGGATTTTGATTAATTGGGACACATCAGGACCAGTACATTTTGGCCAAATTAAGTGGCTGAAGCAATTAGCCAAAGTTTCATGGATATAGTTAAAAAGATGTATAAAAGACAAAACACAAGGTATTAATTACTATCGTCAAAACTACCATTTGACTGAGTCACATATTATGTATTTAAATCAAATGCAGAACAAATGTGAACACTATCAATATTACAGGACTATAAAACTATGTATTTCTTCCTGGTAGTTATCAACAGAGGAATTAATCCAATGTACACTGCTGTGTTCTTTTGATTAACTGTAAGTGAATTAAATCAGTGCAAACACCTAGTGCCGATAATGGAAGGCCTTTCAACAATGCTTTCACTGATTGCATACTCCAATTCTTCATTTTCATTGTAAAGTTCAAGATGATTGTCGATAACATCAAATACTTCCAAGCCTCAATGCATGAAACCACAGTGAGCAAAACAGTTCTTAACTGTCTTGCTGCATATTACTCACCAACTATCAGTGACAAAAATCACTGCTTTTTGAACAAAAATACACGCAACTGATGCAATTTTAAAACTAAGCACAGTGTAGTGTCAAACGGCCATGCAGGTGCACACGTCTGACGCGAGTTAGAAACTGTTTGATAACACGGCCCTGGTGAGACCACACCTGGAGTATTGTGTACAGTTTTGGTCTCCAGGGTTAAGGAAGGACATCCTGGCTGTAGAGGAAGTGCAGCGTAGATTCACGAGGTTAATTCCTGGAATGTCTGGACTGTCTTACGCAGAGAGGTTAGAGAGACTGGGCTTGTACACGCTGGAATTAAGGAGATTGAGAGGGGATCTGATTGCAACATATAAGATTATTAAGGGATTGGACTAGATAGAGGCAGGAAATATGTTCCAGATGCTGAGAGAGTCCAGTACCAGAGGGCATGGTTTGAGAATAAGGGGTAGGTCATTTAGGACAGAGTTAAGGAAAAACTTCTCCCAGAGAGTTGTGGGTGTCTGGAATGCACTGCCTCGGAAGGCAGTGGAGGCCAATTCTCTGGATGCTTTCAAGAAGGAGCTAGATAGGTATATTATGGATAGGGGAATCAAGTGATATGGGGACAAGGCAGGAACAGGGTATTGATAGTAGATGATCAGCCGTGATCTCAGAATGGCGGTGCAGGCTCGAAGGGCTGAATGGTCTACTTAGATAGATAGATACTTTATTCATCCCCATGGGGAAATTCAACTTTTTTCCAACGTCCCATACACTTGTTGTAGCAAAACTAATTACATACAATACTTAACTCAGTAAAAAATATGATATGCATCTAAATCACTATCTCAAAAAGCATTAATAATAGCTTTTAAAAAGTTCTTAAGTCCTGGCGGTAGAATTGTAAAGCCTAATGGCATTGGGGAGTATTGACCTCTTCATCCTGTCTGAGGAGCATTGCATCGATAGTAACCTGTCGCTGAAACTGCTTCTCTGTCTCTGGATGGTGCTATGTAGAGGATGTTCAGAGTTATCCATAATTGACCGTAGCCTACTCAGCGCCCTTCGCTCAGCTACCGATGTTAAACTCTCCAGTACTTTGCCCACGACAGAGCCCGCCTTCCTTACCAGCTTATTAAGACGTGAGGTGTCCCTCTTCTTAATGCTTCCTCCCCAACACGCCACCACAAAGAAGAGGGCGCTCTCCACAACTGACCTATAGAACATCTTCAGCATCTCACTCCAGACATTGAATGACGCCAACCTTCTTAGGAAGTACAGTCGACTCTGTGCCTTCCTGCACAAGGCATCTGTGTTGGCAGTCCAGTCTAGCTTCTCGTCTAACTGTACTCCCAGATACTTGTAGGTCTTAACCTGCTCCACACATTCTCCATTAATGATCACTGGCTCCATATGAGGCCTAGATCTCCTAAAGTCCACCACCATCTCCTTGGTCTTGGTGATATTGAGACGCAGGTAGTTTGAGTTGCACCATATCACAAAGTCCTCCACCTATTGTCTATTGTCTAACGGTCTCCTGTCCCAACTAAGTGGTACAGTAACAAGTAAACAAGGGGAATCCTGGCTATTTTCTCGTTTTGTTTTTGTTCTTTAAGAATTGACCCAAATCAGTAGCTGCCCCAATTGACTGATGGCCCAATTCAATGTATACTAAAACTCCCTTGATGAGGAGTACCTGACTTAACTTCCCCAAATGTTGTCAGAGGCTGCAGCTGTTGATTGGTATTCAGACTGCTTCTTTTATTTTAACAAAAGTAAAAAGTAGAATCAGTCTGAATCACGATAAGTTTAGGATTGACTGACACCCACGAAATGTGCAACATCAGAATTAGGAGCAGGGATATACCACTTGTCCCCTCAAACTTGTTTCACCACTATTTAGTATGAACATGGCTGATTTGATTGTAAATTCATGCTCCACATGCTTGTCTGGTGTTGTCACCTTTTCATTCCTTGCATATAAACTATTTGTCTATTTGTGCCAGATATATAAAACTAAATATTTAAACTGTTTCCTTTACTATTTGATAGAACCAATTCCATCATCATCACCCTTGAGAGGGGAAAGAATTTGCTTCATTTCAGCAGTGACCTTTTAAGCAATAACCTGCTGTTCTACATTCTCCAATAAGAACAAAGATATTTTGATAAGAGTTTTGTTTTCTGTCACTTTCCCCCTCATTTTTCTAAGCTCCAGTGAACTAAGCATAGCCTCATATTTTACTTTTGTAGTCTGCAACCTAAAGACATAAACATTTGATTCTCCAATTTCAGGTCACCTGCTCCCCTTCCATCCCTTTCTCTCTACTGGTCCATCCAGTCCTCTACGCACCTAATTATTGCACCCTATTTCTTTTCTCCCCACCATTTATTCTATCTTTACTTCTCCACTGCCCAAACACTTTTTTCTACTGAGTCCTCTCTCTCCACTGTAACCATCTACCCACCCCACCTCCTTTATTTGGTTCCAGGCTCCACCTTCCTATCAGGCCCTTGTTGCCTCCACATATTACCTTGTAGGCCTTTCTATTTTCAATTTCTCCTCTTTCCCTCCCCTCCATCTGCTGTTCACTCCTCACCTGGTTCCACCTATTGCTTGCCAGCTCTTGTCCCACTCCTCCCTTTATCTTTATACTGGCTATTTCTCCTTGACCCAAAATAACGATTGTCCATGTACTTGCTAAGTTGCTACAGCAGTTTGCTTTTTCTTAATGCACCATATTCCATCCTCTGCTGTTTTTGTCTCTCCAAGCTTATGCTGTCCAATTTTCCTGACAAGGCAACTCATCCATTCCAAATATTATTCTACCAAAGCTTTCCTGTACTGTGTCCAAGCATTAACACCCAGACACATAGTAATGGGACTCCAGAGATTGTTGAGTTTTAGTCTGCTTTCTTCAGCGGGATAGAATTTAATTCTCGCTTTTATAACCATGATCTTAAAAATATTAGTGCCACCACTTGAAATGCGATTGCTTCAAAAACTTTTAAAATTAGTAATCTGTAGAAATCTGAGTCTAGATCTAAAATGTTAAAAAGGCTGCGGTTTCTTATGATCTTCAATCCTACTATCCTACTACTTGGATGTCTCCTCAGAATTTATTGTAGATCATTAATTTTGCAGAAACTTCAGTTTCCCTAAATTAGATTAATTGACTGTCTTGTGAATTTTGCTTAGTCACATTTCATGAGACAATGCTTTCTTTTTCAATCTTTTTATTATTATTAATATCAACATAATAAAATTGATACATAGATAATGGGATTACAAACATACACATTTCAACTGAACATGAAAGAATACATAAGCATAGTTACAGTATAAATGAGTCTTCCCAAATCATGAACGATACAAGTAACAAATAAACAAGGCAAACCTAGGTATATCATAATATATATTAAAAAAAACAGAAAAAAGAAAAAGAAAAAAATTTATGCAAAAAAACTAATCTAACAATCTAATAACTAATAAGGAAAAAAAACGAAAAAGGGAAAAAGAAAAAATGAAAAAAAGGGCTGTTTATAATATCTAACAAAAATACAAAATCATCAGTGTCGTCAACTCCGATCCTCTCAACATATGTAAAATCGAAACTGGAAAAACAAATAGGCTTGGAACAGGGTCATATTACATCATATGAAAATATTGAATAAATGGTCTCCATATCTTTTCAAATTTAATAGAAGTATCAAATACAACACTTCTAATTTTTTCTAAATTTAGACATAACATAGTTTGAGAAAACCAATGAAATATGGTAGGAGGATTAATTTCTTTCCAATTCAACAAAATAGATCTTCTAGCCATTAATGTAAGAAATGCAATCATTCGACAAGCAGAAGAGCATAAATGGAGTGAGTCCATCATTGGTAAACCAAAAATTGCAGTAATAGGATGAGGTTGTAAATCAATGTTCAATACCGTGGAAATAATATCAAAAATGTCTTTTCAATATTTTTTCAAAAGCAGACAAGACCAGAACATATGAGTTAAAGACGCTATCTCAGAATGACATCTGTCACAAATAGGATTTAAATAGGAATAAAAATGAGCCAATTTATCCTTGGACATATGAGCCCTATGCACAACCTTAAACTGTTTAATGAATGTTTAGCACATATTGATGATGTATTAACTAATTGAAGAATTTTATCCCAATTCTCAATAGGGATAGTAAGGTTAAGTTCTCTTTCCCAATCATTTTTAATCTTATAGAAGGGCTCTGAATGTATCTTCATAATTATATTGTAGAGTTTTGATATGAGCCCTTTCTGAGAAGGATTTAGTTCAAACAAATTCTCCAAAATACCTGAAGACACAAGATTTGGAAAGGTAGGAAGTACAGTATTTAAGAAATTCCTAATCTGTAAATATCTAAAAAAAAATGAAATCTAGGCAAATTATATTTATTAGATAATTGTTCAAAAGACATAAAACAATTATCCAAAAATAAATCGGAAAATCGTAGTAATCCTTTAGTCTTCCAAGCTGAATAAGCTTGGTCTATAATAGAAGGATAAAAAAAGCAATTGGATACAATAGGAATATTTAAAACAAACTGAGTCAACCCAAAAAATTTCCAAAATTGAAACCATATACGTAAAGTATGTTTAACTATCGGATTGTCAATTCGTTTCTGCAATTTAGAAAGAGCAAAGGGAAGAGAAGACCCTAAAATAGAACCCAATGAAAATCCTTGTACAGATTTAATTTCCAGGTTCACCCAATGAGGGCTAAAAGATAAATCCCAATCCTTTAACCAACATATCAAATATCGGATATTGACTGCCCAATAATAAAATCTAAAATTAGGCAATGCCAATCCACCTTCCTTCCTTGCCTTCTGTAAGTATTTTTTACCTAATCTAGGATTTTTATTCTGCCATAAATATGAGGAAATTTTTGAATCAAAAAAAGATTTCGGAATAAAAATTGGTACCGCTTGAAATATATATATAAACTTGGGTAAAATAACCATCTTAATAGCATTAATCCGACCTATCAGAGATAAAGATACTGGTGACCATTTAGTAAACAAACATTTAATCTGATCGATTAGGGGTAAAAAATTAACCTTAAATAAGTCCTTATATCATGAGACAATGCTGATGTTCTGCTAAGAACTTCAGTGATATCCTGTGATCCTTGACTACTGTTGGGCAAGGCTTAAATGTCACAAAGCAAATGGTTCTTGAACTGTTTTTATTAGCTGAGCCTGCTTCTTTTGGAGATGATACCACTGTTTCCTCAGCTATTTTAGAAGCCCGAGAGTGAAATTGATGACAGTTCTAAAATCTCATTCAGATGCAGATGTTGTTGACAACAAATCTTTGCAAACTCCACATTGTCAACATCATCTGCATCAGAAACTGGAAAGGGAAATGTGATTGTGTATGATCGTGAAATATACTTAACATGCCAACGAGGTAGGTGACAGCCTTTTGTGTGCAGTTTAATTCCCTTGTGCACTAGTAACAAAAGATGTGTGCACATGCAAACACACATACACCTTAGAGGGAACATAGTATACAACTGAATAAATATAAACTTTAAGAAAACATTTGATATCCTGAAGAAGGTTCTTGGCCCAAAAAGTTCATTTCCATAGATGCTACCTGACCTGTTGAGTTCCTCTAGTATTTTGTGTGTGTTCAATTTGATACCCTTGTCTGCTAAGCATGTAAGCAATGTAACGTGTGGAAATTAGTTTTGATTTTGTAGAGTTTTTTTAACTAGTCTGTGCTCTTGTGCTACTTTTTACTTGAAGTGAAGAAAATTCATCTGCAAAATGTCAAAACAAACTAGACACATATTTCAGTGACTTATTTGATGAATTTAAACAGTTTCTGAATTTTGAGTCCAACTTATCTCATGGAAGGCTTTAAATTTTTCTCTAAAGATGGATTTTGTAGTTGTTGCTCTAATTTTTTTAAAGGATTCTCTGATCCTTGAACCCAGGTATAATTCTGAAATACTTTTCTTCTCTCACAAAATTGTTTGCTGAATATTGCATTGTACTTGATTATCCCTTTGTTTTAGGACTGGGTTTTTGCAGTGCATTGTAGTTTAAACCATTGTTGGGAATATAATTACAACATTAAGATGTGTATCTTGTAGGTTGATTGAGCCTTTGAAGTACAGTGGATTTTGGGACACATCAGGACCAGTACATTTTGGCCCAATTAATCAGCTGCCCAAATTAGCCAAAGTTTCATGGAAATAGTTACATAGCTATAAAAAAAAAGACAAACTGAGTAACAAATTATATATTTAAATGAGACACAGAAAAAGATTGGAATACTACCAATAGTACTACAGTACTATAAAATTGTGTGTTAGCTCCTGGTAGTTATCGGTGGAGGAATTCATCCAGTGTACGTAATGGACAAAATCAGCGCAGACATCTAGTGTCTTCATACAATGCTAACAATGATTGCATCCTCCAAATTTTCATTTTCATTAACGTTCAAGGAGGTTCAAATTCTTCATAGTTGTGAACTTGTTGAAGTAGTAGTGGCTGTTTCTGGCATTTCCAGTACTTGAACTGCAGAGAGCAAGGCAGTTCGGAACTGTCTTACTGCTTATTTCTTGCCAACTATCAGTGACAAATATCACTGTATTTTGAACACAAACAAATGCAACTGACGCTATTTAAAACTGTTCACTCTAAACATGGTGCAGTGTCAAATGGTCACACAATTGCATGTGACTGATGCTAGTTAGAACCTGTTCAGCAACGTCTCCTACCCCAGGTTAGCAGCATAATGTCCCAAATAAACAAAGGGAACCGCAAGAATTTTCACACTTACTTTGTTCTTTAAGAGTTGTCCCAAATAAGGAGTTGCCCCGATTAACCAATAGCCCAATTAACTAGAATCCACTGTATATCAGCTGTGTTTCACTGTATATCAGGCAGTTCAAGAAATGCAGAAGTCTAAGGAAAGGGTGACCGGCTTGTTTTTGATCTATTCTGGCATTCCTTCCTGAATAGCTAAATTCTTGGCAAAGCCATATCAATATATTCAAGGAAGTTCAAAATTCATCTGTTCTAACAGTTGGAAAGGTGTTAGTTTGGAGTGGGGGCTGATGAAAGAACATTATCTTTTAAGGGCCCGATATTTGTTCCTCAGTTCCATTTAATTCAAAATCAGATATATTATGCCTGACTTGCGTTACATAAAATTTTTTTGTTTCATGACTGCAGCATAGTGCAAAGTTATATAAATAATTAAATTTTAAAATAGTATAAAAAGAAAAGAATGTTGAGGTAGTGTTCATGGATTGTTCAGAAATCTAATGGCAGAGAGGAAGAAGCTCTTTCTGAATCATTGAGTGTGGATCTTCAGGCTTGGGACCTTCTCCCCGATGGTAGTAATGAGAAGTGGACATATAGTGAGGGTTCTTGGTGATAAATGCCATCTCTTGAAGATGTCCTCAATAGTGAGGAGGGTTGAATCTATGAAGAAGCTGAGTTTACAACCCTTTGCAGCCCCTTGTGATCCTGTGCTTTGGAGCCTCCATACCTGGCTATGATGCAACTGGTCAGAAAGCTCTCCATCGTACATCAACAGAAATTCGTAAGAATGTAAATCTGTCCGGTTTATGATTAAAAACTTTAGATTAGGAGAACATTGTGGTTACGCTTTATGACGGAATGAATCCTGTATCTAAATGAAGATGTTGTTTCTTCCTTTTTGATTTGCTTGTCTCTGCTTTCTTCTGTTAGGATCAGCATAATCAAATATATGCACAATGAAATACATTACTCTGTTAAATTATTAAACAATCACAGTCTAATTATTTTATATGATTGATAAGTGGCACCAGGGGATTGGAACATTTAAGATTAAAACAAATTTTTTTTAAGATTGGGATTCATTTCAACTTGTAGCCAGTAATAATATTGCTAAAAAAATACTGCTGACGTGGGCGCTTGCAACTGCTGTGCACTTATCTTCCTGCTTCACTAACATAAATTGAGGGGAAAAATTCTAATCACAATCCAAAAAATCGCAGATGCTGGAAATCCAAGCAAAACACACAAAATGTTGGACGAACTCAGCAGGCCATGCAGCATCAATGGGAAAGATATAGTCGATGTTTCAGGCCAAAGCATCAGGACTGGAAAAAAAAATGGGGAATCAGAGTTAGAAGTGGGGGAGGGGGAGGAAGAAACACAAGATGATAGGTGAAACCAGGTGGTGGGAGAGAGGTGAAGTAAAGTGTTGGGAAGTTGATTGGTGAAAAAGATACAGAACTGGAGAAGGGGAATCTGATAGGAGAGAACAGAAGGTCATGGAAGAAAGAAAAAGGGAAGAGCACCAGAGGGTGGTGATGGGTAGGTAAAGAGATAAGGTGAGAGAGGGAGAAGGGAATAGTGAAGGGGGGGGGCATTACTGGAAGCTTAAAATTACTTGATAACATGAACATCGGTTTCTCGACCTTCTGATAATGCTCACCTACCCCTTCAGCATTCCTCATTCCCTTTTCCCTCTCTCACTTTATCTCCTTACCAGCCCATCACGTCCTTCTGGTGCTCCTCCCTCTTCTCTTTCTTCCATGGCCTTCTGTCCTCCCCTATCAAATTCCCCCTTCCCCTGCCCTGTTTTTTTTCACCAATCAGCTTCCCAGTTCTTTACTTTGTCCCTCAGCCCCCCTCCCAGTTTCACCCGTCACCTTGTGTTTCTTCCTTCCCTCTCCCTCCTTCTAACTCTGACTCCTCATCTTTTTTCCTCCAGACCTAATGAAGGGCCCTGGCCTGAAACGTCAGCTGTTTACTCTTTTCCATAGATGCTGCCTGACCTGCTGAGCTCCTCCAGCATTTTGTGTATTGCTGGGAAAAATCCCGTTTCTTTAAATTATGAGAAAAATGAGCCAATTCAATGTGCATTAACAGTGAGTTTGAATACCTTCCATCTTCAAAATTAATTAATAAGCATCCTACCTTTGTACAGTAGTCATTATTGACTGTTGTTTGTCAGAAATGGTTCTTGCTGGTCCAAACTCTTCTCAACATACAAAAATGCTACAGTATGCTGTATTTAGCCGTAAGTTTTATTGGTACATAAAAGAACTCCAGTCAATCTACAAAACTGAATTCACAATGTTTATAGCTGCTATCAGTTGTGGTATCAAGACGTCAAGGAATAGAGAACTTTGAGTTTAGTATAATCTCCACTGTGTAGGCAGTATAATTACAAAGTGCGGCCTTTGCACTTGTGAGTTGCAGTGGTGGGTGGATTTTGTTCCTGGTTTTCATTGGATAATCTTTGCTAAAATATGTCAAATATATGGGTTTGAAAGCAAAAGTATAAGCTGCTGGAATATAGTAGGAACTGTGGAGGCAAAAGGATGGCCCATGTTTTGGCTTGTGACTCTTTCAGGACAGAGAGTGAAGATGGCCTAGAAGGAGAGCTGTGCAGGGCTGGTAAGTGATAGGTGGAATCAAGTGAGGTGAGGGATGATGGGTAGATGAAGCTGGGTAAGTGAAGTGGGGGCAAGGTGGAGACAAACTGTAAGGTGATAAGTGGAAACAGGTAAAGAGGGATGATGAGCAGATATAACCAGCTAGAGGAAGGAAATGGGTATGGTAGCCTGGGGGCGGGGTGGGGGGTGGAGTTAAAGCCAAGGTGGATTAGAGTGTGGATGATGGGCAGATGGAAATGGGAAAAGGTCAGTTAACAAAGAGGCAGAGAATCTAGGTGGAGATGTAGGAATGGAAAAGGATATTCAGTGTTCATATCATAAGGTTGTGGGCTACCCAAGTGAAATATGATATACTGCACATACATGTCTCTGTGGCAAGGGGAGTTGAATTTATCTACAATCAGAAGCTCTATGACTTTGCAGGCATATACACATTTAGGGTGCCTAAGACTTTTGTACAGTACTGTAGTATTTTTATGTGTTGCACTATACTGCTGTTGCTGCAAAACGAAAACTGAATTTCATGGCGTGTGAGTGATGATAAACCTGATCCAGATATGGGTCTCTATTGTGGATGGGGAGGGGGCAGTGGGAGGAGAATCATGGTTAGGAAAAGGGGAAAGGAGAGGAGAGGGTGTGGAAAGCATTAGAGAGACATTTTGTAATGATCAGTAAACCAACTGTTTGGAATAGTATGCCTTTGTCTGATGTCTCAGGGCTGGGTAAAAACCCCTGCCCATCTCCCTGCTTCTCTGCCATCTGTCCCAGACCCTTCCTGCAACATTCCCACCAGATTTACAAACTCATTTTCCATTCCATGTTGATAAATACAGTGCTGTGTAATATGGTTACTTGGTCTCATCAACATAGAGGAGACCACATACGGGGCACCAACTGCAATAGATGAGTTGCAGTATGGTATGTAAATCTCAGCTGCGCCAGGAAGAGTTGTTTGGATCCCTGTATATTGGTGAGTGTGCTGTTGTAAGACAAATATTGCAGAGGCAGAAGATGGAGAAGGTACATGGGGAAGAATGAGTAGACCAGGAAGTCACAGAAGGAGTGGTGGGGGTTGGGGGAGGGAAAGATGTGACTGCTTTTCCTTCCATTATGTTTCCACTTCATCTTGCAGGCTCTGTTTTTATTTCCTCCTCCCTGCTCCACTCCCCCCAACTGGCTGCATCTGCCCATCACCATCTCACCCTTCCTCCCTTGACACAATTGAGTTCCACCTGTCACATACCAATCCTTATTGCACTCCTCCCTCTCATCTCTTTAGACTGGCAATCTTCATTCTGTATTTTCAGTTCTGGTGCCAGGTCATGACCCAAAATTTTGTGTATAATGATACTGTTTGACCTACTGAGTTCCTTCATCAGTTTGTTTGAAATTTTTAATGCTGTTTCCAGCATTTGCTGTCTCTTGTGCCCCTGTGGTATAGAAGGTATAGGAAGTACAGACAAAAAGGCAAAAATGCGTTAAAGAATTGTGCCATTGTGTATAGATCCAGGAACTTTGGTCTCAATAAAATAAAAGTTGAGAAATGTTCACTTTAAGATGATTTTTTTGTTCTTTTATTATTTACCCTCTAGAATGCTGTTGTATTGCAGAACCCTGCCAAGCCAGGCATTATTTATGAATTTGAGATGGTGTCACCTGACACTCAGATTTTGAAGTTGTACTGATGGAGAATTTGCAGTTGGTTGTTTTTACTCTACGTTTGGGATTTGCGCAAACATGATGTGGAAAACATAAGTTGCTGATGGATAATCAGCACTTTCATTGTGTTTTCTGTTTAGGAATCTCATTTTTAAGTTAAATAATTTAAAAGTTAAGAACAACTCTGAATTAAAACCCAATCTGGCAGAAAAAAATTTATTTTATTTTTAAAAGGCTTTTATAGTTATTTTTAAAGGTAAACCAAGATCACTGTAATCTTCATGTTGCTTTCTCTTAAGTTTATAGCAAGCACTTGTTACTTTACCAATGTCTAATAAAATAAAGGTTTGTATCATTGTGAGCACATAATATCTAAATTTCCTGACTCTCTCATGAAGCATCTACATTTCTGGTGAGTGCTATTTTGCATACTGAAGCTGTAGCAGACCTTGAGCTTAAGCCAGAAGTATAAATGCTGATTGTTAGTTTAGTTGATGCCAGAAAACTGAGGTTCTCCCTGTTTTCTTTGTCAATTGTTCTCACATTATTCTCAAGAATTAATGTGGGAACCAAACTGGAATGGGAGTGAGTCATCCTCTATCTCAATATATTACCTAAATAGAAGATACAAAGTACATTTATTATCAAAGTATGTACAGGTTATACAACCTTGAGATTTATCTGCTTACAGGCAGCCACAAAGCAAGAAACCTGAAAGAACCCAATTAAAAAGAGAAAGGTGAACACCCAGAAGCACAGAGAAAGAGGGAAAAAAATACAAAATGTTACAAATCATGCAAACAATAGAAGCAAGCCACAGGATTCGGAACCAAATTAAGTCCATAGAACCACATCCCCGGATAAGGCCCAAAGCCTTGGTCTCAGTTCATATTAGTGGGGCAAATCGCTATGAAGCTCCAAACCTCACCTCCAGATCTGACACCCTGCCTTTCCAGTCTATCTGGACCAGTGCTTAAATTTTCCAAACACCGGATCGTGCCTTGCATTAGGACCTTGGGCCCGGTGCAACAATATGCTCTGGGCCTAGATCTTGTTGCCCATCTCAAAGTCATTCTTGAGCTCTCCAGTTGCTTGGTGCTCAGAGTGATCCAACCTTGCACCCAGGTTAGGTGGACCGGTGTCGAAACTCCTCCACCTTGATGACTCCTCACCAAATTGATCACTCCAACTCTATTTCCGTCTGCAACCCCATCTCAAACACATAACACTTCGTCTTTGAATCAGATTTGCCTCTGCTCACCTCTTCATTGTTTGCAGTGATAGTTTATCAGGATCAAAATCAGTATCAGGTTTATTATCACTGGCGTGAAATTTGTTAACTTAGCAGCAGCAGTTCAATGCAATACCTAATATAGAAGGAAGAAGAAATCAATCAATCAGTCAGTTACAGTATATCTATATTGAATAGATTAAAAATTGTGCAAAAAACAGAAATAATATATTAAAAAGTGAGTTAGTGTACAAGGGTTCAATGTCCATTTAGGAATTGGATGGCAGAGGGGAAGAAACTGTTCCTGAATCACTGAGTGTGTGCCTTCGGGCTTCTGTACCTCCCATTTGATGGTAACAGTGAGAAAAGGGCATGCCCTGGGTGCTGGAGGCCCTTAATAATGGACACTGCCTTTCTGAGACACAGCTCCTTGAAGATGTCCTGGGGACTTTGCAGGCTAGTACCCAAGATGGAGGCCGACTAAATTTACAACCCTCTGCAGCTTCTTCTGGTCCTGTGTAGTAGCCCCCCCCTCCCCCCCGCTCCCTGTATCAGGCAGTGATGCAGCCTGTCAAAATACTCCCCACGGTACATCTATATAAGTTTCTGAATGTAGTTGTTGACATACCAAATCTCTTCAAGCTCCTAATGAAGTCTAGTCGCTGTCTTGTCTTCTTTATAACTGCATTGATATCTTGGAACCAGGTTACATCCTCAGAGATATTGACACCCAGGCACTTGAAACTGCTCACTATCTCCACTTATGATCCCTCTATGAGGATTGGTATGTGTTTCTTTGTCAGGCCCTTCCTGAAGTCCATAATCAGCTTTTTTGTCTTGCTGACCTTGAGTGCCAGGTTATTGCGTGACACCACTCCAGTAGTTGGTATATTTTGCTCTTGTATGCCCTCTTGTCACCATCTGAGTTTCTACCAACAATGGTTGTATCATCAGTAAATTTATAGATGGTATTTGAGCTATGCCTAGCCACACAGTCGTGGGTATAGAGAGAGTAGAGTAGTGGGCTAAGCACACACCCCTGAGGTGCACCAGTTTTGATCATAAGCGAAGAGGAGATGTTATCACCATCCGCATAGATTATGGTCTTCAGGTTAGGAAGTTGAGGATCCAATTGCAGAAGGAGGTACAGAGGCCCAGGTTCTGTAATTTCTTAATCAGGATTGAGCGAATGATGTTATTAAATGCTGAGCTACAGTTGATGAACAGGATCCTGACGTAAGTATTTGCATTGTCCAGGTGGTCTGGACAACATTATCACAATTTACTTCAGAAAAAGTGTTATTAATAATGTTTTTAGTCTAATTTTGTTCCTTTGGAACTACCAATAAGCTGTTGCTCACCTTTTAGTAGCATCATCTTAAACCAGAAGATGACGAGTCTGAGGGTTTTGACTGAATCCTGGAGAAGGTAGAACAATGTTTCCAAGTTATAGTGATATGGAACTTGAAGAGAAGCTAGCATGTGGTGCCATTCCTCTACTTCTAGTTGTCTTTTTTCCCCCTTTTTAGATAAAGTTTGCAAGTTGCTTTAATACATTTTGTAGATGGGACATGATGCAGTTGTGGAATGTTTATGGTAGAGAAAGTGAATGTTTGAGTAGCAGAAAGGGTGCTAGACAAGCAGGATGCTTTGTCTTGAATGTAGTATAGTTATGTTTGTAGCCACACTCATTCAGTTATTTCTGATTTGTACTTTGTTGATGGAAGTCTTTGAGGAATCAAGAGTAGAATTAATTACTGCAGATGTTACCAGATTTCCTTTTCTAAAATTGTTTTTCTTTTATTTTATTTTTATTTGGATAAGGTATTCACAAGTATTACACAATTTTTTTTTTTACATAGAAAACCTTTTCCATTTTTAATATGTGTATAAATCTATATATATTTATACATTCACAAGTACACACTGAGGTGATATTAAAAGAAAAATAATTAGGCACTTAAATAGATAGTTATGTGCAATTGTAATTCTACACTATTAAACTAAATAATAATAATAATAATAGTTGTTAAAAATAGTAATAATAGTGGTTGAGTAATAATTTCCATGTATCTCTTCTCGTTCATTTCTTTCTAGTCCAAAATAATATGTGTAACCCTATGTAACTTCCATCGTAGGTGTTTGTATCAACACGTTCATGTTTGCTCCTACTCATAAACACACTTATCCAATTCCTCTGTACTCATTTATTTATTTTATCATTTTCCCCCAAATTTTTTTCTTTTATAAAAATTTTCCAGATATGTTTTCCAGAAATAAAACAGTGAACATTATAACCAAGGGAGCTTACGTTAACACTATTACTATGTTGATGAGGAAAGCAGTATGAACCATTAGGAGAGTCATCTAAAGTCTGCTTGCATTGGGGTTATACATTCAATCCATTTATTCCAAATTTGATAAAACTTTTCTTTTTGAATTCTCTGGGAGTAAGTCATCTTTTCCACTTCAAATATTTCCAAAATAATTTCATGCCAATCTTCTAAAATAGGTGATACTGGATTCAGCCACTTTCTGGTGATTGATTTCTTACTTGCTGCTAAAAGGGCCTGCAGCAACTTTATATCCTTCTTCTGTTCCAAAAACAATACATGGCCTAAATAGAGAGTCACAAAGTCCAGAGGTATCTGTGTCTTAAATACCTTAACTAATGTTCTGTGAATACCTTTCCAATATAAGCATAATTAAGGGCAATCCCAAAAAATATGGAAATGATTTGCCTCCTTGGAGCCACATCTTCTCCAACACGCCATGTTTGTGTCTTTATATTTTTCTTGGTATGGGGTCTTGAAGTATCTTATAATATTTTTCCAGCAATGTTTTCTGCAAACCAAAGAGTTAGTTAAAGACCACTGAAAGCTGCATATTTTCCCCCAAACCTCCTCTGAAAGTACCAACCCCACTTCTTTCTCCCACTTCTCTTTAATATATGACGTATTTTCATTTTTGGCATGAGAGAGGGCATTATATAATCAAGAAATTGATTTACTTGGTATTGATCTGTAAGCCAAATTCAAAATCTTGAAAAATTCTAATTCTGCTGTTGATAAGTCTGTATATCTACAATTCTGGTTAAAGTAGTGTCGTACTTGAAGGTACCTAAAAAAGTCATTGTGTTCTAGGCCATGTTTGTCTTTCAGTGATTGAAAATTTTGTAATGCACTTTTATATGTGAATGAGAGGTAGGTTGTAAGAACGTTCTTTATCCATAGTTCAAATCTTTTATCTCCTCTGCTGGGAAAGAATTTGGTATCATAAGCACACCATCCAAAAAGTATTAACATGTTATAAATTCCACATAATTAGCCACCTTCTGCCATACTTTTAGTGTGAGATTTATCCAGCAGTTTTTAATCTTTTCCAATTGGGCCATCAATCCAAATTCTATTTCCTTCCATCTAGCCTTGTATTCCCCATTACATCAATATAACAGAGGTGTTATCTGTGAAGCATAAAAATAATTTCTCAAGCAAGGAAGTGCCATACCTCCTCCTTCCTTTCCTAACTGTAAGGTGTTAAATCAGATTCTGGGTTTCCTTTCCTTGCCAGATAAAGAGGGAAATCCATTTGTCCCATTCCCTAAATTGATTGTTGTCTACCTCCACAGGTAAAGTCCAGAAAAAGTAAAGTAACCGAGGGAGAATATTCATTTTTATTGTATTTATCCTTGAATTTAAACTTAAAAAGGGGATAAGATTCCATCTATGTATATCTGCTTTTATCTCTGAAACTAATGGCCCATAATTTTTCCTGTGACTCTGTTGAAAGATCTTTTGACAGGGTTATTCCTAAATATTTCAATGATTTAGCTTCCCACTTAAGATCATATGTATCCTGCAGTTTTTTGGATGCTGTATAATTTAGGGACATAACCTGCATTTTCTTTACATTAATTTTATAACCTGATATCTTCCCAAACTCATCCAACAGTGTGAACAATCCTATGAATGATTTTTCTGCTTCACTCAAATAAACTAAGATATCATCTGTGAATAGCGCTACCTTCAGTTCAATCCCTACCACCTTGATACCTTTTACAATTTCACTCTGCCTTATTAATTGGGGAAGAGGTTCAATGTATAGTGCAAAGAGGAGAGGGGAAATTGGGCATCCCTGTCTAGTTCCTCTCTAAAATAAAAGAGCCAGAGAGGTCCCCATTTATCTTAATTCGAGCTACGGGGCTGTCATATAAAGTCTGGATTACTTTAATAAACTTTTCTTGAAAGCCGAATCTTCCTAACACTTTATATGGGAATACCCATCTAACTGAATCAAAAGCTTTCTTGGTGTCTAATGTCACTACCAATGTCTCTGTCCTGTTCTTAGTAACCTGTTCTAGTATGTGTAAAGTTCTCCTTGTATTGTCCTGAATTTGTCTTTGCTGGATGAATACAGTCTGGTCTAAGTGGATGAGGCCAGGTAGAAGCTTTTCCAGTCTACGAGCTAATATAGGCGTAAATAATTTGTAATCCAAATTAAGGACACTGATTGGCCGATAATTACCACATTCTAGTTTATCTTTAGGAATAACTGAGATAATCGCCTCTCTCCAGGAAGGTGGAATTTCTCCTCTCTGTAAAATCCAATTAAAGGTGTTAAGAAATAATGGAGCTAACTGTAACTTCAGCAATTTGTACCACTCTGAGGTAAACCCATCAGAGCTTGGAGACTTTCTGGCCTTCAATCTGGAGATGGCCATGTTCAGTTCTTTGGCAGTTACTTGTTCTAATAAAAATTCATTATGTAAATCTGTGAGCTTAGGTAATTCTAAAGAATTAGGAAAAGTGTCTATATGGGACTCATTGGAGGCCCGGGGTTGAGAGTACAGCTCTCGATAACATGTTTCAAAACTCTCTTGAATTTTCCCTATTGTACTCTCAACAAGTTTTGTTTTTGGATTCTTTATTTTATGAATTGTATTGTCTGCTTGTTGATTACATAATTTATATGGTAATAATCTAGCTGATTTACCTCCTACTTCATAATTCTTCTGTCTGAGTTAAAGAAAATTTCTTTGAGTTTCCAATCTATAAATTTCATCAATTTCACTTTGCAGTTTCTTAATTTCCTGTTTTAAATTAGAATTAATTTTGTTGCTATCAACAATTTGAAGTTGTTTTAATTTTCCTTGAAGGTCTGCTAATTTTTGTGCTTTGAATTTTTTCATGTGAGTAGTAATGGAAATAATTTTCCTCTCAGTACGGCTTTCAATATATCCCATAAGATCACTGCTGATGTTTCTCCTGTATCATTAAGGTCTAGGTATTCTTCAATTTCTCCCCTTAATCTCTCCATTTCTTTCGGGTTATTAAGTATATGTGAATTTAACCTCCGTAGTGTTTTCCTCATTTTCCTTTCCAGAATTAGAGACATGGAGACTGGGCTATGGTCCGACGGATCAGTTATTGCAATGTTGCACTCTTTTATCCTGAATCTATCTATGTTAAATATTTTTAAAAAGTCTATCTTTGAATAAGCTGAATGAGGGGAAGAGTAATGTTATAGTCTTTACTAATGGGCTGTAATTCCCTCCACACATCTATTATTCCCAACTCTTCCATCAATGATTTCACTTTCCTAGTTAGAGGTTTATTCTGAATAACTGTTCCTGAAGAATCTAATACAGGGTTTAACCTAATATTAAAATCCCCTCTGCAGATTACTACCCCTTGAGAGCTGGCCATTAGGTCAAAAATGTATCTATAGAATGACCATTCACTACCTGGTGGAGTGTAAACATTCAGCAATGTTATTTCAGTACCTATTCTTCCTGTAATCTTTACAAATCGTCCATCCTTGTCTTTAGTCTCTGAAATATGTTCATAGTTAAGAGCACTTGATATTAAAGTAGCTACTCCTCTTTTGTGAATCAGTTTATATGATGAATAAAATACATGCTTAAAGCCCATTCTTTTTAATTTGCATGTTTGGATTGGCTCATGTGCATTTCCTGAAGGAAAGCTATTTGTGCCCTCTATTTTTTTCAATTTAGACATAATCTTATTTCTCTTAATTGGATTCAAAACCCCATTAACATAATAGGAAATTATTTTTACCAGTTCAATTTGCATTTTTCTCTAGTAGAAAAGAAAACACTCTCCTTTTCTAAACAAACAGTAAGCAATCCCTTCTCAACAGTACACCAAAACACAAAACCAAACCCTAGGCGTTTTTGAACATAGAACATTTGAAAATTTTCCCCGACTTCCAACTGTGAGGCCTGAGCACCGACCTGCCTCAGTTCAGAGGGATAACCTCTTATCTTCACCCTGTGTTAGAGGGCCCTCCGCAGTGTGAACAATCTTAGAGAATTCTCTCCTTTTTATGTCTCAACCATTTTGCTATCATTCAAGTTATTCTGTCTAGTTTATTTTCAGTTACCAGCTTTAATTTTACCTTTAAGTCCGATTTACTCTTTTCAGTCATTTTTCTTAATTAATCTATACTCTCTGACGTTCACATCTAAATACTTGCAGCTTTTCCTTGTAGCTTGACACTCTGGATGTTACCAGATTTTCAGGTGGCCTGTTATCACAGTATTTGGAATCATAAATATTTAGAATAACCTGTTCTGTGGAAAGAGGTTATTAAGTCCATCAGCTCTGAATTGAGCAATCCTGACAGTTTCATTCTTTATAACCATGCAAATTATTTTCTTAAGCGCTAATCCATTTCTCTGTTGAAGTTCCTAATTGATTTTGTTTCTTCCTGCAATTTGCAGCTGGTTCAATTGTGTTTCCAAATACAAACCAAAGATAGCCTTAACTAGTTATTGAGTGATTGTTCTGTTCTTGGTAGCCAGGGATTAGGCAGGGATTTCGAGAGTAATGCCACTAAACTGGGTCAATTACTGTAATGCTTTGATGAATTGAGGTAGTGACAGTTGACCAAATTAAACAAAGAGTGATGAAGTAAAACTGCTTTTTTCAGTAATTGCTTAAAATGAGCATCTGTATGAATTATACAATCCTAAACATTGCATAGCCAATTCAGCATTGTAGTTCTATTGATATCACATGGATGTTTCTGTCAGGTAGTTAACATCTTGCATTTATTTAACATTTTAAGTTCTTTATTAATGGGTTTAATTTAGAGATAATATCTCCAAAAATGCCATTATGGTGCTATAAATCTGCTTCAAAGTTGAACAGTGTACAATAAAGTGTTGTGTAATTTGGCTAATGTGCATTTTTATGTCAAAATTTGAATAATGATTAACCTTAAATTCTTAAATTGACTGATTCAGAATATAAGTCATCTTATTGCTTTTGACCAAGTTTTAACTTCTATTCTTCCTTGTAATGTTACTGTGATTTATTCAGAGATAGTGATCCCAATTCACTGACCTTTACTATAGCTTTGGAGTTTGATATTGGAAGACAATACGGGAAAGTTAATGGGGAAGGAGGAAGTTAGGAGCATACATTGGGAACAAATTGGTTATGCCACACATCAACCATAACCCACCGGTCAATCTCGACGCTTTGCAATTTGCCTATTGGAGCAACAGGTCAACGACAGATGCCATCTCTCTGGCACTACATTCCACCTTAGAACACCTGGAGAATAAAGACGCATATGTAAGGCTCCTTTTCATTGACTACAGCTTTGCCTTTAATACCATCATTCCAAATAAACTGATTTCTAAGCTCCAGAACCTGGGTCTTAGCACTCAGATCTGCAGCTGGATCTTCAACTTCCTCACAGACAGGACCCAGGCTGTAAAAATAGGGGACAAGCTCTCCTCTACAATCACTCTGAGCACCTGTGCCCCACAAGGCTGTGTACTTAGCCCCCTGCTGTACTCACTGTTACACCCATGATTGTGTAGCCAAGCTTTCATCGAACTCAATATATAAGTTTGCTGATGACAGCACAATTGTAGGCCATATCTTGGGTAATGATGAGTCTGAGTACAGAGAGGAAATTAAGAAATTGGTGGCATGGTGCGAAGACAATAACCTATCCCTCAACATCAGCAAGAAGGAGGAATTGGTTGTTGACTTCAGAAGGAGTAGCAGACCGCACGACCCATCTACACCGGTGGTGCGCAGGTGGAACAAGTCAAAAGCTTTAAGTTCCTCGGGATGAATATCACAAATGACCTGACTTGGTCTAGCCAAGCAGAGTCCACTGCCAAGAAGGCCCACCGGCGCCTTTACTTCCTGAGAAAACTGAAGAAATTTGGCCTGTCCCCTAAAACCCTCACTAATTTTTATAGATGTACCGTAGAAAGCATTCTTCTAGGGTGCATCACAACCTGGTATGGAAGTGGTCCTGTCCAAGACCGGAAGAAGCCGCAGAAGATCGTGAACATAGCCCAGCACATCACATAAACCAATCTTCCATCCTTGGACTCACTTTACACCACATGCTGTCGGAGCAGTGCTGCCAGGATAATCAAGGACACGACCCACCCAGCCAACACACTTTTTGCTCCTCTTCCCTCTGGGAGAAGGTTCAGGAGCTTGAAGATTCGAACGGCCAGATTTGGGAACAGCTTCTTTCCAACTGTGATAGGACTGCTGAATGGATCCTGACCTGGATTTGGGCCATACCTTCCAAATATCCGGACCTGACTTGCACTACCTTACTTCCCCTTTTCTATTTTCTAATTATGATTTATAATTTAAATTTTTATTATATTTACTTCGATTTGTACTTCAGGGAGTGCGGAGTGCAGAATCAAATATTGCTGTGATGATTGTATGCTGTAGTATCAATTGTTTAGTGACAATAAAGTAAAGTATAGATGTACTTGGGAAAATGCACAATGGAAATGTAGTGGTTTGTAGTGGGCACTTGTGTGGGTTTCTGGATGGGTGTATCCAACTGAGGCAGGAAAAGGATGAAAGCAGGTGAAGGAACCATGGTTGATGAGATGTGGAACATCTATTCAAGAGGAAGAAAGAAGCTTACTTAAGGGTTAGAAAGCAAATCTGGGGGGAAAAATAGAGATTTCAATTTTGGGATCTGTTGTAGATACCTTTTTCAATAGAGCACTTTTTTTCCCCCAGAAAAGCTTTACTACAGGCTTAATCTGAATATTTGATCATTACCATGGTTTATTTGAGTAACAATATCTGTTCTGGCAAGAATTGTGACATCCTTGCATTCAGAAAGACAAGACTTGAAGAAGAAATGATATGTCACATTTTTACTGAATAACCTGAGGACTTGAGTGGCCTTTTTTGCCTACCACCTTCACATAATTTTTTTATTAGTAATTATGTGACACTTCACACCTGCATGTAATCAATTATCATGGCTTATCCTGTGCCTCAAATTCACTTTTGTGATGACTCCTTTATCTGGCTTCCCTAACCATCAGTGTACCTCTGAGTAAGAGAATACTAAAGATTTACAACCTATTTTTCAGAAAGGAATAGGTTAGCAGAGCTGGGACTTTTCTCTTTGGAGTGTAGAAGAATGAGAGGGGACTTGATAGAGGTCTACAAGATTATGAGAGGCATAGATAGGGTGGATAGTCAGTACCTGTTTCCTATGGCACCAATAGCAAACACCAGAGGGCATAGGTACAAAATTAAGGGAGGGAAGTTTAGGGAAGACATCAGGGGTAAGTTTTTTACACAGAGGGTTGTGAGTGCCTGGAATGACTTGCCAGGGATGGTGGTGGAAGCTAAAACATTAGGGGTATTTAAGAGCCTCGTGGACAGGCACATGGATGAAAGAAAAATGGAGGGTTATGGTTTAGTACTTTTTTTTAGGATTATATGGGTCGGCACAACATGGAGGGCTGAAGGGCCTGTAGTGTTCTATGGTTCTATGGAATTGTCTCTGAAACTACTCTACATGGAGGAAAAAGCTGTGTTCCATCTAACTTTTTAATCAGCAAATTTTAATATGTTGCAGGATTTAATCATCCTGTGGTTACTAAACCTCCTGGATGATTTGTGGATGTCAATTCAGTGTACCTGCTAATGTTTTGTACATTAGGGATGATTGCAAGGGCTTAAGCCCATGCTTCTACTCGTTGATTGGCATCATCATGAAGGTGACCACAAAATTGCCACCCCTACCAAGGAACTATTTGATAGCATATCTTGTGCATTTGTACACTGACAACTGTGAGATCCTGTAAATGTTTCTTGCATTAAATGTTGAGGGTGCTGGCAACTTTGAAAACTAGAAAAGTGCTGCCAATTGGACCTGCTGGTCTGTTCAACTGTCCGCATGCTTAACTTGTCAGCATTACCTAAGGCAATAACTAAGCTGCTTGGGATGCTAATTTTCCCAACACATTGAGGAGCAGGGAGCACAGGAAAATGGGACAATGTGGATTGCTCTATGAAGGTCAAACGGCTGCCTTCTACGTTGCAACAGTCCCTTGTTTTCTCTCCAAGTTATAATTGCAGAATCAGAATTGGGTTTAACATCACTGCCATATGTCTTGAAAATTGTTGTTATGCAGCAGCAGTACTTTACAATACATAATAAACTAAGTTACAGTAAGGTATATCTATATATTCTGCCTCAAGTAGTGATATTTTCCTGGACTTGACTGATAACAGGCTGAGAATTCCCTATTTTTTCCTCCTTTTTCTTCAGTACTTGTGACCTACTGGAGCAATTTCAGAATCTTGGAAATTAATGCAATGCAGCGCTTTAAGCAAATGTTGGACTGAATATACTTTCTTTGGGAAATAAGTCAGGTTAAGGGTCACAGAATAGATTAGGTAATTTAAATTGGATCTGCACATCAAATTTGAATGCATATCATTTGAAGTACCATTTAAAACAAATGTAGTGCAACTGGAACACCGATATAGAGTGACATTTAGTGGTTAGAAAGTGTAGATAGTTTCAAGGCATTTCTTCTCAGAAAAATAGTGAGAGCTTTCTCCACTGGAGGATCTAAACTATTAGACAGTGTGGTATTTGATTTGCACGTTGGATATATATTCATGGATGAAATTATATATTCAAAGATCCAATTTAATGTCAGAGAAACTAATACAATTTACATCCTGAAATGCTTTTTCTTCGCAACCATCCATGGAAACAGAGAAGTGCCCCAAAGATTGAACGACAATTAAACGTTAGAATCCCAAAGTCTCCCCCCAGCTCTACTCTCTCCTGTGTGTAAGAAGTAGCAAGCAACAATCCCCCCTCCCCCCCACTGGCAAAAAAATGCATTGGCGCCCGCCACCAAGCACTCAAGCATGAATAAAGCAATAGCAAAGACACAGACTTGCAGTTACCCCCAACGACTACGTGTTTCACCCAGTATATGACATAACACAGGCTCTCTCTCTTTGTCCCTAATAAGGGAGAAGACAGTGTCTTCGTTTTTCCCTGTGAGCGGGGAGACACAACAAACAACTCGCTGGTTTGCGATGTTAAAAGTCCATTACGTTGCTTTTTTCACGTTCTGTGCCTGAAGATCTCAAAGATCTCGGGTCTCTGGGCACACAGTCCCAGATATCCCGACTCCCCTGACAACACACAGGTCTCCTGCCGTGACACCGACCCTCGATCCACCTGTGTCCAGAGCCCCAAGATCCTAGGCTGTCAAATCTGAGCCAGACCCTTAAGCCGAGCCCTTGGCGTGCCGAACAATGGCCGGTTGTGAAACCCCGAAAGCAGGTCCCATTCCCGCAAAGAACCGAAGCATGTAACTCCGGGTCAGGGTCTTCAAAAGAACCCTGAAAGGGAAAAATAAAGATAATAAAGATGGAAATAGAGCTCTTTCCGGAGATGCAAGCAAAGGAGTCACTGTTTAGCTCCGTCATTACTCTGCTTTGTCTCTTGTTGTATATGCAATTGCAAACAAGTCTAGTACTCAGACTTTCTCAACTTGAAGGAGACTGATATAGGACTGACTATCTATTAAATATACTAAACAAATACAAAACTGATATGTGGAAGTACAGTCAGCCCTCCTTATCCATGAGGGATTGGTTCTGGGACCCCTCGCAGGTATCAAAAAACGTGGATGTTCAAGTCCCTTGTTTAACCTGTTTCAGTGCGGTGGACTTTAGGAACCAGCGGAACCCCGGATCTTATTTAATCTGTCTCAGTGTGGTGGTCTTTAGGGCCCAGCGGAGCTCTGAATCCTCAGTGTTTCTGTTCACGAAAATAATCACAATCATGATTGAAAATAAAGTGGAAATAATAAAGTGATAGGAAAGAGGTGAAACGCCATCGGTCATTGGAGAAGCGTTAGGCTACAGTCGGTCAACGGTCGGAACAATTTTAAAGGATAAAGTGAGAAAGGCCCTTCCCTGATGAAAGCTACAATTATTACTAAGCAACGCACTGGTTTAATTATTGAAATACATACATTTCTTAAGTGTTTTATATGCATAGAAAGGTAAAATATATACTATTTTCTAAGACAAACGTTTGACTAACTGACGCTAAATAATACTGGATGTACCTGTTCCGACTTGCTTAGTAAGAGAACTTGCGTTTTTTTCTGATCCCGCTCCACGATAACCTATGCACATCCTCCCGTATACGTTAAATCATCTCTACATTACTTATAATACCTAATACAATGTAAATGCTATGTAAGTAGTTGTTATACTGCATTGTTTAGGGAATAATGACAAGAAAAAAGTCTGTACATGTTCAAACAAGTGCTGGAAGTGCACTTCTGGGTTTTCTCTATTTGCGGTTGGTTGAATTCACGCATGCGGAACTTGCGGATAAGTAGGTGGAATTTGCCCTTTTAATTGCATCAAATTTAGTTTGAAGGTGAAAATAAAACAAAAAAATTTGCAGAGCTTTTTAGCGGGTGAGGCAATACCTATGGGAAAATAAAAACAGTTAATATTTCCAAAGTTTGTGACCTTTTGTATAGTTAAGTTAGAAACAAAGCAAGCTTTAAATTACAGAGAGGACGTAGGATGGAGAGAACAAAGATATAGGGTTGATACCAAGATTAGATGAAATGGAAGCTACTAATACTAAATTGAAGCAATGGCTGTTTCAGGTATTACATATAGTTTTCCAAACATGATAAACTGCTTCAATTTAGTACAGGTTGTCCATGTGAAGTTAGAAGAAATGGAAGCATATTGTTGCTTGGTGGGAAGGGAAGAAATATTATGTGTTTATTTTCTGTGCATTCAGGTTCTGAATTATTTATCACGTGCACATTGAAACAGAAAGTGAAATGTGTTGTTTGCTTTAACAACAAACACAACATAGGGATGTACTGATGCTGCTCACAAGTGCTGTCACACATTTTAGTACCAACATAGCATGCCCACAATCTCGGAAGAACTACACAGAACACATCAGCATAGTTTACAACAAGCAACCAAACAACAATGTCAAAACAAGCTGCTTTCCTTAGAAACAGTGTTTGGGTTATTGTTTGAGGTAACAGGTGCTTAGGAATGTGGGCCATCCAATCAGGAGAGAAGGCTGGGGGAGCGGGTTTTTTTTGCATCTGACTCCGGTGTGAGCCTTGGTCTTAGTTTGGCGGGAGAGAAGGTGATGGAGACAGCCAGTCATGGGATTCAATCTGGTGCAAGAGTCTACTGAGGATCAGTGAAGATGATTTGGAAGAGTTGAGCACCAATTTGTGCACATTTGACTGTTTAATTATAATGGGCCCTTTTTGGGTTTTTTTCTTTACTAACTCTTTAGTTAAGTTTACATTCATAAGTATACTTTTAATTATGTGCCATGTGCAGTCTGTTATTTCCTGGCAATGAGCTGTAGCAGGGCAGCAAATTACACAGTATTCACACAAACAGTATTCACACTTGGGTGGGAGAAACATCCAAATCTCATGGATTTGGTGGGACCGGAGTGTGTATACCCTAGACGTATTTGGCCGGAACTGGGTTTCTCGGCGCTAACTTGGGAGACTGCCAGTGAGGGCTAATGAGCAATTTCCTGAAATGCCTGGGAAGAAAGGGGGTTCAGTTGTTTTGAGCTGTTGTCTCACTTGTATATGGTAGAATCATCTGCAAATGCTCTAGACATCAAGGTGGAAAACTTTGGAAGATCAACTGGATCATGGCTGCCTTTATAGAATTAGTCTAGTTTTGGACTTTTCATTTGGTAATATAAATATGTTTTGTATAAGCAGTTTGATATATTTGAATGAATTGCTTGGCCATTTCAGTTTGGAGTCAGATTAATATGGATCTGCAGTTAATATAGGCAAGACTAAATAGGATCTTCTTTGAGGAAATTGGTGAACCATATGGGTTTTTATGAAAATCTTAAAACTTCCAGGCAATTGGTATACTTACTAGCTTTCTTTTGGAATTTCACTTAATTTGAACTTCAATTGTCCAGATGTACTTATTTCTGGATGCAGTTAACTAGGTAATTACAAAATATAAGGCTGAAGGTCTTTCAATGTAGAAGACGCTAAGGAGACCTGAAATATGTAACTGCTCTTTAAGTAACCCAAAAATTGCATTGTAGCTCTGTCTGCAAGTAAGTCATGTTGCCTTGTAGTTGCTAAGCGATCAGTTTATTGCTAAGTAACCTGGAATGCATTTTTTAGAGTTGGCATTTTTCTCCCTTAGTGCTCTGACTTCAATAAAAAGAATGAAGTGGAACTGGAAGGTTGTGTTCAGAATATTAACACTGACCTTGTGTTGCTGACATAGTTGCTCTCTTTAATTAGGTTACAACTGACAATTATTGGGAAATGTTATCAAGCATGTTCAGTTAATTTAATGGAAAGAATGTTCTTGCAATAATAAGCCCCCTATTTGTGTTTTATGTTTTCATGGGGAAACACAATTATTGGTTTTGTATAATATTTATTTTAATGGAAGCTTTTAATTAATGCAAAACAAATTGGCTATTCTGGAAAAAAATTAAGAAATAAATTCCATTCCTATAATTAATATTTGTAATTCCAGTTGTTGGAATACCATATATTATCTTTTTGGATATACTTACCAGAAGATTTTAATTCGTATTTTGATGAAAATATGGTATGTTTAAATTGGTTTTAATTTTTTAGTTGTTTTATTTAATCTTTAATTTGACAATATTTAATTTGCGTGTAATTCATCTGTAGATGTTATCTTTAATTTCCTTAGTTATTGTGTGTTGTGTGTAATACTAGTCCGGAGAAATGTTGTCTCGTTTGATGGTATACATGTATACCATATTAATGAGATTAAACTTGATTCTATATGAAATAGTATCATTTATTTTGGGGAGCTGCTTTTGGGCTTATAGAAAACATAATTAAATAACTTTGCTTTGAAAGGAGAGAATAAATACTCAACTGTTTAGTTATTAAGTTTCATACAACAAGATCTCTTTCAAAACCACTAATTGTTAATATTTGCCAGCCAAAACTTGGTACACAGTTCTGAAAATACAAGTAGTAAATCTAAACTTCAAATAAACTTTAGTGACGATTAATGTCTTGTGTGGCCTCCCAATAAATTGCATTTGGTGGCTAGAATATTAGATTTATCATTGTGGTACTGGTTTGATCAAAGTGTTCCAGAATGACACTGATTCTAGCTCTTGAGTGACTTTTAATTCTCTGTCTATTATGTGAGGTGCAATTTGGTGACCATTTGGCCTGGTCCCATGACATAAATTACATGAGTAAGACTGGTATTTTCATATCATAGTTATTTTCTTTAAGGTAGTATATTCCTGAAAGGGAGTATAAAGCTAATATCTACACAGTTTGTTCAGTGTGATCAAATGCAGCATAGAGGAGGAGTGCTTATCCTTAACAATTCTTTTGAAAAATGTATATTTTCAGATAGTTCTGCTATAATGCTATATTTGCAGTTCTTAAAACCCTAGCATTTTGGAAAGCCATATTTTTGCAGAAGAAGCTGTGATTGCTTTCAAAGCACAATTGTGCAATTGTAATATAACCAATACGGCCCAAAATGCAAATAATATTCCCTAAATAATTTATCATATTATTACCAATTTGCATAACAGAAACATGTTATTGCACCCTATATTAGAAAATGCAATTTGTGGTTTCCATTTTAATTGGGTTTGTATGCAGAAGTATTAATAATTGCCTAAGATAATATAAAAGTGCAGGAAAGAGCTAGACTTGGTACAGTTATCAAATATTGAATCAGATTTTGATATTCCTTATTACAAGACTTTAATGGTATGATCAGTAGCATTACAAACTTAATTGATCATCAGAAACATGAGTTATTTGGATAACACACAAAATGCTGGAGGAACTCGGCAAGTCAGGTGGCATCTAATGGAAGGGAATGAACAGTCGATGCTTTGGGCCGAGACCCTTCATTAGGACTGGAAAGGGAGGGGTCAGGTTAGAAAGCAAAAGTGTGTAAGTTATTTGGATAAACTGACAATCTGCTTAATCTAAAACCTATTAAATCAATGATAAGCTTTATATTTCACTGTTAGCTAGGTTTGTTTTGTACTTGTACAACAGACTTGTGCTCATTGTTCTGGATTGCAGTAGAGAGTAACAATGGTTAAATTGGGAATTGATGTCTCCTACCACTTGAGATAAAATTGATACCTACCCTCCATCTGTCCACTTTTTCCTGTCTGATCACTTAATCCCTGTTCATCTCTGACTTTCAAAGATGGAAAATTAGGGTTCTTGTCTAGATTCTAAGTGGCTAGATTTTACTTTATCCTGAGGCCATGCTTGTCAGTTATCTCCAAAGAAATTTAACAACCTCTTGGCTAGTCTTTAATTCTCTCCTGTTTTCTAAATATTTTTGACAAAATGCTAATTAAATGTTGGTGCATCAGACCCCATATCCCAGTAATGGAATTAGTAAATTTATACTCAGCTGACACAAAGGCTAGTATATTGATGAAGGTTCAATGCCAACATCCTCGGGAAGCCCACTGATACCACTCTACCAACCTGAAAATGTACTTACTTCCACCATTTTTGGATTTTAATCAGTCCTTTCTCTCCATGCTAATACATATATCTCACCTGTCATTATTTTATGTGACTACTTTGTGTGGTACTTTTTGAACTTATGGAACTATTGGTTTTTCATCTGCAGTGGTTTCTATTCTTAAATTATATTGACTCTAGTCTATCCAATGATTTTTCAAGGTACATTATTATAACCTTCATAATTGTGGATTACAGCATTTTGCCTGGAATGGATGTCAGGTGAACCTATCTGTAGTGCATTTTTATCTTTCCAATCACCACTTTCTTAAATAGCAGAATTGCATTTTTTTACCTTTAGTCTGCTGAGATCATTACAAAACCTAGGGAATTTTAGACACATTGCATCCTTAAATAAAAACAAAAAATGCTGAAAATAGATTGGAATGCATCTGTAGGAAGAGAGTTATCATTTCAAGTTAACTGTATTTTGTCAGAACTAGGAAAGTGTCAAAAGAAGCTTGATTTTTCACAATTACATCTACTGATACCGAGTCACCTGTTAAAACCCTGGGATCTAGCCAAAATTTTAACCCTGCCAAAATGAGAACATGTATGGGATTTAATCCACATAATTTCTTGTCTTTTATCTTGAGTGGTGTTAGTTACATTAAGGGCTGTTTTGTTCTAATCTATTTCCAGCTTGCTGTAAGTTCGGCAATGAAGAGTGGAACAAAATATTTGAATATTGCCTCTGGCCTTTTTTCCTTAGCTCTTAAATTTGTCTTTGCTATTCTCACCCTTTTACATATTTATAGAAGTTCTTAAATATTTCTTGCTAATCTAGTTCCGTTTTCTGTCTTGTCATTGACCTCTAGTTTGATTACTTATTTATTGCTGTGCTGTAATACATCATAATGCTTTCCATTGTACATCTGTAGAAATTTGCAAGAAGTTTTGACATACAAAATTTCCTTGAACTCCTAACAAAGCAGAAGCACTGGTATGCCTCCATTGTGGTTGAATCAATATGTTGTATCCACAATAGGTCCTCTTAGATGCTGACACCCCGGAAGTTGAAGCTGTTCACCCTTTCCACAGCAGACCACTCTGTGAGGAGTGATGTGTATTTTTCCAGCTTCTCCTTTCTGAAGTCCAGAATCAATTCCTTGGTCTTACTGATGTTGAGTGCGAAGTTGCTGTTGTGACACCATATCATTGGTGAATTTATAGAGGGCATTTGAGCTGTGTCTAGCCATATAGTCATGTGAGACTACAGTGGGTAGTATATTCAGCTATTTCCAACATGGGGACAGCCTTCCATGCCAATGAGGACATCTTCAAGAGTGGTGACTCAAGAAGGCAGCCTCCGTCAATAAACAAGTCGCCATCTGGTACGAGCCCTCTTCGTGTTCCTATCATCGGGCGGGAAGGTACAGGAACCTGAAGACCAGTGCTCAACATTTTAGGAATAGCTTCTCTCTCTTCACCATCAGATTTCTCAGTGGTCTGTAAACGCATGAATGCCACCTCACTATTCATCTTTTGGACTTAATTTTTATGTTTTGCATTGTTCTGCTGCTGAAACAACAACATTTCAGGACATGCAGTTCCAAGAAAAGTTTGTGAACCCTTTTCAATTGCCTGGTTTTCTACATTAATTACTCATACAGTGTGGTCTGATCTTCATCTAAGTCACCAATAATAGACAAACACAATCTGTCTAAACTAATAACACACAAGCAATTGTACTTTTCATATCTTTATTGAACATATTGTTTAATCATTCATAGTCCAGGCTGGAAAAAGTATGCAAACGCTTGTGTTTAATAACTGGTAGAACCTGTTTTTAGCAGCAATAACCTCTATCAAACATTTCCTATAGCTGCTGATCAGACTTGCACAACAGCGAGGAGGATTTTAGACCATTTCTCCTTGTATCACTTTCCCAGCTATAGGTTGACTCATCATAGAGACTAATGGCCAAGGATAAGAATGACCTTATATTAGCACTCTTTGGAGCAGCACTATTGTCTTAGTCTATTACTAAAAGTGCTGCTCTGTTCAGCCAAGGTGATATGCAGAGGGTGAGAAACATTGTCCAGAAATGCCAGGATTTTCTGTAGGGTTCTTTGTTTTCCACTGTCTCCAGTGTATCCAGTTTGATTCCTATAAAAGAGCCAGCCTTTCTAATCAGGTTATTGAGCCTGTTGGCATCACCCGTGTTAATGCCATTGCCCCAGCACACCACCAGGTAGAGTATTGTACTGGCGACAACGGACTGGTAGAACATGTGAAGGAGAGGCCTGCATTCTCCAAAGGACCTCAGTCTCCTCAGGAAGTAAAGGCTATTTTGGCCCTTCTTGTACACAGCCTCTGTGTTGGTGCTCCACTAAAGCTATCCCATTCAGGTGCACCCCTGGGTACTTGTAGGTCTTCACCACGTCCATGTGCTCACCATCAATAGTAACAGTACAAGTTTAGTCTTCCTAAGGTCCATCACCATCTCATTTGTCTTCTGACATTGAGCTGCAGATGATTCAGCTTGCACCGTTTGACAAAATCCAGCACCAGGGCCCTGTATTCATCTTCCTATCCTCCATTTATACACCCAACTATTGCTGAGATATCAGAGGATTTCTGCAGAGGACATGACTGTATTGTATCTAAAGTCTGAGGTACACAAAGTAAACAAGAAGGGAGCCAATACAGTCCCCTATGGGGCTCCAGTGCAGTTTATAGCCATGTCTGATACATAGCTATGAAGCCGCAGAAACTGTGATCTACCAGTCAGGTAGTCCATTATCCAGGATACAATGCAAGTGTCAACCTGCATTGAATGGAGCATTTCCCCCAACAGTGAAGGCTGTATTATGGTATTGAAGGCACTTGAAAAGTCAAAAAACATGATCCTCACAGTGTTGGCCTGCTTATCCAAATGAGAATGGGCTCTGTTCATTAGGTAGATGAAAGCATTGTCAACTCCAATGTGGTCCTGGTAGGCAAACTGCAGCAGATCGAGAGCTGATCTGACCAGGGGTCGGAGGTGAGTCAGGACCAGCCTCTCTAGGGTCTTCAGGATGTGTGAGGTCAGGGCCACTGGATGGTAGTCATTCAAGACTTTAATTTGGTCCTTCTTTGGTACTGGGACCACTCATGATGTTTTCCACACAGTTGGGACCCTTTCCAGGCTGATACTCAGATTAAAAATGTGCTGGAGAACTCCACACTGCTGCTCAGCACACTCCTTCAGGACATAGAACAATACAGCACAGTACAGGCCCTTCGGCCCACAATGTTGTGCCGACCCTTAAACCCTGCCTCCCATATAACCCTCCACCTTAAATTCCTCCATATACGTCTAGTAGTCTCTTAAATTTCACTAGTGTATCTGCCTCCACCACTGACTCAGGCAGTGCATTCCATGCACCAACCACTCTCTGAGTAAAAAACCTTCCTCTAAGATCCCCCTTGAACTTTCCTCCCCTTACCTTAAAGCCATGTCCTCTTGTATTGAGCAGTGGTGCCCTGGGGAAGAGGCGCTGGCTGTCCACTCTATGTCTATTCCTCTTAATATCTTGTACACCTCTATCGGGTATCCTCTCATCCTCCTTCTCTCCAGAGAGTAAAGCCCTAGCTCCCTTAATCTCTAATCATACTGCATACTCTCTAAACTAAGCAGCATCTTGGTAAATCTCCTCTGTACTCTTTCCAATGCTTCCACATCCTTCCTATAGTGAGGTGACCAGAACTGGACACAAGTGTAGCCTAACCAGAGTTTTATAGAGCAGCATCATTATCCGCGACTCTTAAACTCTATCCCTCGACTTATGAAAGCTAACACTCCATAAGCTTTCTTAACTACCCTATCTACCTGTGAGGCAACTTTCAGGAATCTGTGGACATGTACCAGATTCCCCCTGCTCCTCCACACTCCCAAGTATCCTGCCATTTACTTTGTCCTCTGCCTTGGACTTTGTCCTTCCAAAGTGTACCACCTCACACTTCTCCAGGTTGAATTCCATCTGCCACTTCTCAGCCCACTTCTGCATCCTGTCAATGTCTCTCTGCAATCTTCAACAATCCTCAACACTATCCACAACACCACCAACATTTGTGTCGTCTGCAAACTTGCCAATCCACCCTTCGACCCCCACATCCAGGTGGTTAATAAAAATCACGAAAAGTAGAGGTCCCAGAACCGATCCTTGTGGGACACCACTAGTCACAACCCTCCAATCCGATTGTACTCCCTCCACCTCGACCCTCTGCTTTCTGCAGGCAAGCCAATTCTGAATCCACCTGGCCAAACTTTCCTGGATCCCATGCCTTCTGACTTTCTGAATAAGCCTACCATGTGGAACCTTGTGAAATGCCTTACTAAAATCCATGTAGATCACATCCACTGCACTACCCTCATCTATATGCCTGGTCACCTCCTCAAAGAACTCTATCAGGCTTTTTAGACACGATCTGCCCTTCACAAAGCCATGCTGACTGTCCCTGATCAGACCATGATTCTCTAAATGCCCATAGATTCTATCTAAGAATCTTTTCCAACAGCTTTCCCACCACAGACGTAAGGCTCACTGGTCTATAATTACCCGGACTATTCCTACTACCTTTTTTGAACAAGGCGACAACATTAGCCTCCCTCCAATCCTCTGGTATCATTCCCGTGGACAACGAGGACATAAAGATCCTAGCCAGAGTCAGATGGAAGAAGGCAGCATACGTGAGGTTCAGGAAGCAAGGATCAGATGAGTCTGTTGAGGAATATAAGGTAGCAAGAAAGGAGCTTAAGAAGAGGCTGAGGAAAGCAAGAAGGGGGGAATCTCTTCCCTCACCTTGTGGAGCAGCCTGGGGAATATTCCATCAGGCCCCGGGGAGTTATTCGTCCTAATGTATTTTAACAACTCCAACACCTCTTCTCCCTTAATATCAACATGCTCCAAAACATCAACCTCACTCATATTGTCCTCGCCGTCATCAAGTTCCCTCTCATTGGTGAATACCGAAGAGAAGTATTCATTGAGGACCTCGCTCACTTCCACAGCCTCCAGGCACATCTTCCCACCTTCATCTCTAATCAGTCCTATCTTCACTCCTGTCAACCTTTTGTTCTTCATATAATTGAAGAATGCTTTGAGGTTTTCTTTTACCCTACTTGCCAAGGCCTTCTCATGCCCCCTTCTTGCTCTCCTCAGCCCCTTCTTAAGCTCCTTTCTTGCTACCCTATATTCCTTAATAGACTCATCTGATCCTTGCTTCCTGAACCTCACGTATGCTGCCTTCTTCCATCTGACTAGATTCTCCACCTCACTTGTCACCCATGGTTCCTTCACCCTACCATTCTTCCTCACCAGGACAAATTTATCCCTAAACATCGACCACATATCCAGAGTACATTTCCCTGCAAAAACATTATCCCAGTTCACACCCGCAAGTTCTAGCCTTATAGCCTCATAATTTGCCCTTCCCCAGTTAAAAATTTTCCTGTCCTCTCTAATTCTATCCTTTTCCATGATAATGTTCAAGGCCAGGGAACGGTGGTCACTGTCCCCCAGATGTTCACCCAGTGAGAGATCTGTGACCTGACCCAGTTTGTTACCTAATGCTAGATCTAGTATGGCATTCCCCCAGTCGGCCTGTCAACATACTGTGACTGGAATCCATCCTGGAAGCACTTAACAAACTCTGTCCCATCTAAACCATTGGAACTAATCAGGTGCCAATCAATATTAGGGACGTTAAAGTCACCCATGATAACAAGCCTGTTATTTTTGCACCTTTCCAAAATCTGCCTCCCAATCTGCTCCTTGGTATCTCTGCTGCTATCAGGTGGCCTGTAGTAACTGCTCCCTTCCTGTTCCTGACTTCTACCCATACTGACTCAAAAGAGGATCCTGCTACATTACCCACTCTTTCTGTATCTGTAAGATACCAGTAATGCCACCCCTCCTCCCCTTTCCCCCTCTCTATCCCTTTTAAAACACTGAAATCCAGGAATATTGAGAATCCATTCCTGCCCTGGTGCCAGCCAAGTCTCTGTAATGGCCACTACATCATAATTCCAAGTATGTATCCATGCTCTCAGTTCATCACCTTTGTTCCTGATACTACTTGCATCAAAGAACATGCACTTTAGCCCTTCTACTTTACTACCTTTACACCCTTTATTCTGTTTCTCTTTCCTCCAAGCCTCTTGATACTAGATCTGGCTTTACTCCATACTTCACACACAAAATGCTGGTGGAACACAGCAGGCCAGGCAGCATCTATAAGGAGAAGCACTGTTGATGTTTCGGGCCAAGACGTTTTGTCAGGACTAACTGAAGGGAAAGATACTAAGAGATTTGAAAGTAGGGTGGGGAGGGGGAAATGCGAAATGATAGGAGAAGACTGGAGGGGGTGGGATGAAGCTAAGAGCTGGAAAGGTGATTGGCGAAAGTGATACAGAGCTGGAGAAGGGAAAGGGTCATGGGATAGGAGGCTTCGGGAGAAATAAAAGGGGGAGGGGGGAAGAACACCAGAGGGAGATAGAGAACAGGCAGAGTGATGGGCAGAGAGAGAGAAAAAAACAAACAACTAAATATGTCAGGGATGGGGTAAGAAGGGGAGGAGGGGCATTAATGGAAGTTCGAGAAGTCAGTGTTCATGCCATCAGGTTGCCAGCTGGTATATAAGGTGTTGTTCCTCCAACCTGAGTGTGGATTCATCTTGGCCTCCTCTACTGTCAAGATGAATCTTTCCCTTCAGTTAGTCCTGACGAAGGGTCTCGGCCCGAAACGTTGACAGTGCTTCTCCTTATAGATGCTGCCTGGCCTGCTGTGTTCCACCAGCATTTTGTGTGTGTTACTCCATACTTGTAGCTCTCGCATGACCTTTATCCTCCTCTACCTCACTATCTGCTCTAACACTCTGGTTCCCCTCCCCCTGCAAATCCAGTTTAAACCCCCCCCCCCCCCAGAGCAGCACTAGCAAACCTAGGGGTTCACACCATTTGGTCCCAATGCTTTGCTGTATGTGTGTTTCCCCGGAGCCCTTCTTGCCTCCTCAGTAGTGAAGATTAGTCCATGAAGACTGAGGAGTTGGTGGAAGTTGGGTTCTGAGGGATGTGAAGATCAGAACCATAGCAGTTGGTATGTGGAGGCATGAATGGTAGGTGCAGGGTAAGGAGGGGATGTAGATAGTGGTAGCCTGTGTTCATCCATATGTTGAACTGGAAGGGGGAGGAGGGGAGGCATTGGTATTGAGGAAGCATTGGGTGCCTCAGCATCTGGACTGGTGTGCTAAAGGATGTGTGAACAGGAGGGCAATTGCCAAGCTACTGAAGAATTTGTTTAACTCATTAGCTAATTCATGGCTGTATCCTGAGGCTCTACAGCTAGGTTGATTGAAGCCAGTGATGTTCTTCATGCCTCTCCATACCCATCTGCTATTCTGCTCATGCTTGTTCTCCAGCTCTCTCCTGTATTCCTCTTTAGCCACTTTGATCTTCTCCTTTAGCTCCCTCTACACGTTTCAATTCCTCCCTGTTTCCTGATGTAAAGGCTCCCTTTTTGTGGTTGAGAAGAGCCTTTAGATCACTGGTGACCCATGGTTTGTTGTTATGGAAACAGCAAAGAATCCTTGAGGATATTACAGTGTCCACACAGAAGTTGATGTAGCCAGTGATGCAATCAGTAAGTCTGTTAATGACCTTCCCAAATGGTTCCACAAAGCACATTCCAGTCAGTAACCTCAAAGCAGCGCATCAAGGCCTCGATGGCCTCTGGAGACCATTTCTTTACTATCTTGGTGGTAGCTAGCTGTTGTTGTATTTTGGGCTTATACAAGGACATGAGGTGAGTCAGGTTGTGGTCTGATCTTCCAAGTGGGGGGATAGGTATGGAGTCATATGTATTTTAAGATTTGCATACAAGAGATCCAATGTTTTATTTTCTCTTGTATGACACTTGACAAACTGATTGAAGGTGGGCAGGGTTGTCGAGAGAGAAACATGGTTGAAGTCTCCCGATACTGCAATGAATACCTTGGGGTGGTGAGTCTGGAGTATCGCGATGGTAGCGTGTATGACATCACATGCAGCTTTGGGACTGCATCGGGAAGGCAGAATGTAGACAATGATCAATATGCCGTGGCTGAACTCGTGTGGTAGATAAAACAGACACAAACTCACAGAAAGCAGTTCGATGTCTGGACTGCAGATTTGTTCTTTCACAGAAATGTAACCAGGATTACATCATTTATTGTTCACAAGCACAGAAAGCCCACCTCCATTCCTCTTACCGCACTGTAGATTAACTCTGTTTGCTCTTATCATTGAAAACCCATTCACAGTAGTGTTGGAATCCAGGATTGCAACCTTATCTCAGTAAAACTCATAACAATGCATTCCCAATATTTGTTCTGTGTCCTCATGAGTACTGCTAGTTCCTACATTTTATTTGCCAGCAATCTTCCGTTCCCCATAACGGTAGATAGGAGATATAATTTATATCTCTATCTCTTGTTGTGCTGTTTTTTTGCCTGAATTCCATCTAGAGTTCTAGAGGTTTCTGCAGGTCTCTTGCTGTTACCCTTGGATTTTTATTCACTTTCTTCAGCATTGCACATTGTGCTCTTGGTGTGATCTTTGCAGGACACTCACTCCTAGGGAGAGTAGCAACAGCACTGAATTTCCTCCATTTGTAGACAGTTTTTCTTACTGTGGACTGATGAACACTCAGGTCTTTAGAAATGCTTTTGTACCAGCTTCATGTGTCTCTACATTTCTTCTTTTAAGGTCCTCCGAAAGTTGTTTTGATCAAGGCATGGTGCACATAAACAGATCTGTCTTCAGAAGAGCAGCTCTGTCAGTAACCTGACTTTGTGTGTCTTTTGTTTTATAGGGCAGGGCACTTCTACATCCTGCACCTTCAATCTCATCTCATTTGTTGGAACACCTGACTCCAAGTAGCTTTTGTTGAAGGCATTACCCCAGAGGTTCATTGATGAGAAGTACAAATGTTCATGTTTTATTAGTTTAGGCAGATTGTGTTTGTCTATTATTGTGAGTTAGATGAAAATCAGACCACATTTTATGAGTAATTAATGCAGAAAAAAAGGTAATTGCAAAGGGTTTACAAACTTTCTTGCAACTGTATGTCAGTGATAATAAGCTTGATTTTGATTATTGACCTTCCAGGCAAGCTTAGATTTCATTTATATAACACTTCCAAGCCATAAGTAATGATTTTTCTCACAGGCTTTTTATTTTGCATTGCAAACTTTGAATTATTTTAAAAATGTTTTTTCCGTTGATTTTCTATTGTCAAACCTTCATCTTGCTTCCCAATAAATCTTTGGCAACTCTCTTAGAACAAATTAACTTCAAGTGTAAGACTTTTGTGGTTCCATGACAGAATCTGTAACTCTTGTAAACTGCATACAAAATTCTATCATTATCACTTTTCCTTCAAGGAACCCTTACAAGATTGCAAATTCACCTTGAATAGGTTAATTAAGTTTACAATGCATTAATAAATGGCAGAAGAGACTTTAAAGGCCAAATTGCCGATTCCACCCTGTGTTTATGTTCCTAAAAGACCTAAACAGTACTTAAAGCAATGATCATTTCTAATAATATTTGCATAATATCCTGCAAAGGGTTAGCTGTTTTTTTAAATCTGCTTTATCATTATGAAGAACATTAATAAACTGGTATGAGCTTATGTTAAAGACATGAAAATATCTGTCTTCTCAAAGTGATGTGAACAACCTTGCAATTATCTTTAAGAGATGGAGAAGGCCTTTCTGCTATACCTAGATGAAGTGGTCTGCCAAATGAAAATCCAGCTATTGCATTGAATTTTTTAGACCAACTTTGTAGTTTACTAGAGCTAAGTGCAGTCAGCTTACATTGTCTCTCTGTTTACGATCCAGTGTCAGCATTTGATGTGGTTCGTTTACAAAAGCTGCAATGTACCTTCATAAATTTGGTATCAAATTACTGGAGCTATTAATAATTAAAGCTCAAATTTTCCCTTGGAATAAGATGACTAGTTTCAGTAACATTTTGCTGACAAGTAATCGGATGATCAGTTACATGTTCTTAATTTAATAGTAGGGAAGGTTATTTGCATTGCAGTCAACAATTTAAATTGGCAATTCTCAAAATCCATTTGAGAGACATTGTGTTTCATGGCATTTGGAGTACTGATTTGTCATTACTTTGAAACTACAAGTACAACTACATTTACATTTACATTGTCTTCATTCTTGGAGCTTTACATATGTGTATAACAGCTATTTGTACAATTAAAACTTCCTGTTGCTGATTAGCAAATTTATAAGAGCCTGTTGGTGCAAAAGTACATTAAGCAATTAAACACCAGGAATTAGATTGTCAGATCCCTAGAATCTAAATTAAAATAATTCAGCTTATAACATTAATGAAAGCCATGACAAATATAAAAAACAGGAAAATTATGAAGTGAAAATTTTAGAAATACCTTCTGGCAACAAAAAAAAAATGCAGAGCTTGATGGTGGTGGTTGACATAGGAGGGAAGTTGGGAAATTGAACAAGTGGATTTTTCTCCAAAGAGCAAGTACAGAGTCTTTCTTTTCTTTTTACAATATTTTTATTCAGAAGAAAAAACAAGATTTACAGAGTGCAACACATAGATACATCTCAACATAAATTGTGTACATTCATATATTGTAATAAAATTGATCAAAATGTTATAGCATATCACATAAAGGTATACCACTCTGTAATCAAAAATTTAAAGATAGGTCATACATCATAAAAGAAATTTTTTATATGAAAAAAAGTCAACCCCCTACCAACTACCAAAGAAAAAAGCAGATGGATAATTAGGAAAAAAAACATATTCGCTTAAGAAGAGAAGATAGAAATATACATAAAAGTCTGTGCACTGTTAAACTTTATAAATTGGAAAAGTAATTTAGGAAAGGTCCCCAGATATCATAAAAAGATTGTTTCGAATTTAAGACTGAGCAGCAGATCTTCTCTAAATTTAAATAAGACATAATATCACGTAGCCATTGAAGATGTGTAGGAGGGGTAGACGCCTTCCATTTAAGCAAGATTGCTCTCCTTGCTAAAAGAGAGGTAAAAACTAAAACCTGTAGGTTAGGAGTATTTAAAGTTATATCTTCATTTGCAATAATACCAAACAAGGCAGTAAGGGGATTTGGGTCAAATTGGACCCTAAAAAGTTGTGAGAAGGTATGGAATACTTCCCGCCAAAAGTTTTCAATTTTAGGGCAAAACCAAAACATATGAATTAAAGAGGCATCAGCAGAGTTGCATTTATTACAAAGTGGAGAAACGTTCGGATAAAAACTGGACAGCTTCTTTGTTAATGGTTCTATTACCGGTATCTATAACTTGTTGATTGATTCTAGACAAGACTTTTTAGATAAAATAAAAAAAGCTTGGGAGGATGATCTAAATTGTCAGATTTCTGATGAAAGATGAAATAAAATTCTTAAACGGGTTAATAAATCATATTTCTGTGCCTGTCATTCTCTTCTACAATTTAAAGTGGTTCATAGAGCTTACATTTCTGAACAGAAGCAAGTACAGAGTCAATGATCAACTTGTGCTCTCAGTTCTGTTTTGTGTTTAATTCAGAATGCCATATTGCATGTTTGAAATGATTGCATATGCCATTCTAACAGATTTTACTTTAATTAAACAGATTGCCAGCAGATTTCTTTGGGATCCAGAATCTGATAGCTGGTGTGAAAGCCAATTTCAAATCATTTTTTGTATGCTGTATATTTTGAATAGCATTACTATAATGTTTACCATTTACTTTATAATTTAAGGAGTGTTTTAAAAAGTGAATTGTACTCTGTTGGAGAAATTAAACCTAGAATTCACGAAGTATGAAAGCATGGAGTATAAAATTGTTTTCACTTAATCCAAAATTTTATCTGCACTTTCAGTTTTAATAAGTATCTAGTATATGCTTTGTATACAAATAAATTTACATAATTTAAAATTGTCATTAGTTAGCAATAATATCACAAATCAAGGTTCAAAGTAAAATTTATTATCAGAGTACATACATTTATTTTTTATAAATGACCTGGATGAGGAAGTGGAAAGATGGGTTAGTAAATTTGCTGATGACACAAAGGTTGGACGTGTTGTGGATAGTGTGGAGGGCTGTCAGAGGTTACAGCGGGACATTGATAGGATACAAAACTGGGCTGAGAAGTGGCAGATGGAGTTCAATCCAGATAAGTGTGAGGTGGTTCATTTTAGAAGGTCAGCTATGACCGCAGAATATAGTATTAACGGTAAGACTCTTGGCAGTGTGGAGGATCAGAGGGATCTTGGGGTCTGAGTCCATAGGACACTGGAAGCTGCTGCGCAGGTTGACTGTGTGGCTAAGAAAACATACAATGCATTGGCCATATGCTTTCAACCATGAGATTGAGTTTAAGAACCAAAAGGTAATGTTACAGCTTAATAGGATCCTGGTCAGACCCCACTTGGAGTACTGTGCTCAGTTCTGGTTGTCTCACTAAAGGAAGGATGTGGAAAATATAGAAATAGTACAGAGGAAGTTTACAAGGATGTTGTCTAGGTTGGGGAGCATGCCCTATGAGAATAGGTTGAGTGAACTTGGCCTTTTCTCCTTGGAGCGATGGAGAATGAGAGGTGACCTGATAGAGCTATATAAGATGATGAGAGGTATTGATTGTGTGGATAGTTGGAGGCTTTTTCCCAGAGCTGAAATGGCTAAAACGAGTGGGCACAGTTTTAAGGTGCTTGGAAGTAGGTACAGAGGGGATGTCAGGGGCAAGATTTTTATGCAGAGGGTGATGAGTGCATGGAATGGGCTGCCAGCGATGGTGATGTAGGCAGATATGATTGGGTCTTTTAAGAGACTCCTGGATATGTACATGGAGTTTAGAAAAATGGAGGGCTATGGGCCACCCTAGGTAATTTCTAAATTAAATACATGTTCGGCACAGCATCCTGGGCTGAAGGGCCTGTATTGTGCTGTAGGTTTTCTATGTTTCTATTAGGTTAGGACAGAATAGAATTGGTTCAGTTATGTTTTTAAAATTTGGATATGTGAGTTGGATAGTTACCAAATGTTGAACTGATGGTGAGTGCTACTCTTAAAAGAAAATAAACAGGAGTGTGCAATATGGTCATAGAACATGGAAATAAGCCTGTCAGCACAACTTGTCCATGCAACCCAAGGCACCTTCCTGAGTTAATCACTTTTTTCTGCATTTTCCTCCTAAACCTTTTTCTATCGATGTTTGCATGTTTGCCTTGTATTTCCATTTTTTTTGCAGTATGCTCCATGTTCCCACCACTTCAAAGTAAATTTATTATCAGAGTATGTATATGTTGCTGTATACAATGGATTCCAGTTCATTGGGACACATCAGGACCAGTACATTTTGGCCTAATTAAGCATCTGTTGCAATTAACTGAAGGTACATGGAAATACAGTAGAGTCTGGTTAATTGATCCATTTTAATTGGGACAGCCACTCCACTGATGGTAGGCTAATTGGCTTGTAGTTTCCCGGCTGTCCTTGCAGTCCTTTTTAAATGCACAACATGATCTTTGTTGCCCTCACTGTATGTATATGCATAAGTATCCGGTGAGCTAAACAACTTCTCAAAAATTACCCAAGCCAGAAGCTTTCTTCAGAGTTTTTAATGAGACCTCTTAGTTGTGAAAAGATATTGCTGTTTCAAGGGGGAAATAAAGAGTGGATAGAGATGAATGTCTCCCCACCATGTGCTTCAAATCAAATCAAAACTAACCTGTGCAGGAAACTATATATATTTTTTAAAAAGCAGCTATAGAAAGTGATGTTCATACAAATGAACTGTTTCTAGAGGTTGGAACATGAGCCACCTCCAGTTTTCAGGTATCTTTAGCTAAGGTAGGAATAAAAATTTCTGAGGGCCTCAGTAATTTCTTTCCTTGCTTTTCACAATGTCCTCAAATACACTTGGTCACACTCCAAGGATTTATCTACATTCATATGCTTCAAGACTACCAGTGCCTTCTCTTTTGTAATATCAATATGCTTGACAACATCGATGTTCTCTTTGATGAATTCTGTGAGCTTCTCTTCATTAAATTCAGATGTGCAGTACTCATTTAAGACGCCCATCTCTTGTGGTTACAGGTATAAATAACCATATTGATCCATAAGAAGCCCTATTCTCTCCCCGGTTGTTTTTGCTTTTAATATGTTCACAGGGTTCTACTTTGCATTATCTGCCAAGGATATCTTGTGCCCATTTTTTTGCCCTCCTTGTTTCCCTGAAGTGTACTCCTATACTTTTCTCTGAAAAGTACCCCAATGTACTCTTGGGCCCAGTTGGGGCTTGGGCCTGAGAGTGAGGAACAAGCCGGTGTTTGACTGGTTTAAGTACAGGGCCAGATTGAAAAGGTCAGGCTGTTGGGACCAGAGGCAAGGGACAGGCCAGTGTTCAGCTTACTGCCCATGAATTTTATTAGTCTCTGTGCTGAACTGAGGTTGTGGCCTGCAACTCGCAGTTTCCTGGATTGGCTGTGACTGGCTTTTTGGCTGTGGACTCACTTTCGTGAACTTCAGTTCTGAATGCTATTTGTTTACTTTTACTGCTTGCATGATGTGTTTTTTCTGTACATTGGGTGTTTTGGCAGTCTTTTTTTAATGGATTCTATTGGGTTTCTTTGTTTTGTGGCTACCTGTAAGGAAGCAAATCTCAAGGTTGTATATAGTATACATATTTTGTACTTTGAACTACAGTATATCATGTGCACTGCTCAAGGGATTTGTTTGATCCTAGTTGCAAATGCCTGACATACACCTTTTTTTTCTTTGACCAGAGCTTCAAAAGCCCTTGTCTTCTAGGATTCCCTTATTTATTTTATTTTATTTAGTGATACAGCGTGGAATAGACTATTCTGGCCCTTCGAGCCACACCACCCTGGCAACCCTAAAACCCTGATTAACCGTAACCTAATCTAGGGATGGGCAATAAATGCTGGTTTAGCTGGTGATGCCCACATCCTGTAAATAAATAAATAAAAATCCTGGGACAATTTACAATAACCTAACCTATCTGATACCTGTATGCCCTTGGACTGTGGGAGGAAACCTGATTACATGGAGAAAACTCAGGCATTCCACAGGAAGGATGTACAGAAACTCCTTACAGAACAGTGCTGGAATTGAGATCTGAATTGATGCTTTGAACTGTAACAGTGTTGTGCTAACTGCTACATAGCCTTTCCCTCAACCAGTGTGTGTTCAAGGTCAACATGTTCCTATCTGTTATAAAAGCCATTCCTTTCCCTGACATGCCTTTACCTGGTAAAGGGCCCCTTTCAATTAACTTTTGCAAGTTTCAGTCTAATGCCATCATAGTGATAACCCCCTTCATATTCTTAAATATCACCCATATAGCATTATTGGGCAATCCCTCAAGAATATTCTCTCTACTGCTGTGATGTACTCCCTAATCAAAAATGCAATTCTCCCCCCTCTTACTGACACATTTAATATGCTTGTGGCATCTGTATCTCAAAACATCTGAGCTGCCAGACCTGCCTATCCCTCAATCATATTACTGTAACAGCTGTAATACCACAGTGGTATATGCAATTCTATGTCCTTTCTGTTCCATTCATGTTTTTGGGATTTTCTTGCTTACCATTTTCCCATTGAGCTTTCTCTAATTACTCAAAGTACATGAGTGATCCAAGAACATATAAAGTACACAACATTGAGATTGGTTTGCTTACAAGCAGCTGCTAATCAAGAAACCCAAAAGAACCCAATTATAAAGACTAGCCCCCAATATGCAAAAAGGGAAAAAAATACACATCATGCAAACAATAGAAGTGAGCAATAACAACAGCATTCCAAACCAAATTGAGCCCTTGGACCCAAATCGCCAGAGGAACCCGGAATAGGCCCAAAGCCTTGGTATTCAGTTCATCATTTTAGCAGGGTACATTGCCACAAAGTTCACAGACATGAAACACAGTACTTGGGGGAAGTCTCACAGCCTTAGTATTGCGAAAAGAGGAGCTCTCAATCTATCTAGGCTGGCATTTAAATTGTTCAATACCTTGCATTAGGACCTAGGCTCCACTGCGGAGAAATTGCACTGGACCGGGCCTAGATTTTGCTGCCAAAGAAACCATTCTCAACCTCTCCAAATCAGCTTTGCACTTAAAGCCATCCTCCCTCACACCCGCGTTAGTTGGACGTACATCAGAACTTCTCTGTCTTGTCTTCTCTGAATCACTCACTCCAACCGGCACAGCTTCAATTCCAAGTGAGTCGACTTTGCAGCACACCAACTGGGCACATCTCTTGAATTTGCTTCACTTTCACTCAGCTCTTCATTGTTTGTGGTGATAGTTTAAAGTGTTGTTAGTGTAACACCCTGGTAAAGGTTTAACTGCTAATGTTGTAGAATATTTCATATAAAGGTCTTTCTGTAGAAGCAGCCTTTGGGTTACTGTTAGAGATGAGGGCTGCTTAGGAATGTGGGCAGTCCAATCAGGAGAGTGGAATAGAGAGAAAGTTCTAGAGAAGGATGAGGGAGCAGCTTTGTGACTGACACTGGTGTGAGTCTTTGTTTGGTGAGATGAAGACACTGGAGAGAACTGGTTGTAGGATTCAATCCAGTGAGAAAATGTGATTTGATGGTGCCAGGACACAAAGGACTATCCGAGGATCAGTGAATACAGCTTTTGTAAGGTTTGAGCTCCAACCGTTTTGTTTTTCTTTTCTTTACTAACTCTGGTTAAGTTAATGTTCACAAATATACTACTTTATAAATGTATGCAGCATGTGATCTGTTATTTCATACCAACGGGTTATTGCAGGGCACTAAGTCACACATATAAACCTCGGTTTGGGTGGGCAGGACATCCCAATCTTACAGATTTGGCAGGACCAAAGTTGTATTTTTGGAATTTGTAAATGATAGAGTCATTGAATCTGTTCTTGTGTTACTGCTCCTGTTTCTTTATCTTATGTGACCAATGTATTGCTCTGTAATTAACTTCTAAAGGTGGTGGAACTCCTCTAACAGTTGGACTCTGTGACTGTTTTTGGTATGAGCCAGCATAATGACTTGCATTATGATTTGATGCGACTAGCAGTATTACTATGTCCTTTGCAGTATATGATGGACTTGCATTCATTATGGAGGTCACTGGATACAAATAATAAAAGTTTATTAAAGTTTTTTTAAAGCCTTCCTAAAGAACCTTTAAACGTACAGAATGCAACATTTTGAAGTATTTCCTTCCAAGCGCATCAGAATTCTAGTGCTCTGGTAGAACCAGTAATTCAGGAAATTACAAATGTAGGATGTTTACCCAAAGGTACAGATATTATTTCCTGTAAGTTAGTAATTGTAAATTGTACACATGAATGAGTCAAAGAAAGCCATGGTTGTGCATGCATTACTAAGAATGAAATGTAACTATTAACCCCTTTTGTTTACTTGTTGATTCTGTGGTATGTGTCTTTGAATAATTTCTGAAAAGATTCAATACACTTGAGGAATTAACATTTATTTGTTGTAGTTTTGGTACAATGCACAAGGAATATCTTATGCCAACATAATGGAGTATTCTAACAAGGGAAGGAATATAATGTATAAAAGATACAATGAAGCAACCCATCCCAAGAATTGCCTGTTTCTTTGTTTTCAACAGGGATATACTCATCACAAATCTTGATGCAGCAATCAATTATGAAGGAATGTGTTCTGAAGTAAGAGATATGTGCAATTTGCAGCAGAATCAGCCAATTACACTGAAATGGATTGACAATGAAGGTAAGAAAGATCAAGTACATTTTAAGGGAACCTATTATGCTTAATGTGGCATAAACCTTTGGGGAGTGAATGAGAGAAATAAAGCAAGGGAGTTTACAAGTGATGGCACATGGAAGAGATTTAAAGAAAGGCAACACAGTGTTTACTGGATTGATACCTGAAACAAAAACATTTAACCTTTTGAGATCAGTATTCAGGAACTGGGATGCAGTTTTTGCAGTGTGAAAAAAATGCAAGGTTCTGACAGACCTTGCTGAAGATTGATGCTAGTGGGGAGGATTTTGAAGGGGTAGTGTGGGGGTGGAGTACAAGAAAATCTATTTATTTATTTATTTATTTATTTATTTAGCGGTGCATCACTGTGTAGGCCCTTCCAGCCCTTCATGCCATGCCTGCCACAATCCCAAATAACACAAATAATCACAGGACAAGTTACAATGATCACCGGGTATGTCTTTGGACTGTGGAAGGAAACCCTGGGGAAAACTCTCACATTCCAGGGGAGGGTGTGCAGAGACAATTTATAGAATGGTGCCGGAATTGAACTCCAAATTCCAGAAGGTTCCAAGCTGTAATAGCATCGTGGTAAGAGCTACGCCACCGTGGTGCCCTTTGGAATTGGATTTAAAATCAAACATGGCAGCCACATAAAATATAAACACAGAAAGTTCTGCATATGTTGCAAAACCCAAGCAACACACACAAAATGCTGGAGGAACTCAACAGGTCAGACAGCATTTATAGGAATTCATATACAGTTGATGTTTCAGGCTGAGACCCTTCTTCAGGACTGAGAAGAAAGAGGGGAAAGATGCCAGAATAAAAAGGTGGGGTGGAAGGGAAGGAGGCTAACTGGAAGGTGATAGGTGAAGCTAGATGGGTGAGGAAGGTCAAGGGCTAGAGAAGAAGGAATCTGCTAGGAGAGGAGAATGGACCATAGGAGAAAGCAAAGGAGGAGGACACCCAGGGGGAACTGATAGGCAGGTGAAGAGAAGTAAAAGATCAGAGTGAAACTGATAGGCAGGTGAAAAGAAGTAAAAGATCAGAGTGAGGAATAGAAGAAGGGGGAGGGAAAAGTTTTTACCAGAAGTTGCCTCACCTGGAAAGACTGTTTGGGGCCCTGAATAGAGGTGAGGCAGGAGGTGTATGGGCAGGTGTAGCACTTGGGCCACTTGCGGGGATAAGTACCGGGTGGGTAATTAGTGGGGAAGGATGAATGGACAAGGGAATCGCGGAAGGAGCAATCCCTGCCCGAAGTGGGGAGGGGTTGAAGGAGAACACGTGGCAGAGGTGAAGGAACAGAGAAAAGCAAATAGCATTTTTACAGGAGATAGGGTGGGAAAAGGTAAAGTCAAGATAATAGGAATCAGTAGGGTTATAAAAGATGTCAGTAGACAGTTTGTGTCTAGAGATGGAAACAGAGAGATGGAGAAAGGGCAGTGAAGAGTCAGAGATGGACCAAGTGAATTTAAGGTCAGAGTGTTGGTTAGAGGCAAAGTTAATAAAATTGACAAGCTCAACATGCGTGCATAAAGCAGCACCAATGCAGTTATTAGTGTAGCTGAGGAAGAGTTGGGGAGTATTACCGGGGAAATCTTTAATGTGAACTGTTCTACGTAGTCAATGAAGAGGCAGGCATAGCCTCTAACTTTCACCCAGCCTTAAATTCACTTGGTCCATCTCGGACACTTCTTTCCCCTTTCTTGATCTCTCGGTCTCCATCTCTGGAGACAGACTATCCACTGACATCTTCTACAAACCCACTGACTCCCTTAACTATCTTGACTACACCTCTTCCCACCCTGCCCAATGCAAAAATGCCATTCCCTATTCCCAGTTCCTCTGTCTCAGCCGCATCTGCTCCCAGGATGAGGCTTTCCGTTCCAGCACTTCTCAAATGTCTTCTTTCTTTCAGGATCGTGGTTTCCCTTCTGGCGTCATCAAAGATGCCCTCAACCGCATCTCCTCCACTTCCCGCACTTCAGCCCTCAACCCATCCTCCGTCACCACAACAGGGACAGGGTTCCCCTTGTCCTCACCTACCACCCTACCAGCCTCCGGATCCAACATATTATCCTCCGCAACTTCCGCCACCTTCAACAGGACCCCACCACCGAGCACATCTTTCCTTCCCTGCCCCTGTCAGCTTTTCGCAGGGATCGTTCCCTCCGCGACTACCTGGTCCACACGTCCCTCCCCACAGAACTCCCACCTGGCACTTATCCCTGCAAGCACAAATGCTACACCTGTCCCCACACCTCACCCCTTACCACCATTCTGGGCCCCAGACAGTTCTTCCAGGTGAGGCAACACTTCACCTGTGAGTCTGCTGGAGTCGTTTATTGCATCCAGTGCTCCCGGTGCGGTCTCCTCTACATCGGTGAGACCCGACGCAGATTGGGGGACCGCTTTGTTGAGCACCTACCTGGTTGCCACCCACTTCAACTCTGCCTCTTATTCCCATCTAGATATGTCCATACATGGCCTCCTCTACTGCCATGATGAGGCCAAACTCAGGTTGGAGGAGCAACACCTCATCTACCGTCTGGGTAGCCTCCAGCCTGGTGGTATGAACATTGAATTCTCCAATTTCCAATAATTCCCTCCCCCTCCCCCTTCCCCCTTTATCTTTCCTCTGATTGGTTTTCCACCTGGCGCCTCTAGGCCCTACCCCCTCCCCTATCTCTATTACTGGGCTTCGGTCCTCTCTTCCCCCCCATTCCTGATGAATGGTCTCGACCCGAAACGTCTGCTACTCTTTTCTCACGGATGCTGTCTGACCTGCTGAGTTCTTCCAGCATTGTGTTCGTAGACTTATAAATTCATGTCTGTGCATTGCGATAGAGTCATAACGCAAAGATTTTACTCCCTCATGTTGTGGGACGGATGTAAGATTTGAATAAATTCAAATTCAAGACATGATTTCTCTAGCACAAAGCCAAGCTTTTCCAAATGTGAATAAATCCTATACCAATAAATCCTTTCTAAAGCTTCCCTACCACTGACAGAAATTTCACCAGCGTATAATTTGCTGGATTATTCCTATTGCTCTTAAAGAGGCAACATTGGAAATTCAAGTTCAAGTTTAAGTTTTATTGTTCAACTGTATATGAATTTTGCCAAACCAAACAACGTCCTTCTGGGGCCAAGGTGCAAAATGCATTTTTAACAGCACAGCACACTGCAAATAGCACATAGCACAAGTAGCATATATGGTTAAGATTTCAGAAAAAGCTACAGTCACATAGAAAAAAGTTAATATAGCAGGAGTCCCTGAGTGGCATGACTGTAGTTTATCTTGGTCCAGCTTGTCTTCCACCGAGTGAATACCGGAGGGTAGCCAGACGCCAACCAAGCATGATTCCAGCACCCCAGCAAAGGCCCCCGTTCTCTCCACTTGGCGGCTGCAACAGGTAGCTGTGGCCAAGGCCTAGCCTTTGCCCCAGCCGAGTCAATTTCAGTTTCGTCAATGAATGGACATGCAGAGTTGTACATAACCGATGTCCAACAGGTACTTGCAATCCAAATAAAAACACTCAAGATAATCACTCTCTCCATCTGCTGGATTGCAGACCATCTCTCCACAAGTGTACACAACAAGTCCAGACAACAACACAGCTATGATGTGCAGTAAGTCTAGCTGATTGCTGTCAGGCAAGTTGCTGTTGGGATAGTCCTGCAGTACTTGGTGGTCTTAGTATCCAGAAGTGACTTGTGATCGTAAAAAAGACTTACAAGACTAACAAATGCACCTTTGATTGGACCCAGAGTGGCTGCTGTGTTTGAGTACGCCATCATCCTAACAGATCTCCCAGTCCTCTGAGACCTCACCTGTAGCTAGACAGGATACAAACATCTCTGTCAAGGCTGCTGCAACCTTCTCTTTTGTCTTTCTCAATAACATATGACATATCCGATCGAGCCTTGGGGACTTAACTGTTTTAATGTTCTTTAACAGCCCCAGCACCACACCACTACCTCAATATCAACATGCCCTAAAATATTAGCACACTCTTACCTAATTTCTATTCTCCATGACTTTTTGGTGAATACAAATGCAAAGCATTAATTTAGTACCCGTATCCTCTGACTCCAGGCATAAACTCCTTCCTTTGTTTTTGAGTTGTCCTCCCCTTTCATTAGCTGTCCAATAGTTTTTTTTAACATAGGCATAATTCCTCTTTCCGAGGTCATTTCATTGCCTCTCCTGGCCTTCCTGGTTCCCTGATAAGTTCTTTCCTGCCTTTTTACGTTCCTTAAAGATTTCTGATTTCAGTCTCCTTAACCTTCCTAGCACCGTAGGATAGGGAAACAGAATTAGGCCATTCAGCCCATTGAATCTGTTCTGCTATTCATGGCTGATTTTTTCCCCCCCCCCAAATCCATTGTCCTGCCATCTCTCCATAACCTTTAACTCCTCTTACTAATCAAGAATATATCAATCTCTGATGACAGACCTCTGAGACAATGAAATCCAGATTTATCACCCTTTGGATGAAGAAATTGTTCCTCATCTCAGTTTTAAAGTGACATCTCTTTATTCTTTGGCTATACCCTTGGATCTTAGACTGTCCTACTAATTGAATATTCTCTCCATGTCCTCTCTATCCAGGCCTTTCAATAGCCATGGAGTTTCAGTGAAGTCCCCTCATCTTTCTGAACTGCATTGACTACAGGCTTAGAGACATCAAGCACTCCTCATCAATTAAGCTGTTCAGTCCTGAGATCATTCTTGTGAACCCCCCCTCTGGATCCTATTCAGGGCCATCACATCCATCCTTAGAAATGGGGCTCAAGATTGCTCAAAATATGACAAGTGCGGACGGTCCAATGCCTTACAAACCCACAACAATGTATTCTTGTTTGTATATTCTTGTCATCTCAAAATGAATGCTGACACTGCATTTGGCCGTCTTTAATGCTGATAGCCTGCAAGTTAACCTTGAGGGAATTTTAAATTAGTTCTGTCAAATCCCTTTGCACCTCTGATTTCTAAAATTTCCCTCTAATGAGGAAAGAATCTACACTTTTATTCTTCCAATCAAAATGTATACTTTATATTTACAACATACTTGTACAGAAGTATGTAATACTTCAAAATAGTGCTGTCACTTGAGCATTCAAGAGGAATTTAGTAACTTTGAGACTTGTGATTCATAGTCACCATAAAGTTTGACAGATCTGTCAAAGTTTATCCAAACCAGTCTAATCTTCTACTGCATGCATTTGAACTGTTGCTAAATTGATGAGCTAATTTTAATGCTTGAAGTTGCATGATGAAACCGAGGTTAAATGTGTACTTGTATGTTTGCTTGAAAGTTGTCTTGAGACTACATCTGATTACTTTATACATTAGATATAATGTTCTTACATTTCACGAAGCAGCTTGCTGTCTTGATTTCTAACCCCTTCCCCTCCCACTGAGTATCTCAAATGAATTTTCCTGCTTTGCACATGCTCTTGCAAGTACTTATTTCTTGTGTGGGTATTTTTTCTTGGCTCCCCCAGCATCTACCTTTGTATCCTCTTCTGTGTCCTAAAATATTAATTATCTCAACTGCCAGTTAAGTGTTTCCAACATTTACATTCACATTTGATCTCTGCTTATGTGTTTCAGCATAGTTTTAGCATCTGTGAAAGACATTTGGGTGATATTTGCTAAATGGAATATAAATGGAAACGTTTGTGTTCAGAACAAAGTGAAATTATTTTCTGATTTGTCTTTTTGGGGTAAGAGTGTCAGTAGTTTTACTAAGTGTACTTCCATACACATTGAATATAACGTGACTGAAGAATTAGAGAATTTTAATTGTATTACGTAGACATAGTTGGTTATAATGTAAAATTGTCAAGCTGGGGCACAAAACTGTTCTGTGGGATAAAAACTGTTTCCATGTAATCTCCCTGCTGTAATCAGACACTGTCTCTCAAGAACACAGGCTGCTAATTTCACTGCGGGAGACCAGTGGAAATTGGCAGGCATTTGCTTTTATTGATAGTGTGCAAGGATACTTCATTAAACAATGTAACATTCAGCAGTGTATCTTTAGCAGCAGCAAAATGAATGTACAGCTATTGAGTGCACCTTTATTTTTTAAAATCCTGTAGATCACTAGCTCCTCGTAGCGCGAGACTGTCCAAATCCTGACGACTTTCCCATTGATGCAATTGTTTTTATAATGCAATTTTCTATAAATGTTAAGGCATTTAAATATTGAGATGGAAGCATTTGAAGTACATATGGTAGAAATGACTTTAATTTTTTACAGATAGTCTGTTGCAAACAGTAATGAAAAAAATCTGAAAATCTGCACAAATGGAACTTTGATGCTTACTGCAAGATTTGCTAGACTTTTATTTGTTCCCCATACTTTTAATTCACTTCTTTTTTTAATGTAATTCTATATTATACATTTTCCTAAAAGTCTGTTAAGTTTAAACAGAAAGCAGGAAGCTGGTTCCTGGTCATCCGAAAGAGAGTGTAGAAACTTGGGCTCTAGTGAATGGAATGAAGTGTGGCTTGGTGAACCAGATGCCAAAAACATGAGTATCTCCAGTTAGTAGGTTCATTAGTTATTGCAGTTTTACTATAAAAGGGATTTTTCAGATGCATTCTTTTAAAAAAAAATTCATCTATGTTTTATTATTTTTAAAAATACTTATTCAGATTACTTTCTTTGCCACTGAAGTTAAATTGTGTGTTTTCTTCTTTAGAAACTCCTGTTGTCATGAAGAGTAATAGAGAAGAGGTGGATTGACAGTGGGCAAATCTGAGTTTTAGCTCAACCTGCTGCCAGTTATTCACTTCCTCTGGCAGCTTGTTCCGTATTCCCATCACCCTCTTTGTAGACAGAGTTGCACCTTGAGAATCTTTTAAATCTTTCAACTCTTGCCATAAATTTATGCCCTCAACTTCCTTCAAACATAGCAAATGGACTGTGACTTTTTGCTCATCATAATTTTATACACCTCTCTCAGGCTCTTGTGCTCCAGGCTGGGAAAATAAAGCCCCAATAAAACATGAGGATAAGACGTGAAAGAATAGGCCCTTTCAAGTGTGACAGTGGGAAAATGTGTGTGGAACTGGAGGAAAGAGCAGAGGTACTTAATGAATAATTTACTTCAGTATTCACAATGGAATAGTGATGACTTGCAGCGGACTGAAAAGCTTGAGCATGTAGATATTAAGAAAGAGGATGTGCTGGAGCTTTTGGAAAGCATCAAGTTGATTACCGTAATTCACCGGGACTGGATGAGACAGATGTACCCTGGGCTACTGTGGGAGGCGAGGGAGGAGATTGCTGAGCCTCTGGCAATGATCTTTGCATCATCAATAGGGATGGGAAAGGTTCTGGAGGATTGGAGGGTTGCAGATGTTGTTCCCTTATTCAAGAAAGGGAGTAGAGATAGCCTAGGAAATTATAGACCAGTGAGTCTTACTACAGTGGCTCGTAAGTTGATGGAGAAGATCCTGTGAAGCAGGATTTATGAACATTTGGAGAGGTATAATATGATTAGGAATAATCAGCATAGCTTTGTCAAGGGCAGGTCGTGCCTTACAAGCCTGATTGAATTTTTTGAGAATGTGACTAAACACATTGATGAAGGAAGAGCAGTAGTTGTAGTGTATATGGATTTCAGCAAGGCATTTGATAAGGTACCCCATGCAAGGCATATTAAGAAAGTAAGGAGGCATGGGATCCAAGGGGACATTGCTTTGTGGATCCAGAACTGGCTTGCCCACAAAAGGCAAAGAGTGGTTGTAGATAGGTCATATTCTGCATGGAGGTCGGTGACCAGTGGAGTGCCTCAAGGATCTGTTCTGGGACCCTTACTCTTCATGATTTTTATAAATGACCTGGATGAGGAAGTGGAGGGATGGGTTAGTAAGTTTGCTGATGACACAAAGGTTGGTAGGATGCAAAACTGGGCTGAGAATTGGCAGATGGAGTTCAACTCAGGTAAGTGTGAAGTGGTTCATTTTGGTAGATCAAAATAGGATGGCAGAATATAGTATTAATGGTAAGACTCTTGGCAATGTGGAGGATCAGAGGGATCTTGGGGTCTGAATCCTTAGGACTCTCAAAGTAGCTGCACAGGTTGACTCTGTGGATAAGAAGGCATACGGTGTATTAGCCTTCATCAATTGTGGAATTGAATTTAGGAGCCAAGAGGTCATGTTGCAGCTATGTAGGACCCTGGTCAGACCCCACTTGGAGTACTGTGCTCAGTTCTGGTCGCTTCACTGCAGGAAGGATGTGGAAACCATAGGAAGGGTGCAGAGGAGATTTACAAGGATGTTGCCTGGATTGGGGAGTATGCCTTACGAAAACAGGCTGAGTGAACTTGACCTTTTCTCCTTGGAGCAACAGAGGATAAGAGGTGACCTGATAGAGGTGTATAAGATGATGAGAGGCATTGATCGTGTGGATAGTCAGAGGCTTTTTCCCAGAGCTGAATGGCTACCACAAGAGGGCACAGGTTTAAGGTGCTTGGGAGTAGGTACAGAGGAGATGTCAGAGGTAAGTTTTCTTTTTTGCGCAGTGTTACGAACCCCGTAACTGGGTTACTTACCAGCAAAGATAGAGACGTCCGTTGGAGTCTGGTGATACAATTTTTAACAGTATTTATTAGCAAAAATACACAAAAATAATATCAATGCAAATATACAGATAATATACGTCGTCAATACTAAACCTAAAAGTGCGGGTATAATAATAATCAATAAGAAATAAGCTCTGTCGTTGTCTAGGGGATAGTGAATTGTCTGATGGAAATATAAAGTTCGCTGCAGTTCACACAGGCTGCCGTCGTTTGGGTGTCACTGGGTTTGCAATTGTTGGCGAGAGAGAGAGAAAGAGAAAAACTTGCCGACTTTCCTTTATGATTTCGATCCGTCAGGTGTCTCGTTGTCGTGGCTGTTCAAGTGTGACCTCTCCTTTAGCTAAACCGTTCTTCCGTGATGAGCCCGCCACCCAGGCAAGGGAGGACGCACACAAGCTCCCACCGGCTTTCGCTATAAAACGCTGTCACGGGATTTCTAGCGTTTCTCCTGGTGCGTCTAAAGGGGTGTTCCCCAGACCCGTCTTTTATCCTTACTCACGGGGTCTCAGATGTCAATCAGGTTGGGATGATGCAATCCCTCAACCAGACCACTCTGGTTGTCCCCTGAGGGGTTTCAATGAATGGTACAGTACTCAATACACAATTCCTTCTCCAAGAGACAATAAGCAGTAATCAGTGGTTCCATTCCGCTTTTGTTAGGAGGCATTCCCCCTACCTTGTGTATTCTGCGTTGTCTATGGCAACTGCCTTTGCTGTGATTCTGCGTCTCGCTCTCTCATTATTGACATGATGTGTATCTCTCTCATTTCCTGGGTCTCAGACCCCAAATAATAGTGATCTTGCGATTCTCAAAAAGGAGGGGGCGACTTTGTACCCTTTGGCCCCTCAGAGTTGCTCCACGTTCGTAACAGCAGAGAGTGGTGAATGCGTGGAATGGGCTGCCAGTGACAGCGGTGGAGCGGATACGATAGGGTCTTTTAAGAGACTTTTGGATAGATACATGGAGCTTAGAAGAATAGAGTGCTATGGGTAACCCTAAGTAGGGACATGTTCGGCACAACTTTGTGGGCTGGGTAGGTCTGTAGTCTAGTGCAGTTTTTGTATTGTTTCATGTAGCACCATGGTCCTGAAAATTGTCTCGTTTTTACTGTGTGCTGTACCAGCAGTTATGGTCAAAATGACAATAAAAAGTGACTTGACTTGAAGGGCCTGTGTTTTCTATGTTTCAATCTACCCATTCTCTCTTTATGACTTAAGTCCTCCAGCCATGATAACATCATTATGATTCTCTTCTGCATCTTTTCCAGATTGATGACCTCTTTCTTTAGCTAGTTGACCAGAACTGAAGAAAAAAACCTCAAGTTAGGATACAAGCTGTTTTACAAATTGGAAATTTGTGCTACTCAGCTCTGAAGTTTAAAAAGACACATACACACTGTACGAATCTGGAAATACGATTAGGCAATGAAATAAATGTTAGATGTAACTTGCACATGTGTATTTGCATCTATCTGCATTCTATGAATGCATGTGATATGAAATTCATAAGGAGTTTATAAGCAGGGTAGTAATCATCTTCATTAAGAAATAATGTACTTTGTTATTGTGTAAGATGCGTTAAATATTTTAACTATAGCTGTAAATAAAATCAAGTATTAAAAGAAAAAATATGCAGCTTCTTCTGTAATGCTGTTTGTATGTTAACTATGAACCTTTATGGTCTATACAAAACATTAAAAATAATTTTGACTGTAAAAAGTTAAGTCTTTAGTGCCATCATTGAATTTCCCTGGTAAGAACAAGTTTATATTTTGGAGCAATCCCACAATCTCAAAATTGAAGTTTTGTACATTTGATATCTCCTTTTGGGACTTTAAATGTTAGTAACATTTTGTAAAAGTGGTTCGTATATCTGTGGTTTGGAACTTCATTAATTCTCATTGCTTCTATTAATTTATTATATTTGCTATGCTATTAGATTTGATCACTCATCTTAGTCAAAAATAGTGTACCTAATATGGTGACAGGGGTTTGCATGGTGTAGTGCAATCATATATCAGGTTAGAACAACTTTCAGCAATGAAATTATTTTGAAACAATCTTTGAATCCTCTTGACTGCACACTTGGGCTTTTCCAGGACCCAACTAGTTCAAAGAAATTATCAATTTAATAAACACTTGCTTTTTTTGTGTGACTGTCATCATTACCATTATGTGCTGTGTTATATGACGTAGACAATCATGGTCTTTGTTTTTGGCAAATGTTTCTACAGTAGTAATTTGCCATTGTCTTTACAAGACAGATTACCCCAGTCATTATCAACACATCAACACTCTTCAGAAATTGTCTACCTGATGTCAGTGGTCACGTAACCAGTACTAGTGAAATGCACAAGCTGCTCATACAACAGTCCACCACCTGCTCCCATGGCTTCATATAACCCTGATCAGGGTGCGGGTGGGGCTAAACAGGTGCTACACCTTGCCCAAGGGTGACCTACAGACCAACAGCAGAGGGAAGGTTTGCCTTAGATAGATAGATAGATAGATACTTTATTCATCCCCATGGGGAAATTCAACTTTTTTCCAATGTCCCATACACTTGTTGTAGCAAAACTAATTACATACAATACTTAACTCAGTAAAGAATATGATATGCATCTAAATCACTATCTCAAAAAGCATTAATAATAGCTTTTAAAAAAAGTTCTTAAGTCCTGGCGGTAGAATTGTAAAGCCTAATGGCATTGGGGAGTATTGACCTCTTCATCCTGGCTGAGGAGCATTGCATCGATAGTAACCTGTCACTGAAACTGCTTCTCTGTCTCTGGATGGTGCTATGTAGAGGATGTTCAGAGTTATCCATAATTGACCGTAGCCTACTCAGCGCCCTTCGCTCAGCTACCGATGTTAAACTCTCCAGTACTTTGCCCACGACAGAGCCCGCCTTCCTTACCAGCTTATTAAGACGTGAGGCGTCCCTCTTCTTAATGCTTCCTCCCCAACACGCCACCACAAAGAAGAGGGCGCTCTCCACAACTGACCTATAGAACATCTTCAGCATCTCACTCCAGACATTGAATGACGCCAACCTTCTTAGGAAGTACAGTCGACTCTGTGCCTTCCTGCACAAGGCATCTGTGTTGGCAGTCCAGTCTAGCTTCTCGTCTAACTGTACTCCCAGATACTTGTAGGTCTTAACCTGCTCCACACATTCTCCATTAATGATCACTGGCTCCATAGAGACATATCTCCACTCTGCCACCTATACAGTTCTTTTCCATTGAAATATATAGGTTTATGGTTTTTGCTTTAGACCTGAAACAGGTTCAGTAGGGAGATGTTTTAGCATAAAAGCATGAGGACTTAGGGAGGTTTACACTCTGCTCCAATGTCCAGGAATAGGTTTGGAGAAAATCCAAGTACAGCATTGATACTAGCAGGCTTTCTTTGCTTTCTAACATAACATTAATTGCCAGCTGCTTAGCACTGAATTGTTGACATTTTGAACAAATTTCAAATCATTAAATTTCAAGTTTCCTTGAGATGAATTGCTGATTTATTGCATTATGCCTTTAGTTTGGAATGACTTACTCTTCCACCTTTGGGATAGGCAGAATTTTGACAGACTTATGGGTATGTACATTCTGAGGTGGTGTGTTCTTACTGCTATTAATGAAGAGTTTTTTTGTGCCCTTGATATGTGGTCTTGACATCCTCAATGTTATTGTGAATAGTCCTTTGCCACTGTGAATGCTTTTGAACCAGGTTTATCCAGGAATTTGTGGGGATGTTATTGTTTTTAAGTATTGCTTGCAATTGTTGATAATGTCCTTGATAATCCCATCTATTAACAGAATTTGGGTGGATTGTCTGGTTCAAAATTCTGTTGTCAGTCACGTGAATAGTAGAGCCTGCCCAGCAGAATCAACTGAATGTAACTAGGACTCAAAATTGGGAAGTTGGTTTGGGAGAGGTTGGTTCACCCATACCTGAGTAAATTTGTAGGATTTTGCTTTGATTGTTTCTTTCAACTTCATTGAGGTGCCTTCTGTGGTGGTGCAGGTCTCAATCTGTTGGAGGGCAAGGATCACTGCTACTGTTTTTGTGCTATGCTAACAGACTTTGGTTATACGAAGGTGAAATGGGTTGCTTGGTTACTGATTGGTGATTGATATCTGAAGTAAATTGCATAAGTATATGTAAGATGTTTTCGACTTTAAAGTAGTGTAAATGGCCACACCTGCAGCAATTCAATACCTTCCTGTTGACCAATACCAAAATAGAGGACATTTGGTTTTTTTTTTGGTTATTCACCCTATCCATAGCCCTTGTAAAATTCCGTTGTGTCACTTTAATTAATTAAAATGTAGCAGAAGAGGTACAAAGTTCAATCCATGATGTTTTAAGAATTGTATACAGTAGAGAACTTAAGATTTTGGACATGATTTGGGTTTCTTGGATTGTTAGTGTTTTGAAAAAAGTTCCTTGGCAAGCCAATGTCCCAGCATTCTTAACCAGGCAACATTCCCACTAATATCCTTCTATTTTCATATTGTAGGAGACCCATGCACAGTTTCTTCCCACATGGAGCTGGAGGAAGCATTTCGTCTATATAATCAGAGTGGAGAATCGGGTCTCATTATCCACGGTGAGTAGTAATTGATTCAAATTTGATTAAAGGACTATAGAAAAATTCCAACTATTTAACTTAAAAGCTATCATTTAGTGATGTGACATTGAATCTACTGATTGATCAAAACTGATTGCTCTTGTTCCTGAGTATTTAATATGGATACTTCTGTTCAATTGAAATTATTAACCTGCTCAGTTGAGGAAAAAACACCAGAGACACGAAATTACCTCTGAAGCGGTTTTTATTCAGAGAGGAGTTCGCAGTCACACGCACTTCGGGCGTAAGGTAGCCAACTCCCAATTTGTCGGTTTACAAAGGTCATACTTACACCCAAAAGCGGGGTACTACATTCGCAAATATGGTTACCGATTCAAATTCATCGAACGATTGGCTATCGCATAGTTAAGCTCACGAAATATTCGGAATGAGCATAGACGCAAGCGAAGTACTTGGAATAAGTATAGACGCAAGCAAAACACTCGAAATAGGTATATAGCTCAGATACTTTGCCAAACACATTGTCTTGTGGTGGCAAGGTTCCCCTTTCCTTGTGGTTGCCATGTCCTGTCTGGCATTCTATTTTAGTTACCTGTTCTCTATCCTCCTACACTTCCCCAATGACGTATTCTCTCCCTGGTCCTGTCTACATATTTTGTTACACTTACCGCTCGTCCCCCCTTCTACACGTACCCCTTACCCTCTCCACATTCTCACTTCAACTTAGTACCATCTGTTGGTGGTGGTTTTGAAAATAGAAATAGGCATCCGTTAGTCTCGTGAGACCGTGGATTTGCACCTTGGAAGGTTTTTCCAGGGCACAGGCCTGGGCGGGGTTGTATGGGAGACCGGCAGTTGCCCAAGTTGCAAGCCTTCCCCTCTCCACGCCACCGATGTTGTCAAGGGAAGGGCACTAGGACCCAAGGTGGTGGTTTTAATATTACAATAATTTGAATGAAAGAACTGAAACAAAGGACAAATTAAAATCACAAATAGCTGTGAAAGTAAAACAGGAAGTTAAAAAGGCAACATCTTTCATTGGTGGTGTTAATATTAAAATAGAGGTGAATATTAAATTATAAACTTTATTCAGCGGAGATCTAGCCTTAGTTGTAACTCCAGTTTGACTCATTTGGGAACAGCTGTCATGCAGTTGTCGTATGGTGAAGAGATCTGCTTTCATTTCCATTTAAGATTTGTTTGTCAGCCTTGGAGGAACATCTTACTCCATAAAAGAATAAGCAAAAATCATTCTTATTTAATCCTTTTGGTCTCTACTGCTTGGAACCACTTTTCCTTATTCATTCTGGAATTTGCTCATGGTCAAATAATCTGGGACTCAAAATCAAGCTGCTTAATTACTTGGTTATGCCATACGTTAGTTGACTTTTTGGGACCACTAACCTCTTAATTTTGATTACTAGCTTGCTATTAAAGTTGGTAGTTATGATGGACTGAATGACAGCTTACTAATGAAAGAAAAACCTCTATTTTTGTTTTATTATTTCACCATCTCGTACACCAAGATTTTAATTCATGATGGTTAGTTCAAAGTTATTTTGTACTGTCGGTCCATTCCTAATGCCCTTCTCTTTGCCAGAATCTAGTTAACTAATTCTATTAATTACTGGTCCCAAATAATTCATGATTGCAGAGCTACAAAATACATTAGTGATCATATTTCAAAATTCCATCGACTGTGGAACAGTACCAGTAAGGTAGAAAATAATTAGCATCTTCTCTCATTCTGTGATGTAAACTATTGAGGTTTCATAAATATTATGAATACCTGAGGATATTTATTCCATTTCATCTCCCCTCCCAAAATTTCAGCTGCTTAGCCATATATTCTGCCCTTCTCTTACCTGTCTTCATACTTACACTTATGAATTACACTGCTTACAATTTTAGTCTATTGTTCTATCTTGAGATTTGTTTAGATAGTTGTGCCATTACTAAGTCTTATAATTTCCACTGCTGCACTATCAGTTGATTTTGCCCTGACTTCCCTGCTGATTAATTTTTTAACCGAGGTCACCTGAAACATGGACGTTCTATTGTGATTGTACCAAATCCCATCCGCCTATCTGTCTCTGTAATCTCCTTGAACTCTATAGCTACTATCTGCATTCCTTCAGTTTTAGCCTTTGGAGAAACACTGCTGGTGGCTGTGCTGTCAGCCTCCCAGCCCCAAGCTTTTGAACTTCTAGTTCTCTTTCACCCTCCCTTTGAAAATGCTTGCTTATATTACTATCTTTGATCATTTGAACTAATATCTCCTTAGTTTTGTTTGATAATGTTCTTGTGAAGCTTCTTGAGACATAGAAACATAGAAAATAGGTGCAGGAGTAGGCCATTCGGCCCTTAGAGCCTGCACCGCCATTCAGTATGCTCATGGCTGATCATCCAATTCAGAACCCTGTACCTGCTTTCTCTCCATACTCCCTGATCCCTTTAGCCACAAGGGCCATATCTAACTCCCTCTTAAATATAGCCAATGAACTGGCCTCAACTGTTTCCTGTGGCAGAGAATTCCACAGATTCACCACTCTCTGTGTGAAGAAGTTTTTCCTTATCTCGGTCCTAAAAGTCTATCTTTAAACTGTGACCCCTCGTTCTGGACTTCCCCAACATCAGAAACAATCTTCCTGCATCTAGCCTGTCCAATTCCTTCAGAATTTTATACGTTTCAGTAAGATCCCCCCTCAATCTTCTAAATTCCAGTGAGAATAAGCCTAGTCGATCCAGTCTTTCTTCATATGAAAGTCCTGCCATCCCAGGAATCAATCTGGTGAACCTTCTTTGTACTCCCTCTATGGCAAGAATGTCTTTCCTCAGATTAGGGGACCAAAACTGCACACAGTACTCCAGGTGTGGTCTCACCAAGGCCTTGTACAACTGCAGTAGAACCTCCCTGCTCCTGTACTCGAATCCTCTTGCTATGAATGCCAACATACCATTTGCCTTTTTCACCGCCTGCTGTACCTGCATGCCCACTTTCAGTGACTGGTGTACAGTGACACCCAGGTCTTGTTGCAGCTCCCCTTTTCCTAATCGGCCACCATTCAGATAATAATCTGTTTTCCTGTTCTTGCAACCAAAGTGGGTAACCTCACATTTATCCACATTAAATTGCATCTGCCATGAATTTGCCCACTCATCTAACCTATCCAAGTCACCCTGCATCCTCTTACCATCCTCCTCACAGCTAACACCGCCGCCCAGCTTTGTGTCATCCGCAAACTTGGAGATGCTGCATTTAATTCCCTCGTCTAAATCATTAATATATATTGTAAACAACTGGGGTCCCAGCACTGAGCCTTGCGGTACCCCACTAGTCACTGCCTGCCATTCTGAAAAGGTCCTGTTCCCACTCTTTGCTTCCTGTCTGCCAACCAATTCTCTATCCACATCAATACCATACCCCCAATACTGTGTGCTTTAAGTTTGCACACTAATCTCATGTGTGGGACCTTGTCAAAAGCCTTTTGAAAATCCAAATATACCACATCCACTGGCTATCCCCTTTCCACTCTACTAGTTACATCTTCAAAAAATTCTATATGATTTGTCAGACTTGATTTTCCTTTCACAAATCCATGCTGACTTTGCCCAATGATTTCATCGCTTTCCAAATGTGCTGTTATCACATCTTTGATAACCGACTCTAGCATTTTCCCCACCACTGATGTCAGGCTAACCGGTCTATAATTCCCTGGTTTCTCTCTCCCTCCTTTTTTAAAAAGTGGGGTTGCATTAGCCACCCTCCAATCCATAGGAACTAATCCAGAATCTAAGGAATTTTGAAAAAGTATCACTAATGCATCCACTATTTCTTGGGCTACTTCCTTAAGCACTCTGGGATGCAGACCATCTGGCCCTGGGGATTTATCTGCCTTTAATCCCTTGAATTTACCTAACACCACTTCCTTACTAACATGTATTTCCCTCAGTTCCTCCACCTCACTAGACCTTCGGTCCCCTACTATTTCCGGTAGATTATTTATGTCCTCCTTAGTGAAGACAGAACCAAAGTAGTTATTCAATTGGTCTGCCATGTCCTTGTTCCCCATGATCAATTCACCTATTTCTGACTGTAAGGGACATACATTTGTCTTAACCAATCTTTTTCTTTTCAGATATCTATGAAAGCTTTTACAGTCAGTTTTTATGTTCCTTGCCAGCTTTCTCTCATAATCTTTTTTCCCTTTTCTAATTAAGCCCTTTGTCCTCCTCTGCTGGACTCTGAATTTCTCCCAGTCCTCAGGTGTGCCGCTTTTTTTGGCTAATTTGTATGTTTCTTCTTTGGAATTGATACTATCCCTAATTTCCCTTGTCAGCCACAGGTGCACTACCTTCCCTGGTTTATTCTTTTGCCAAACTGGGATGAACAGTTGTTGTAGTTCATCCATGCGATCTTTAAATGCTTGCCATTGCATATGCACCGTCAACCCTTTAATTATCATTTGCCAGTCTATCTTAGCTAATTCACATTTCATACCTTCAAAGTTACCCTTCTTTAAGTTCAGAATCTTTGCTTCTGAATTAACTATGTCACTCTCCATCTTAATGAAGAATTCCACCATATTATGGTCACTCTTACCCAAGGGGCCTTACACAACAAGATTGCTAACTAACCCTTCCTCATTGCTCAATACCCAATCTGGAATGGCCTGCTGTCTAGTTGGTTCCTCGACATGTTGGTTCAGAAAACCAACCAGCATACATTCAAAGAAATCCTCTTCCTCAGCACCCTTACCAATTTGGTTCACCCAATCTATATGTAGATTGAAGTCACCCATTATAATTACTGTTCCATTATTACACGCATTTCTAATTTCCTGTTTAATGCCATCCCCAACCTCACTACTACTGTTAGGTGGCCTGTACACAACTCCCACCAGCGTTTTCTGCCCCTTAGTGTTATGCAGCTCTACCCATATAAATTCCACATCCTCCAAGCTAATGTCCTTCCTTTCTATTGCATTAATCTCCCTCTAACCAGCAACACTACCCCACCTCCTTTTCTTTCCTGTCCATCCCTCCTGAATATTGAATATCCCTGGATGTTGAGCTCCCATCCTTGTCACCCTGTAGCCATGTCTCTGTGATCCCAACTATATCATATTCATTAATAACTATTTGTACATTCAGTTCACCCACCTTGTTACGAATGCTCCTTGCATTGACACACAAAGCCTTCAGGCTTGTTTTTACAAAACTCTTAGCCCTTATACAATTATGTTGAAAAGTGGCCCTTTTTGATTTTTGCCCTGGATTTGCCTACCTGCCATTTTTACTTTTCACCTTACTACTTTTTGCTTCTACCTTCAATTTACACCCCTCTGTCTCTCTGCACTTGTTCCCATCCCCCTGCCACATTAGTTTAAATCCTCCTGAACAGCAATAGCAAACGCTCCCCCTAGGACATTGGTTCCAGTCCAGCCCAGGTGCAGACTGTCCTGTTTGTACCGGTCCCACCTCCCCCAGAACTGGTTCCAATGCCCCAGAAATTTGAATCCCTCCCCCTTGCACCATTTTTCAAGCCACGTATTCATTTGAAATATCCTCCTATTTCTACTCTGACTAGCACGTGGCACTGGTGGTAATCCAGAGATTATTACCTTTGTGGTCCTACTTTTTAGTTTATCTCCTAACTCTCTAAATTCACCTTGTAGGACCTCATCCCGTTTTTTACCTATATCGTTGATACCTATGTGCACCATGACCACTGGCTGTTCACCCTCCCACTCCAGAATGTCCTGCAGCTGCTCAGTGACATCCTTGACCCTTGCACCAGGGAGGCAGCATACCATCCTGGAGACATTTTGTTGTTGACAGCCTGAATGCAATATTGATTTATCAATTAAATAAGCTGGTTTTATGAAGTCTTCTTGAGGACAGAAGTCCTGCCTATGCTGGTATGACATTTTAAAAATTAAGTAGATGGAATAGAAAATCATTAAGCAAAGACAAAGTAAAGGAAAACCTGGATCTAAAAGAAGAATGTGAAGGGTAAAGACTAAAAAAGTAAAATTTAAGGAAAGGAAAGAAAATAAAGGAAGCAAACCATGAGCACAGAAAGCGTAAGAGAATTGTTAGCTTGGGTGAGGAAGAGAGAGAAAAATCCAAAGGTTACAGAAACTATTGGAAGCAAATACAGTAAAATTCCTCTAGGTGTTCTGTACTATTGGATGTTATTCCCTATTAGTACTCCAGCACATTTTTAATTTGCTGTTCCTTAATTATTACACAGCTTCTTCTCCCTCTGCCATCTGATTTCTAAATGATCTTGAACCCATCAACACTATCTTACTATTTTTCATAAAAATTTCTGTTCTTTTGACTTACTTACCTTAATATAACTATTTTATATATAAATGCACTTGCTGTAATTCACACTTTTTGTTTATTTATCGTGTATTGTAATATACTGCTGCTGCAAAACTAAAAAATTGCATGACATATGCTGGTGATATTAAATGTGATTCTGATTCGGTTTCTGATACAATAAATGTTTTGGTTAATATGGGAAGTTTAAAGGGAGATGGGGAACTGGGACAGACCTAGGTTTGTTTGAAGAAAGTATTGGAAACAGAAAACAGATGATCTTCAATGGAGTGTGGGAATTGAGACCCTCCTGTGAGCCAGATGCTGATTTCTTGAACTTTATGAATATTTGAATAATTTATTATCAGGCTTTTGAAGCTGTTTCTTACAAAGATGATGTTTTAAGGGAGATAGGTTAGAGTAGCTTATTATTACAAAGTATGTACCACTTTACTTTCTTGATCCTTTTCATAAAATTTTGCCCTCTTCATTTCACCTAGTATTTCCCAGCATTCCTGAAAAGCCAGGCATGCCATGCCCAGGAGAGAACAGTAAGTACCATTTTGTTTATTGGAAAAGTATATACTTTGAGCAATTCTTAAATTTTGGAATATAAGCATTATCACATATTTCTGCATTTATTCCTGTTGCATGGTTTTCAAGTATAGTAGTGGAACTATATTGCTAAACTTTTGCAGTTCTTTGAAGCATTTTGATATAACTTGGAGACTTGTTAAACCACTTCAAAAATGGTTTGAATTGGAGTCATAGACCAGATTAGATAAAGTCAATAGGTTGCATTTCATTACAAATCTTTTAGAACTATATATTTATAATTGCATTGTTTGAATTATTGCCAAAGATTTTGAATTCAATGTTCCATAAAGTAACTACTATATTATTCCACACCTTCCAGAATTTAGATCTGTTATAAAGATTTACAGGAACCTGAAGTAATATAGGGGAGGGGGAAGTTTGAAGAACTTCTGGGAAGTCCGATTCAAATGTGCACCAATTGTAACTCTTTAATGGTATTACTTGGTGTACTCTTTCCCCACCCTGTCCCACTCCTAGCTCAGTACATTCAGTGCACAAAAAAAAATCAAGCAGTATAAAACTTTAACCACATAATGAAATTTCATAGATAGGTCACTAAGGTAAGAGAAAATCCTGTGTTGGTACAAAGAGGTTAAAAAGATAAATTACTCCTATAGTAATATCCTTGATTATTCCATACCAAAAAAAATTATTGGCCAGTGATACTGTTACAGGATTATTGTCAGCAGTTGGATAATTGCCCAAGTACAAAATGGTTTTTAATGCCCCAGCCACCAAGGAAGGAATGCTCTTTGTTGGCAAAGAATTCATTTTTGTGTTTGAATATTATCCTCTTCTCATTGACTGCCAAATATTGTTTTCTTCTGGTGCGCCCTCAACCTGTTTACAAACTCCTAATCCCTTTGTTTCTTAATTGCTTTGTACCTGTTCAATTACAATTGCTCTTTTGCCTAAACCATCTTCATTTCTAGCAAACGCATCCTGTCTATGTTCTCTGGCTAAGTCCATATTATTAATCATTTAGGTATAATGAATGTAGAATTCTCACACATAACTATTTTAATCATCCATTCCATGATTTTTATGGCCGTCATAAACATATGTAATCTCTCCCCCAAGTGAATATGTTAGTTTGTGATAATGGAAGGAAGGTAACTGTGAGGGTCCTGGTTTCTATCAGTACTGTGTTACTTAATATGACCTATATTACCACCTTTAATATGTAGCCAACTGTGCACATGCAATTTACTGAAACCATAATTGCTTGTTTGAAAGTATTAGGCCTTAAAAGGTTATTAAATGAAAGAATGTCACACTCTTGGATCTCATCAGTTGTGATAAAACCAGAATAATTGTATCTCAGTAATAATTTTTCATCCATATTATTGTACCATGTTTTTTCCCCTCTCTTTTAACCGTTTCCCAAACAGGTCCAACTGAACAACTGTTGTTATTTGCAGTTTGTTCTCCATATTTGATATTCTCAAAGTTGTAATTGTGTTTTAATACTAAGGTGGTATATTCCATGTATTTAAATTGCAGTGCATGAAAAATAACCTTGTGTCCTACCTTTGTCAAAGCTAATAAAATACACTGCTTAAAAATAACTGTTGAGTATACAGGCTTTGCTGGTAAAGTTAAACAAATAATTCAGAGCAGCAAGATAAAAGGGATAGTTGGCAATTAAGAAGAATTGGAAGCATGCTTATGGGATCTTGGAAGACAGGAATGGGGGGAGAGGGTGGTGAAGTTTAATTAAAAAAAAAAGGTGTTCTAAATGGCAGAAATAAAAAGAAAATGCAAGAAACACTTGCTGCATTCGTGGAGATAAATGGAATAACATTTTAGATTGACCTTGCATGAAGTTTCTGAACATTCACTGCCAGTGCAAGAAAAGCATTATGAAACAGGCTGTTGGTTTGAAAGATGTTGCAGAATAATTTTAGTGATGTATGATTGAAGATGATTGAATTTGTCAAATTGAATGTTAAATTCTGGAAAATATTTACATACTAAACCAGTGAAACTTGGCTAGGATAAAAATGTTTGGAATCTTTTTAACTTGCACAGTGAGGATCTGCCATTTGATTTTGGCTGAGCTGGTAATTCTTGAAGTAGACACTTTGACACAGTGGTGGAAAGTAGATGCCATTTAAATAGAAATAATACATTGCGATTGTTTAAAAAATAAGAAAGCAGAAAATATGAATCATAACTAGGCCAGGCCGCACCTTTGGAGGGCAAAACATACTGTTTTGAGGTCAAAGATCTTGTATCAGAACTGCAGGATATTGCATATGAGCATTTGTTGAACTTTGTTTTAATGTCTTACCAGACTATACCTGAACTCTTCACTGTCAGCTACTCTGGAGAGAGGTTATAATTGATGGGATATATTTCAAAAATCCAATCAATAGTCCTTTTTTCCTGGAAATATAATAGTGAGTTAGATGTACATTGAAGTTTTAATGCTTTTTTTTTTAAAGACAGCAAGGGAAAGAGTAACTTTATACTATGACAGAATATATTAACTGATTGGAATTTGACTTTTTTTTTAAAGTTGTGTGTGGTTAGCTTTATTGGTCCATATAGTAATTGTACATACTTTGTGATGCAAAGATCAATTATGTTGCTATGTGTTTCATCTAGTCATTAACGTGAAGCTATCTATTTACTATTTATCTATTTATCAGATTGTATGAAATCTTGTACTTAGACAAATGCCCTGAGCCTTGTACTTAACATTGGCAAGACAAATGCACTGGTGCCATCCCACTATAAAGATTCCGGAGTTTGCAAAATTTGGACCATTTCTCATTTCTTGGAACCACCTCTCAGCAAAGGCTGAAATTTGAATGATATTTGGAATTGCTTTAAATCCCCAAGCAAGCCATATGGTCAAAGAATTTCCTCCTCATCTCTTTTCTAAAAGGACACCTGAGGCTGTGCCCTCTGGTCCAAGACTCTTCCCACTGTTGGAAACATCCTGTCTGTATCCACTCTATCTAGGCTTTCAATATTCAATAGGTTTCAGTGAGATTCTCCCATTATTCTTCTAAACTGCACTGAAGTTTAACTTCAGCCAAGAGCCATCTAATGCTCCTCATACATTAAGCCTTTCATTCCTGGGATCATTCTCGTGAACCTACACATATGTTTTTGGATACGGGGCTCAAAACTCGGCATAGTACTCCCAATGCAATCTGACCAATGCCTTATAAAGCCTCAGCATTATAGTCCTCTCAAAATAAATGCTCATATTGAATATGCCTTCCTTACTATCGACTCAACTTGCAAGTTAAACTTTATGGAATCCTGCACCAGGAGTCCCAAATTCCTTTTCATCTCCAATTTGTGTATTTTCTCCCTATTTAGAAAATAGTTTACACCTTTGTTGCTACTACCAATGTGCATGCCCATATATTTTCCCACACTGTAGTCCATCTTCCACTTTGCTCATTTTTCTAATCTGTCCAAGTCCTAATGCACACTCCCTGTTTCCTCAACACTGCCTGCCCCTCCACCTGTCTTTGTATCATCCACAAACTTGGCCTTAAAGTAGCAGTCTCAACACTGACCCTTACAGAATACTACTAGTCACTGGCAATGAACCAGAATAGGCCCCCTTTATTCCCATTATTTGCCTCCTGCCAGTCAACCAATCATCTAACCATGCTATGATCATTCCTGTAATATCAATGGCTCTTCTTTAGCAGCCTCATGTGAGGCACATTGTCAAAGGACTTCTGAAAATCCAGGCAAACAACATCTGCTGATTAAGGGAAACCATGCTGCCTTCGGCCTATTTTATCATGTATCTCCAAGTACAGGTGGTCCCCGAGTTACGAACGTCCGACTTACAAACCTAGGAAGAAGAATGCTGTCCGCCATTTTAAGTTGTATTGCGACACTGTCCGCCATTTTAAGTCGTTGCTGTTGACACTGTGTTGAGTGTGTAACTTTGTATTTGGCTTAAATTTTTCTTAGCAAGATTCACCCTGACCTCCCCTCCCCTGTTCCGGTTGGCTGGCTGGTGGCGCAGTGAGATCAGCGGCGGGCTCAGGAACGGAGGTTCCTGAGTTCGATTCAGTGACAGACTGCTTCTGAGCGCGCTCTCCGTCTGTGCCGGGTTGATGTTGAGCTTGCAACTCGACCTTGTGAATAAAAGCACTGCCACCTCCAGTTTAAATTCCCGCGTGGAATATTGTGGAGGATCAAATACCCAAACCCAGCACAGCCCCAACTTGTCCCATTTAACCTGTCTCAGTGCAGTGCACTTTAGGACCCGGGGAATTCAGTGCAATGGTCCTTAGGACCTTGCGGAGCTTGGGACCCGCCGCCTGCAGTGTTTCTGTTCCGTTGATGGGAAGTGATCACGATTGAAAATAATAAAGCATTTGGAAAGAGGTGAAACATCATCGGTCATTGGAAAAGTGCTAGGCTACAGTCGGTCAATGATCAGAACAATTTTAAAGGATAAGGTGAGAATAATGGAGCATGTGAAAGGTCCTGCCCCGATGAAAGTTACAATTATTACTAAGCAACGCAGTGGTTTAATTATTGGAATACATACGTTTCTTAAGTATTTTATATACATAGAAAGGTGAAATATGTACTATATACTAAGCCAAATGTTTGACTAATTGACGCTAAATAATACCGGATGTACCTGTTCTGACTTACGTACAAATCCTACTTAAAGATGGACTCAGGAACAGAACTCGTTTGTAACCTGGCTACTGCCTGTACTCCAAAGCCTCAACTTTAATAATTGACTCTTAACATCTTGCCAAACACTGAAGTCAGTCTAACTGGCCTGTCTTTTGCCTCTCTCCCTTCTTAAAGAGTAGATATTAGGTTAACATAAGTTACAGTGTGACTTTTCAAAGAGAAAGGAACCTGACTGTACATCCTATTCAGTGCAGTCTTATGCCTAAACTTTGTGTGATGACTTTGTTACCAGTTGTTTTGAAAGTTCTGCATTCTTAGTCTTTCTGGGTTTCTGGACAGGTTTGACATGTGACATTTGTCCCTTTGTCCAAATAAGCCACTCCTTATATAATTAGACACACTATAAGCAATTTATCAATATTTAAATATATCTAAATGAACTTTAGAGGGTTTTCGTAGATTGTACTGGCATGGTTAATTTTGTGGAGTAATTATGTGGCATATTAGACCGTCAGACAAAGGAGCAGAATTAGGCCATTCAGCCCATCGAGTCTGCCCATTTCATAATGGCTGATCCATTTCCCTCTCAACTCCATTTTCCTGCCTTCTCACCTTAACCTTTCACACCCTGACTAATCAAGAATCTATCAGCCTCTGCTGTAAATACATTCAATCACCTGGTCTCCACAGCTGCTGTGGCAACAAATTTCACAGATTCACCACACTCTAGTTAAAGAAATTCCTCCTCATCTCAGTTCTAAATTGATGTCCCTCTATTCTGATGATGTGTCATCTGGTCCTAGACTCCCCCCCCCCACCACCACTGGTAACATCCTCTTCACATCCACTCTATCTAGGCCTTTTAACATTCAATAGGTTTCACAGTTCCCCCTCATTCTTCTGTATTCCAGTGAGTAAAAGCCAGATCCATCAGTCACCCCTCATGTGATAAGCCTTTCATTCCCAGCATCATTCTCGTGAACCCCCTTTGAACCCTTTCCAATGTCAGCACATCTTTTCTTAATTAAGGGACTCAGAATTGTTCACAGTACTCCAATAGAGGCCTCACCAGTGCCTTATAAAACCTCAGCATAGCATCCTTTCTTTAATGTCATAGTCCTCTTGAAATGAATGCTAACATTGCAATTGCCTTCGTCACCACTGACTGAACCTTTGGGGAATCCTGCATGAGATCTGACAAGTCTCCTTGCACCTCTGATTTTTGAATTTTCTCTCCAACTAGAAAATAGTCTACGCTTTTCTTCCTTCACCAAAGTGCATGTGCATACACTTCCCGAAACTGTATTCCATTTGCCACTTCTTTGCCCAGTCCTTTAGCAGCCTCACTGCTTCCTCAACCTGTCTTCGTATTGTCTGCAAACTTGGCCACAAACCCATCAATTCCCTCATCCAAATCACTGACATACAACATGAAAAGAAGCAGCCCCAAAACCGACCTCTGTGGAACACCATTAGTCACTGTAGCTAATCAGAAAAGGCTCTCTTTATTCCCATTCTTTGCCTCTTTAAAAAAATAAGGGGGATCTCTGAAACCTTAGCCATGTTAGTAAAACCATGGGCTTTTATCTTGTTAAGCTGTCTTATGTGCGGCACCTTGTCAAACACCTTCTGAAAATCCGAGTACATAACATCCACCGATTTTTCTCTGTTTATCCTGCTTGTTATTTCCTCAGAGTTCCAATAGATTTGTCAGACAAGATTTTCCCTCAAGGAAACCGCGCTGACTTTGGACTATTTTATCAGGTGCCTCCAAGCACTTGAAAACCACATCCTTAACAGGACTCCAACATCTTCCCAACCACTGAGGTCAGGCTAACTGTTTATAATTTCCTTTCTTCTGCCTCCCTCCCTTCTTGAAGAGTGGAGTTACATTTGTAATTTTCCAGTCTTCCAGAACCATGCCAAAATCTATTGATTCTTGAAAGATCATTACTAATGCCTCCACAGTCTTTTCAGCTATCTCTTTCAGATCCTGGGGTATAATCTATCTGGACCAGGTGACTTACCTACCTTTGGGCCTTTCAGCAGAACTGCACTAACTTCTGCTCTTGACACTCTCGAACTTTTGGCATACTGCTAATGTCTTCTACAGAGAAGACAGTAGTAAAATACTTATTCCATTCGTCTACCATTTCCTTGTCCCCAGTTACTACCTCTCCAGTGTCATTTTCCAGTGATCCAATATCTACTTGCGGTTCTCTTTTATTATGTCTGAGAATACGTTTGCTATCCTCTTTGATATTATTGGCTAGCTTACCTTCATATTTCGTCTCCCCCCCCCCACCCATGGTTTTTTCAAGTTTCCCAATCCTCTAATTTCCCTGTATTTTTTGCGTTAAATTTTGATTACCCATCAATTAGCTAAGAGTACTCTTTCAATTAATTGTGCACAAATTATAGCATTGCCTGCAATCTTTAAGTATTTTTATTGTCATAACTGTGAGAACCCAAATTAGATTAGCTTTACTTTTTATATGTACATCGAAGCATATAGTGAAATGCATCATTTACGTCAATGACCAACACAGTCTGAGTATGTGCTGAGGGCAGCCTGCATGTGTCACCATGCTTCCGGCTACAACATAGTATGCCCTTACTTTACAAACCCTTACTAATCCTCTTGTCGTTGGAATGTGGGAGAAAGCCAGAGTACTCAGAGGAAACCCACATGGTCATGGGAAGAACATTCAAACAGTGGAGGATTTCCCCTCAGTTAGTGGCATTGTAAAGATATTTGCCAGAAGGGATGTTTATCTTTTAAACCAAAAAAATAATTTTCTGAGTATTTATCATGCACATACATGCCTTCCAGTATAGAAATTAGAATGGTGCAGGCATATATTTAATTTGTTTGCATTTAGTTGAATCCAGAAACACAGTTGTGCAACATCTGTTGTTAGCACACATGCTCAAGGATGAGGAGAAGCAGATTAGCTTTTAATAAATTTGCAACCTAGAAACAGACCATTTACCTACAGAAGTTTCAACAGATTCATGGAAACATTTGCTCCCCAGCTTTATCTAATCCTATTAATATATTGTTCAATGCCTTTCTCCCGAGTCTATTTACCTTTAGAAGCATAAACTGTTATTAGTCTCAACTACTTGTAGCAAGTCCCATATTTTAATTTCTAACTTGCAGTGACTTCTTGAGGGTAGTTTTTGATTTGGATTAGTTTTGACCCTGATATATCTAGTAACAGCTAACTTGTTGTCTTTTCATACATGAAGTGTGTTGAATTTTAGTTGCATGCTTTGTGAGCAAAAAGTGACAATTGATAAAAAGGCTGAAGGCTGAGATGTTCCCAATTCTTTCCATTAGAGTTACTTGCATTGGTTAAAACACTTGAAATACAGTGGATTCTGGTTAATAGTGCCTTTGGTTAATTGGGACAGCCATGTACAGTATCTGAGACAAGAAAACAAAAACTAATAAGAAAAAATACCTAGAATATTCTTCATTTATTTGTGTCATTATACCACTTACTTGGGACAGGAGACTGTTTCCGAACTGTTTCGAACAAATGTTAAGTATGTACATTTGTTTGGCTGTTAGACTCTACACCATGCTTGGAGTGAGCAGTTTTTAAATAACATTGGTTGTGTGTATATGTGTTCAAAAAGAAATTATATTTGTTTCTGATATTTGCGAGGAATAAATGGTAATACAATTTCAGACCTGTATTATGCACCGCAGTTTCAAGCATTCAGGCTTGGAGATGCCAGAAATGGCTGGGAGTGAAAATGAGATTATTTCACTACTTCAGCAAGCTAAGAACTATGAAGAATTTGAAGGTATCAACAATCATCTTGAATGTTATAATGAAAATGAAGATTTGGAGAATACAATCGTTGAAAATATTGTGTGAAGGCAGTCCATTATCTGTGCTGATTTTGTTCATTTACAGTCAATCAAAAGAACACAGCAATGTACACTGGATGAATTCCTGCATCGATAACGATTAAGAACAAATACACAGTTTTATAGTACCGTACTAGTTTTGATAGTGTTCTAATCTGTTCTGTATTTCATTTAAATACATAATTTGTTACTCAGTTTGTCTATTTTTATATCTCTCTAACTATTTCCATGAAACTTCAGCTAATTTGGATCAAAATGTACTGAGGTTCTTATAAGACTTTATTACTGTATTACTTTATTAACCTCAAAAGGTTCTGAAGTTAACCAGAATTTGTATTATAAATTTGAATGAAGAACTGAATTTCTGGTTATTGAGGTTATTTCTGGTAACTGAGGTCAAGGAATAAAATCTAGATCTGGATTACCTTTATTTGTCACATGTACATCGAAGTATACAGTGAAATGCACTGGAACGCACACAAAATGCTGGAGGAACTCACCAGGCCAGGTAGCATCCATGGAAAAGAGTACAGTCGATGTTTTGGGCCAGGACACTTCAACAGGACTGGAGAAAAAAAAAGATGAGAAATCAGAGTAAGAAGATGGAGGGAGGGTAAGAAGAGACACAAGGTGATAGGTGAAACTGGGGGTGGGGTGATGAGGAGTGAAGTAAAGAGCTGGGAAGCTGATTGGTAAAACAGATACAGGGATGGAGAAGGGGGAAATCAGATAGGGGAGTACAGAAGGCCATGGTAGAAAGAAAAGGGGGAGGAGCACTAAAGGGAGGAGATGGGCAAGTGAGGAAAGGAAAAGGGGATGGGGACTGGTGAAGGAGAGAGGGTGGGGACCATTATCAGAAGTTCGAGAAATCGGTGTTTGTGCCATCAGGTTGGAGACGACCCGGACAGAATATAAGGTGTTGTTCCTCCAACCTGAATGTGGCCTCATCGCAACAGTATAGGAGACTATAGATTGACATGTTGGAATGGGAAGTGGAATTAAAATGGGTGGCCACTAGGAGATACTGCTTTTTCTGGAGGATGGAGCTTAGCTGCTCAAAGAAGCAGTCTCCCCATCTATGTCAGTTCTCACTGATATACAGAAGGCCACGCCAGGAGCACGGGATACAGTAGGTGACTCCAACAGACTCTCAGGTGAAGTGTCACCTCACTTGGAAGGACTGTTTGGGGTTCTGAATGGTAGTAAGGGAGCAGGCGTAGGGGCAGGTGTAGCACTTGTTCTGCTTGCAAGGATTGTGCTGAGCAGGCAACAAGTGTTGCCATGCTTCCGGTGCCAACATAGCATGTCCACAACTAACTAATCCTAACCATACGTAATTGGAACTTAGGAGGAAACCAGAACACTCAGAGAAAACCCATGTGCCACAGGGAGAACACAAAGTCCTTACAGACGGATGCGAGAATAGAACTCCAATCTTGCAGCCAGTGCTATAAAGCGTTGTACTAACTGCTTCACCACCATGCATGTTTTTGGAAATTTCAGATTGAAGCTGCTTGGCAAAGTAAGTTTTGACAAAGCCTCATTTCTCTGCTCTTAATGCTCAGTATTATCTTGCCACATTTTTACTAGCAGGTGATTCTTGTATGTAATTTTGTGATTAGATTTTTCCATTGTCGTATACATCAGTGTAATGAAATTTCTTGTTAGCATGAAGCTCATAGAGTAAACAATATACATAATTATAATAAATACAGCAATAATACAATGATAAATGCAAAACAGCAAAATGGTACAAATATTCTTGTGCAGTCTAAAGTATTGCAACAAGAATACCGGCGTAACAATGACAAAATAACTGAGAAAGGTAAAATTAAGTATACAAGAGCATGGCAATGCCTCAGAAGGGGTGTGAAAGAGTTGATTGGTTCATGTGTCTGATAGCAGTAGGGAAGACTCTGTTCTTAGGTCTGTATGTATTACCCTTGCCAGAAGATAGAAGAAAGAAAAAGGAATGGCAAGAGTAGCAGGCATACTTGATAATTCTGAGCTTTCCTGAAGCAACGCACTGTGAAGGTGGACTGGATAGAAGGCAGTGAAGAGCCTGTCATATAATATAGCATTGTCCTAGATTTACCACTCTGTGCAGTCAAGAGCAGAGCATTTGCCGTACTAGTCTGATATGTAGCCATTTAGAATACTTCCCATAGTGCATCTGTGGAAGTTCAAGAGGATCCTTGTGGACATGCCAAATCTTCTGGCACTTCCAAGAAAGCTCTGTTAATGAGGATAGGGTTGTTGTCCCTCACCCAGGCCTCCACCTACTTCCTTGGGCCAACAACCAATTGATTTTATATCTTGGGCTTGCATAGCAGCAAGGCGTTTGAATGAATTCTTTCTCCATTTCCACCCAAGATTAAGTGTGATTCCACGTAGTTCCAAGTAGTTAAATTTGACAGGAAATAACTAGATGGGGAAAAAAAGCTGGAGGAACTAAGTGAATTGGGCAGCATCTGCGGCAAGAGATAGACAGTCTTTTAACTCCAGGTTGCATCATCTGAAGATTCCTGTGTATCCAAGAAATAACAAATAAATAATCAAGTAGCTAAAGTTACATCATTGGCTGGAATTCTCCTTACCAACACAATATGCCCAGCCAATCATTTGAGTCACATTAGCTGAAGTGCAGTAATCTGGCGCTATCTTTTTATTTATAATTTCTACATCTATACAGAGCGCTGTCGCAGGCAATCAGCATCCATCATCATCCACCACCCAGGTTATGTTCTCTTCTCACTGCTGGCATCAGGAAGAAGGTACAAGAGCCTCGGGACTCTGACCACCAGGTTCAGGAATAGTTATTACCCTTCAACCATGAGGCTTTTGAACCAGTGGGGATAACTTCACTAGCTCCATCACAAAACTGTTTCCACAACCTATGACTCACTTTCAAGGACTCTTCACCTCATGTTTTTGATATTTATTTCTTATTTCTTCTTATTACTATTATTTAATTTTTTCTTTTGTATTTGTACAGTTTGTTGTCTTTCATACATTTGTTGTTCGTCTGCTCTGTTGGGTGCTGTCTTTCATTGATTCTATTATGTTTCTTGAATTAACTGAGTGTGTCTGCAAGAAAACAAATCTCAGGGTTGTATACGGCGACATATATGTATTTTGATTATCTATTTAATTTGAACTTTGATAGTCTTCTGAGAGAGGTTGTTCAAAGGAAAATGTCTGTGCATGAGTACTAACATTGAGATGTTGAACATGGGCTTCCACCAATTCTTGAAAATGTGACTTCCATCCAGAGGCAATTGGCCAAGACAAAGTAAGGTTGTATTCTGCTGCAACTTTCATCTGCTTTCAGCTGTTCAAATTTTGACCCAGTATCTCCTTCTGTCTGCTCTGCCAGTATAGACTTTATTAGACTTGGCTATATTTGCTGTTGCTTAGTGAGTGTCATTTTATTCATCAGAGTTGCTTCAGGGTTTTCTTGCCAACTTTATAAATGATCTTCAATGAAGGTTATTTCACAGTACAACACCTGTGAATGTGGTAGATAGACTGAAGGGAGTGTTTGCGAATGAACACACAGTATTTGATCATTGTGCCTAATTCTCTTGTTAATTCAGGTCACTATCTTGCTGAAGATGGTGGATAGACTTCATTTTGCTGGTTAGTTTAATTTGCTGAATTCTGAGCTTCATGAAAGTTCCCATTTCCTTGAAACATGATTTTTAAAATTATAGAAGCGTATATAAGGAACAGCTTTGAAGGGTCTCAGCCTGAAGTGTCAACTGTTTATTACCTTACGGATTATGCCTGACTTGCTGAATTCCTCTAGCATTTTGTGTATGTTGCTCATAATAAACTATGGACATCATTATGCTTGTTTTCCCCAATTCTCATCTTTTCCATTTCTTGCTCATTACATTTGCATTTCACTTTTTGCTAAACTTTATCACTGAGGATCTCATGTGGTCTGTACATACAGCACCCCTTTCACCTCAGACAGTTGAAGAAGTTTGGCATGGGTCCCCATATCCTAAGGACTTCTTACAGAGGCACAATTGAGAGCGTCCTGACTGGCTGCATCACTGCCCAGTATGGAAATTGTAACTCCCTCAATCGCAGGACTCTGCAGAGAGTGGTGCGGACAGTCCAGTACACCCATAGATGTGAACTTCCCACTATTCAGGATATTTATAGAGACAGGTGCATAAAATTGAATTGAATTGACTTTATTTGTTACATCCTTCTCATACATGAGGAGTAAAGATCTTTGCATTACATCTCCATCTAAATATGCAATGTGCAATCATAGTAATTTATAATAAGTAGAACAGTCAACGTAACATAGAAATACATTCAAATCAGCGTGAGTTAATCAGTCTGATAGCCTGGTGGAAGAAGCTGTCCTGGAGCCAGTTGGTCCTGGCTTTTAAGTTGCGGTACCGTTTCCCGGATGGTAGCAGCTGGAATTGATTGTGGTTGGGGTGACTCGGGTCCCCAATGATCCTTCCGGCCTTTTATTCATACCTGTCTTTGTAAATGTCCTGAATCATGGGAAGTTCACAACTACAGATGTGGTGGGATAACCGCACTACTCTGCAGAATCCTGCAATTAAAGGCGGTATGGTTCCCATACCAGGCAGTAATGTAGCCAGTCCCGATGTTCTCAGTTGTGCCCCTGTAGGACATTCTTAGGATTTGGGGACCATACCAAACTTCCTCAACCATCTGAGGTGAAAGAGGTGCTGTTGTGTCTTCTTACCACACAGCTGGTGTGTACAGACCATGTGAGGTCCTCAATGATGTCAATGCCAAGAAATTTAAAGCTATTTACCCTCTCAACCCCAGATCCATTGATGTCAGTAGGGGTTAGCCTGTCTCCATTCATCCTGTAATCCACAACCAGCTCCCTTGTTTTTGCGACATTGAAGGAAAGGTTGTTTTCTTGACACCACTGTGTTTGAGAGATGACTTCTTCCCTGTGAGCCATCTCATTATTGTTTGAGATTAGACCAATCAATGTAGTGTTGTCGGCAAATTTATTTAGCAGATTAGAGCTGTGGGTGGCAACACAGTCATGGGTATATAGGGAGTAAAGGAGAGGACTTAGTACACAGCCCTGAGGAGCTCCTGTGTTGAGAGTCAGAGGGGTGGATCACCTGCCGGCGATCTATCAAGAAGTCCATGAACCAGCTGCACAGGGCAGTGTCAAGGCCAAGGTCTCTGAGCTTCCTGTCGAACCTGGATGGAATTGTGTTGAATGCTGAACTGTAGTCCAACAATAGCATTCTCACACAAGCATCCTCCTTCTCCAGATGTGTAAGGAGGGTATGTAGAGCAGTGGCTATTGCGTCGTCTGTTGATCAGTTGTGTCGGTAGGCAAATTGTAAGGGGGTCCAGTTTGGGTGGTGGCATGCTGCAGATGTAGTCCTTGACCAGCCTCTTAAAGCATTTGCTTATTATTGATGTGAGTGCAACAGGACACCAGTCGTTCAGGCATGTTACCTTGGTCTTTTTTGGTACAGGGACAATGGTAGATAATTTGAAGCAGGAGAGCACTCTACACTGGGAGAGGGGAGATGAAAAATGTCTGTAAACAGAGCTGCCAGTTGTGCTACGCACATCCTGAGTACTCGCCCTGGATGCTGTCTGGTCCCTCAGCCTTGCAATTGTCCACTCATTGGAAACACCTGTATACCTCAGCCTTAGAGGTGACTAGGTTGCAGGTTGTAACAGTGGCTTTCCTCAGAGGCTTGGAGTTAGCGACATCGAACCAAGTTTAAAAGCAATTGAGCTCATCTGGGAGAGAGGCCATGATGTTGGTGGCATTACTACGTCTGGCTTTGATGTCTGCGATGGTATGCAACCCTCGCCACAAGTCACATGTGCTATTCGTTGTGAATCTTGACTCAATCTTCTCCTTGTATTGTTGTTTCACAGCGTTGATAGCTTTGCGCAGATCATAGCTGCTTTTCTTGAGCTCCTGCTGATTGCCGGCATTGTAAGCTCTATGTTGTGCCGAAAGTGCTGCTTGCACAGAACTATTGATCCAGGGTTTCTGGTTCGGGAAGACCCTTAATGACTTCTAGGGGACAACATCGCCAGTGCACTTCTGGATGAAGCACATGACTCTATCCATGAACATGACGACATCCTCATCATGGAAAACATAACAGTCGACGTCAAAATGGGTCCGAAAGATCTTTGGGGATCCGAGTTACCCCAACCACAAATTGTTCTAGCTGCTACCATCTGGGAAATAGTACTGCAGTGTTACAGTCAGGACCAACAGGCTCTGGGACAGCTTCTTCCACCAGGCCTTCAGATAATTAATTCACACTGATACAATTGTATTTCTAAGTTATATTGACTGTCCTGTTGTACGTACAGTTTATTAGAAATTACTATAAATTGCACATTGCACATTTAGATGGACACGCAATGTAAAGATTTTTATTCCTCAGGTATGTGAAGGATGTAAGAAATAAAGTCAATTCCATTCAATTCAATAATAATAAGTACTTTATTGATCCTGAGCAGGAAATACAGTATGTGTTATTTCGACTAACAACGTTATGAAAAACACCTTTTCTGAAGTAAATTGTGGTAAACTATCATTGCATTACAATGAAGAGGCAAGTGAAGGTGAAGTGAATTTGAGGGATGAGCCATGCTAGTGCATTGCAAAATTGATGCAGATAAAGTTGGAGTGAAAGATTCGGAGAGGAGGAATTTCGATGCCCATCAAGCTTACCTGGGCGCAAGGTTGAATTGCTCTAAATGCTGAGCCGATTTACATAGGTCGAGGACAGCTTCAAGCTGGGTGGCAAGGTCTCGGCTCGGAGCGTTTTTCTGCGGCAGGGTCCAGGTCCTCATACAAGGCACGATCTGCTGTTTGGATAATTTAAACGCCGGCCCAAATAGACTGGAAAGGCAGGGTGTTGGGACCATAGGCAAGACTCAGGCCAATTTCGCTCACACTATAGCAATATTTACTCCTTTCTCCGTGACGCTGAGGCCGTGAGACTGCCCTCATTGTAGTGCTTTGTCTCTGTGATCTTCACACAGTCATGTACTTTGGTAGTAGAAATAAACGTGTGGACTATTTTCTAAATGGGGAGAAAATCCAGGACTCTGAGATGCAGATGGACTAGGGAGTCCTTGTGCAGAGCAACCATGAAGGGTAACTTGCAGGTTGAGTTGGTGATGAGGAAGGCAAATGCCATGTTAGCATTCATTTCAAGAGGTCTCGAACACAAGAGCAGAGATGTGATGCTGAAGCTTTATAAGGCACTGGTTGAGGCCTCATCTTGAGTATTCTGAATGGTTTTGGGCCCCTCATCTTGGAAAAGATGTGCTGGCATTGGAGAGGGTCCAGAGGAGGTTCACAAGGATGATTCCAAGAATGAGAGGGTTATCATACGAGGAATGTTTGATGCCTCAGTCTGTACTCGTTAGAATTCAGAAGGATGAGGGGGATCTCATTGAAATCTTTTGAATGTTGAAAGGCCTAGATAGTGTAGATGTGGTAAAGCAGTTTCCCGTGGTGGGAGAGTGTAGGGCAAGAGGGCACAGCCTCAGGATAGAAGGGCGCCCTTTCAAAACAGAGATGCAGAGAAATTTCTTTAGCCGAAGGGTGGTGAATTTGTGGAATTTGTTGCCACGTGCAGCTGTGGAGGCCAGATCGCTGGTATATTTTAGGCAGAGATAGATATGTTCTTGATTGGACGTGGCATCAAAGGTTACAGGGAGAAGGCCAGGAACTGCGGTTGAGGAGGAAGTAGAAAAAAAGGATCAGCCATAATTGAATGGCGGAGCAGACTCGATGGGCCAGATGGTCTAATTCTGCTCCTATGTCTTATGGCTGTAGGCTTTGGGCCTACTCCAGGCTGCTCTGGAGATTTGGATCCAAGGACTCAATTTGGTTTGGAATGCTGTGCTCTCTTCTATTGTTTTCATGATTTGAGTCTTTTTCTCTTCCTCTGCGCATTGCATTGGGTGTTGGTCTTTATTGTTTTTTAATTGGGTTCTTTCGGGTTTCTTGCTTTATGGCTGCCTGTAAGCAAACAAATCTCAGGTTTATATAATTTATATGTTCTTGAGTACTTAATCATTCTTCCAATTTATTTTCCAAAATTTTGTTTTCCAAAAATACTCTGGTTTGGAAATCGAAACAAAAGTATTTAAATCTGTCTACTCTTCACAGATAAAAAAATAGCAAAGTTAAATTTAAGACTTTTTTAGTGCCTATCAGCTTATCAGGCTTCAGTGTCACTGCAATTTCAAATGGATGAAATTGTTTTTAACAGCAATATTGTGCAGCTTTTAATTTACAAGAGCATCTATCCATTGCCACCCCCCCCCCCCCCCCCATGCTTGCTTTAATTCTAAGGACTTAACCTCTCAAATTTTAAACGTTGGTAGCAATTCCTCATTGGCTGTTTTAACTAATTAAACTCCTTCGGGGATTTTGACCCATGTTGCAAAGGTTGCATCCTTGATTTTCAAAATAACTATTGCTGTTCTTAGTCATTTTGTATTATTTGCATAACTCGTCAAATGCAGTAGTGGCTGCTTTTTTGAGAGAAAAAGATTACATAATGCCCTTTATTCGCATCTTCAGCTCTTACATCAACTGTCTTTCTATGCATTTTTTCATGAAGTTTGTAGACAACTGATTCAAGCTTACTTGTTAAGTGAACACTGGTTCAACAAGTGTTGATTAATTGAATTAATTTGTGTTTTTTTTAAACTTCCATGTCTTAACTTAGGTTCTGATTATTTCTCTGTTGTTGACATAACTGATAGCTGTAACTCAACAAGTTGTGAACAATGGTTGATAACCAGTACTCTACATGTGACCTTTTCACAACCCAGTTAAGATACATTTGGTAGTGCTGGAAAATGTGCTTAAATCCTGGGCCTAAACATTGCTGCTTTGATGCTGACTGATCCAAACTGAACTAATGACCTCTTTTTAAGTATGAGCAATTTTTTTGGGGGAGGCTGTAATAGGGCAATATAAAATATTGGGGAACAGAAGGATATGGGTGTACAGGTCTGAAAGTGGCACCACAGAAGTAGATAAGGTGGTGAAGTAAATCACATAGCCTTCTTTAGCTGGGGCACAGAATATAAAAGCATACGGATCAAGATGCAACTTTCTGAAACCTTGGTGAAGCTAGGAAGAAGGATGTAAAGTAATGCTATGCTGCTCACCATATTATAAGAGGGATTTGGTTGTTCAGGAGATAATGTGGTGGAAGTTCACAAGGAAGTTGGGTACAATGCAGTGATAGTTATGAGGAGAAAATTAGGTAGTCTGAGTTTCCTTGCAATGAGTGGAAGAGGCTGAGGTACTGCAGGGTGGTGGCAGAACTTAACAAAGGTATTCAAAATTGTGAAGGATATTGATAGGATTGAAATGGAGAAAGCTTCTCCCCATAATGAAAGCTCCTAAAATGAGAAGCCATAAATTTAAGATGAGGAATGAAAAGGTTAGAGGGGATCTGAAGAAAGTGCTTTCACCCAGAGAGGGTGGCTGCAACTGGAACACACTGTCTAAGAAGGAGTTGCCGAAGCAGAAACAATCAGATCTGAACAAGCATTTGAAGGACCATAGAAGGCCAATGGTAATGATCAAGTATTGATAAATTAGATTATCATAATAGAGAGGTATTTGATGGTGAGTTGTAAACACAGCCAGTTCCATCATGGACACTAGCCTCCCCAGCATCAAGGTCACCTTTAAAAGGCGATACCTCAAAAAGCCAGCATCCATCATTAAGGATCCCGGTCACCCAGAACATGCCCTCTTCTCATTGTTACCATCAAGGAGGAGGTGCAGGAGCCTGAAGATACACAGTCAATCTTCCCCACCATCATCAGATTTTTTAATGGACAATAAACCCATGAACCAACCTTCACTTTTTTCTCTCTCTTTTTACACTACTTATTTAACTTAATTCTTTTATATACAGTGAATTCTGGTTAATTGGGGTAGCCACTTATTTGAAACAGTTCTTAAAGAACAAAAACTAATCAAGAATATTGCCAGATTTTTGTTTATTTGGGGCACTCTGCTGCTTAATTGGAGAAGGATACTGTTGCTGAACAGGTTCTAGCTAGCGTCAGTCACACGCACTTGTGAGGCCATTAGACACTACACTGTGCTTAGAGTATCATTTTCATGTGTTTGTGATTTTTGTCACTGGTAGTTGTGGAGAAAAAAACAGTAAGACAATTCAGAACTCTTTTGGTCACTTGTGGTTTCAAGTGTTTAGACTTGGAGATGCCAGAAATGGCCAGGGGTGAAAATGAAATTATTTCACTACTTCAAGTTAGGAACTATGAAGAATTTGAAGATATTGACAATCATCTTGAATGTTACAACAAAATGAAAATTTGGAGGATGCAGTTGTCGATAGCATTGTATGAAGACGGTTCATTATCTACTCTAGGTGCCTGTGCTGATTTTGTTCATTGTGTACACTGGATGAATTCCACTGTTGATAATTATTAGGAACTAATACAGTTTATCGTACTGTAGTACTATTAGTAATGTATTTTGTTCTGTAAGCAACACACTGGACCATTGCTACACTACCATCAAGAATGCCTACCATACTATTCCACACCCTCACTCCAGGAAGTCTGATCATCTGACTACTCCCTGAGTATAGGCAGAGACTGAAGACTACAGCACCAGTAATGAGCTCGAAGAAGGTATGGACAAGGGAAGCACAGAAGTCCATACAGGACTGCTTTGAATTGGTGAACTGGTCTGTATTCAGGGATTCATCTTCAAACCTGGATGAGTATGCTGCAGTTGTTACCGACTTCATTAAAACCTGTGTGGATGAGTGTGTGCCCACAAAATCTTACTGTACATTCCCAAACCAAAAGCTGTGAATGAACCAGGAGGTACATCATCTGCTGAAGGCTCGATCTGTGGCATTCAAGTCTGGCGACCCAGGCCTGTACCAGAAAACCAGGTATGATTTGCGGAGGACGATTTCAAGGGCAAAGAGACAATTTTGAATGAGGTTGGAGGCAACATCGGATACAGCAACTCTGGCAGGGTTTGCAAGATATTACTTCCTACAAAGCAAAACCGAATAGCATGAATGGCAGCAATACTTCACTACCAGATGAACTCAACACCTTCTATGCATGCTTTGAAAGGGAGAATACAACTACAGCTGTGAAGATCCTTGCTGCACCTGATGACCCTGTGAGTCCGATGTTAGGCTGCCAGAATCAGAATCAGGTTTATTATCACTGGTATGTGACGTGAAATTTGTTAACTTAGCAGCAGCAGTTCAATGCAATACATAATCTAGCACAGAGAGAGGGGGGGGGGGGGGGGGAGAGAGAGGGGGGAAATAAATAAATAAATAAAACATAAGTAAACAAGTAAAATCAATTATGTGTATTGAATAGATTTTTTAAAAATGTGCAAAAATAGAAATATTGTATTTATTTTTTTTTAAAAGTGAGGTAGTGTCCAAAGCTTCAATATCCATTTAGGAATCGGATGGCAGAAGGGAAGAGGCTGTTCCTGAATCGCTGAGAGTGTGTCTTCAGGCTTCTGTATCTCCTATCTGATAGTAACAGGTAAGGTAACACGCAAGGTGTGCCAGTGTTGATTGCTGATGATCAACAATGGTGCACGTCAGAGGTGTGTGCTTAGCCCACTGCTCTACTCTCTGTATACACATGATTGTGTGGTTAGACATAGCTCAAATACCATCTATAAATTTGCTGACGATACAACCATTGTTGGTAGAATTTCAGGTGGTGATGAGAGGGCATACAGAAGTGAGATATGCCAACTAGTGGAATGGTGCTGCAGCAACAACCTGGCACTCAATGTCAGTAAGACGAAAGAGCTGATTGTGGACTTCAGGAAGGGTAAGATGAAGGAACACATACCAATCCACTTAGAGGGATCACAAGTGGAGAGGGTGAGCAGTTTCAAGTTCCTCGGTGTCAAGATCTCTGAGGATCTAACCTGGTCCCAACATATCGATATAGCCATAAAGAAAGCAAGTCAGTGGCTATACTTTATTAGGACTTTGACGAAATTTGGCATGTCAACAAATACACTCAAAAACTTATATAGTTGTACTGTGGAGAGCATTCTGACAGGCTGCATCTCTGTCTGGTATGGAGGGGCTACTGCACAGGACCGAAAGAAGCTGCAGAAGGTTGTAAATCTAGTCAGCTCCATCTTGGGTACCAGCCTACAAAGTACCCAGAACATCTACAGGGGGCAGTGTCTCAGAAAGGCAGCGTCCATTATTAAGGACCTCCAGCACCCAGGGCGTGCCCTTTTCTCACTGTTACCATCAAGTAGGAGGTACAGAAGCCTGAAGGCACACACTCAGCAGTTCAGAAACAGCTTCTTCCCCTCTGCCATCCGATTCCTAATTGGACATTGAACCCTTGGACACTACGTCACTTTTTTAAATATACGGTATTTCTGTTTTTTGCACTTTTAAAATCTATTCAAATACGTAAACTGGTATTGATTTTTTTTTCTCCTATATTATGTATTGCATTGAACCTTGTTGCAAAAGAACAAATTTCACAACATATGCCACTGATATTAATTCTGATTCTGAAGGACCCCTTCCTGTATTTGTCTAACTCAGCAACAAGACAGAAATATTTTAAGTTCAGGACATGAGTGCATGCATAGTCAAGTGTAGAAACTGTAAACTTGCTCACTATTGGTAGATGTCATATAAGCTCTGCTGCATGATTCCTTAAAGTGACTGCTGTTCAATATCATAGGAAATAGGCAAATTGAGTCACAAATTATTGGTGCTTTTTCACAGAGACTGAAGTAAATTCATACAGTAATGCACCTGACTTGAATATTTGTATTTTTGAGATAGTGTTAAAATGTGGTTTAGCATTAATGTTTAATTAAGACGTTAGATAATTTTATTGTTTATGGGGGTTTAAGTAATGCACACAGTTACAAACAACACATGATTTACACTTGGGAACTTCAATTCGTTTTTCTAATCACCTCAAATTTTTATCTAGTGGTTGTCCTGGTTAAGGAATTTTTAGAGTGCGATCTACTGTTCATGCAATGTTATTATGTAGCATTGCAGTTCCCCTAAATTTTAGTACAAGCTAAATTAGTTTTCTTGTTCCAATTCCTTTTTAATAATTAACAAGAAATGGTTTTGATTTGCTGATGTAAATCAAGTTTGGTGGTGTCTTGCAGGTGCCTATCAAATTGACATAATTGTGTCGAACAGCAAAGCCTCAGAATCTGGCATAGTTCTGAAGGATTTGAGAAAATCATTTAAAATCTATCAACAGTATTGAAGTTCAGAGCATGGCACAAAATAACAAAGATGTCCTTCAAGTCTGCTTAAAGAAATTTAAGTGAATAAAGTGAATAAATACTTTAGGGCACTCTAGTGACAGCAATCAGACACTACATTCCAGATTGTGGAGTTTGACTTAATTTTGCAGTGATTTCTACTCTGATGGAATCAGTCATACTCCTAATGTAATTTTTCATGACTGTGCACAACTGGAACTTCTTAGCCATGTCTTAAAATTGTTTATGTAACATCAGGAATATTGCCATGCCTGAATCCTACTTAGAAAGCAGAACATCTTTCCTAAAAAAATGTTAGACGTCTATATGAATATTATCCACTGATCAACTCAATCTCTATGTTAGTTTTTTTTTAAATTATTCAAGCAATTTTGTGCTTACTTTTAAACAATGATTCTTGTCTATTAGAATTCTTGGATATGATAGATTGCAGTTTGATTATATCAGTGGAAATATGCCAGAGAAGCCTTTTGTAGTAACAGAATGTCAACAGACACAAATCGGAAGATACTATGAGATGGGCAACTGTCCATAAATACAGGTGTATATAATACCCAAATCCTTCTTCAAGATCTCCCAGCAGTGTTACTTTTCTGACAGCTGGGTAAATACAAATTATCACTATCTTCTGGGAGGGGAAAGAGGTACAGGGGTTTAAAGATACGTACACACTCAGTATCTTAGGAACAGCTTCTTTCCCTCCACTGTCAGATTTCTGAATGATTCATGAAACCATGAGCACTACCTCACTATTTTGCTGTCTTTCAAAGGTCAAAGGTAGATTTGATGTCAGAGAAATGTATACAATATACATCCTGAAAATGCTTTTTCTTCGCAACACCCACAAAAACAGAGCAGAATGAATGACAGTTACATGTGAGAACCTCAAAGTCCCCCCAGCTCACCTCTCCCTGCACTACTTTTTAAAAAATATTTTAATTGAAATTTGTAGTGATTTTTAATGTATTGCACTGTACTGCTGCCGCAAAGCAACATATTTTACAACATATCAGTGAATATAAACCTGATTCAGATTCTGAAGTGCAGTTTAATATAACTGAACTTATTATCCCCCTCTCTCTCTACAATAAAGCTAATTATTGGTGTTTAAGTTTTGAGGTATAGTTCAGTCTGCTCATTTTGGTTCAGGGTCAATAAAAGATCCACCATTACGCTATGAGAGTACGTGTCAAATGTTTGTCTTATTTGTACTTCCTTAAAAAATACTATTTTCATATTTGATAACTAATGTTTGGAATGTTTATGCTATTACTTGTTAAGTCATCTGGTGTACAGCATACTGATGAATTAACCCTTGTCACAAAGAGCAGTGGGAATTATTTTCTGCCCACGACAAGCTCTAGAACTTCTTGGCCTGGATGGGAAAAGAAATGTGTTCAGAGAAATGCCGTGCAGTCTGTGGCATGCTGACTGATAAGTTGATCTTGAGTGCTCAGGAAGGATTTTTGTTTTGATTGGCATTTGGAAAGCACTTTATAATGTTATTATTTGATAAAGGTGTTTATAAACGTAATGGATGTTGTCAGGAGTAGTTGTTCCTTCTGTTCTCACTTGTGGAATGGTGTATGGTATATGAGGAGGTGTCTAAAGATAAGTAGTACTTAAAAGAAAAATTGTGGAAAAACACAAAGAACACATGGTGTTAAAAATCTTCTGATCTTCGTTTTTTTGTATTATAAAGCATGATACATGTATTTTAAGAATTCTGTCTGTTCACAAAACATACTCAAATCTTTGAGCTATTTCACCTTCCTGTCACCTTTTAAAAATGTTAATCTTTGCAACTGCATGTGCAAATATTAGAGTAGCTTGTTATGAGAACATTGCATCAATGAAACATGAAAATGTCCTAATGCTGAACTTAAATGTCAGTTAATCAAACCAACTCAGCCTGATTTCAGTGATTGTGGTTAGTTGTGGCAATGTGATTCTGATATGTTACTTAGGAAATGATTCTCTTCAGATGCAGTCATTCTGCTGTGTTTGTATCATACCTGTCAGGATAGCAAAATGTCCATATCCCTGTAATTCCCATGTAAAATTTACTTGGTCCATTTGCACAATGTTATTAAATATAGTTTTGCAGGCAGCTGGATAATACTCATAAAATTTTGTGAGTCTTGCAGAAGATGTGCTGGGTAAGCTTCTCTGCCACTGATTTTTAGCAAGTAATAAGTAGTCTGTTTTCAGTTCCTTGTGGCCATGGGACTGCTTTGTTTTGTGAATGATTAAAGATTATAGGACTTGAGTAATGCTGTTAGTGATAGCAAAGCAAATAATGGGAAATGAAAGAGACTGGAAAGAGATTTTATTACTCCAGTTGAGTTTTGTGAGTCTAGCTGTCTGATTAGTGCACATGCCTAGGTCCTTGGATTTACTTGCATTAAAATATTAAAGGTGCGAATCATGTATATGAAATCAGGACAGATCTAGATCAGGGAAATAAGGGAAAAACTGTTATAAATACAAGAGATTCTGCAGATGCTGGAAATCTTGAGCAACGCAAAATGCTGGAGGAACTATGAAACACCTATGGCTTGAACATCCAATTCTTCATCTTCCAGTCATTCCACCCCACCCCCCCTTTCCCTCTTCTTCAGTTCCCCACTCTGGTCTCTTACCTCTTCTCATCTGCCTGTCATCCCAACCTCCAGTGCCCCTCCTCCTTCCCTTTTTCCTATGGCTACTCTCCTCTCCTTTCAGATTCCTTCTGCACCCCTTTACCTTTCATACCTATCACCTTCTAGATTGTTTTCCTTCCCCTCCCCCACCATCTAATTTTGGCATCTTCCTCCTTCCTTTTTAGTACTGATGAAAGGGTTTCAGTCCAAAATGTTGACTGATTCATTTCCATAGATGTAGCCTAACCTGCTGAGTTCCTCCAGCACTTCATGTGTGTTACTCATAAAAACTATAGTATTACCATTTGTGGAAGGGCCAAGGTCATGTGTACATCAGTTTAAGGTGATTGGCAAAAGAACTGAAAGAGACCTGAAACATCAGGTCAGTCAGTGAGTAGTTATGATCTGGAACACACTGTAAGGTTGGTGCTAGCAGATTAAATTTCTGCTCTCTGAAAGAAGTAAAACGAGCAAAATATTTGTGGGGCTTCTGTGCGGGAAGGTAAGGTCATGACATAAATTGGATTCATTTTATAAAAATTAATGTGATAGATCAATTGACATTCCATTATTTCAATTATTTATGTAAATTAATTAGAATTTTCATCCATCACATGAAACCGGTATTAATCAGAGTTCTTTTTTTCAAAAAAGCTTCTGCTGCTTTGAGCACTAATTATGTTAAAGTTTAATTTTGAATTAAAATAGATTATCTAATTTTTTGCTAGATTAGTGCATTTTATTTGTTGTACAAGTCTTAATGAAATTTAGCACATTGAAATATGAATTTCAGAAATACCTAATTTGTTAGATACATTTTTCTATTAATTAATGCAATTTTACATATTTATTAAAGCTTTGAGAGTTTTTCTATGGAGAAAAGGAAGTTATTTTATTAATGTGGCATACAATTTGTTAATATTGAACTAAATTTAAATGTTGCCATTTCCCTTTGACTTCCATGCCAGGTTTTTCTTCTAGCTCAGAAATTGCCCAGAGACTCTCAGGGGAGAGCAACACCCAGTGCTTGGTTACATGAAGCTAGATGATCGGAAAGCCAGTATTCCATCAAATATTTGCTCTTAATGTTCATGCCGGTTCTTCCTTTTGTCCTTGGTGTCTATCAGTATTCTGTAGCAGCAATAGGAAGAGGAAAGGGGAATGGTATTTTGAGACGCTCTGCATCATATTGCGAGTAGGATGGTGTGCTGAAGAGCTGCAGGGATTCTGGTGGGTTCTAAAGCTGTCTATCTGTACAGATTTGAATTTTATTTCCTTTATGTGTCAGTGAGTAGATTTAGTAGCATGTAATATACCAGCAGCACACCATAAGAGGAAAAATGGAGTGCTGCCTACTGTATGCTGAGGCTGATTTAGTAGTCATCTCGGCTGTGTCTGTGTTGCATTTATTTTTATCTTTACCTTTTGTGCTGGATATGCATGCAAAATGTTCACGGTGGAAGTTGGTGATCTGAAAAGGATAGTGGAGTACATCTGGTGAAGGATACAGACATGAATGTTAGTTAATGCAGTCATTCTGAACTAAAATGCATCCTGAAAATACTGAGGGTATGTATAAAGATTATATTTGCATCGTTTTCTGAGCAATCTCTTTTATGCAGATAGTGGGGGTGGGAGAGGTGCACCTTAACACTGATCGTGACTGTTGCTCTGGTGATTGTCATTGAATTTTGGCATTGCTAATTTAATTACCAAGTCTCTGTATTCAATGGCATCTTTTGCTCAGATGGCATCTTTTGTTATGATCTTTGAGTCGGTAATCATGCTTTGAACAGCCAAAACTCCAAAATAAAATATTATGATATATAAGTGTTTGTTCTGTTACATATAAAAATGTTGTGTTTTGTGTGATTTAAAGTCATGAGTTCATTGGATTTTAAGTAAAATATTTGCAATTATGCCTCCTTTTTTTAGTTTCCAGTTGCTGTGCTAGAATTATAGAGTTCTGCAATGAGAAATACGAGGCATATGCTGCGTAAGAGTGTGATGCTGATAAATGTAATGCATCTATTATTGGGAACTGTACTGAATTTTTAAACTGAGATGAACATTGTGTTTTTGAGAGCTGAGTGTAATTTACAAGAATATTTTATTTGGTCAGATAAAGTGATGTCATCTCTCAAGTGTTGGTGTTTCTCTGCAATGGTATAAATTGTACATAAATTGTCACAGACAAAACCACACATGGTCAGATGTGTCATTAGATTTTATCTGATGTGTATTTGGGATAGTTTTCAAATATCATTGATTGCTAATTGACAAAGGGTACTCTAACCTTTCATAGATCTTTGATTAAATATTATGCATAGGACATTTTGCATTTTCAAAGGTTTCAGAAGAGAATAACAAGCATAATTCTAGCGTTAGAGGTTCACATTTACATTGTTATAAAGTGGTTTGGAAGTGCATGTAAAGGGGACACACTCACTGATTTAAATACTAAATATTCTGTAATAACAACTTAATATGAAAAGGCCAGACAAATTAACATGGTAACTGTTGCGAATAGCAATATCTCTGGAAGGATTAAGGGTAATAAATGCCTTTGATAGAACTGGATTTGAATTAAGTGGTTAATCAGAAAGAAAATTTAAATACCTTTTGATTAAAATCATTAAAATGAATAAAGATAATGAAATATTGCTGGATCTTAATATAAAGAAATAAAAGCAACAAATAAGAATTGCAGAACTCAGCACTATTAAAATAATGAATTTTATTGGAATAAATTTTGGAGTAAAAGTGAGAAGAAGCTTAATTGTCTACAGGATTTTTCTGTCACAGAGTCAGCACAAATTATATGTGGTTGTGGAAAGAATACAAAGATTGTGCTGTCCTTGTTCTATGTTTATTTGATCATACTCGATAATAAATATTTGGTGTTTTTCTACAAACTTGTATGAATTAAATATTTCCTTTACTTAGGGTCTAGTTTGATATGATTACTTGTGTTTCTTTTTTCCTGGTTAAGCAAGTCTGGTTCACCCAGTATCTTAGTTCATGCTGGCTTGCATAGGATCCAGCTCTCCTGTCATAATTTCTGAAATTCTTAACCTTATTTAAATTCCTGAATTACCTTATTATTTTTGCAGCCTTCCCCAGCTTGCCATCTCAAAGTATGAAACATTCTCCTAGTTGACAAGACAAGGCCTTGACCCTTTTCCTTGAATATACAATAAACTTGCCTCATGGAATGGTAAACTGAATTAACATATCTCAGGATGGGTCAAGGCATGGAGGCATGTTGAAAAGTACTTTAGTCCCACCACTCGAAGCTGTGTCTTTTGCTTTCTAGGCTTTGAGCATTGGAATTGATTCCTTAATCCCCTTCTGAGAGTCTGCTTTAAATCCACTTCTTGGATTGGGTGCTACAAAGTGCTTCTTAACACTAACAAAAAAAGTGTTGATCCAGAACTAGATGAGAGATGCTACTTAAGGAAGGTTATGAGTAATTTGATCAAAGATTTGGGCTTGAAAGGTAACTTTCTGCACTTTTTAGACAGAGGGATTTCTAGAATGGAAGGACTTAATCTTTGGAGGCATGAGTGTTGCCAGTGCACTTACTAAATTCTGGGACAAGGTCAGAATTGTGAGAATGAAAAGATCTTGATGCACAAAAGGGCTGGAGGAACTTGGAGATGGCAAGGAGCAAAGACCATGGAGACAGTTGAAATGTCCCTGGAATTTGATTAGCTTGCTTTTTGTAAAACTCTTTCCTTAGGCTAGGCATGAGAATCAAAATAGCCCATCTCCAGTGGGATGTCACCAGCAATTGTTTTCCTGGCCCTCCCTGCAGAAGAAATAGCAGGTACAAAATTACAAAATTATGAGCATACATAAAATACGCTTAAAAGTATAAAAGTTTTTAGGCTAATTTTCACAAACCCTCGAAATGAAAATGCAACTTTTATTCAAATTACCAATGTTAAAAAAAATAAGATTTTGCAGGTTTGTCTGCAGATCAACGCAGTTTTTCAAAATTCTCTTTGTAATTTAGGTAGAACTCCAGTCAATAGCGATTTATATCAAATGATTTGATACATTTGATGGGACAGTTTCAGGCAAAGAGATTTATGTGAAGTGAGCTCTGACTTGAAAACTACAACATAATCAAGCAGTTTTGAGAGGAAAACAAGATTGGGTGGATAGTGTGCAAGAGTAAGTCAAGTGTTACTTCAATTTTGAGGAGTAAAGAGATGATTATGCCTGACGAGAGTGAATTATGTCCCTAAGAATCTTCTTTGCTTTGTTGCATTTCTTTAGTATATCTTGGAACAGTTTCCTACAGTTAAGTCATGATTCAAAATAACTTGCTGTTAATGTGTCCTTTTCATGACATCTCTGATGCTTTTTTTTTTGTAGTGTTAATTTAAGATGGTATAAATAGATTTAGTTTTTGCACTGCAGAGAAATGGCTGAGAAACAATAATTCCTATCAAACGTGAGGTTGTATCTTGCATTGTTAAGCCGTCCCAGTGACTTGAGCTTCCAACATCAAAATCAGAACTCAACTTGTGTGTGGTATCAATGATGGAGTCGAGTCCTAGGAGTACAAGTGCATAGTTAATTGAAAGTGGTGTCTCAAATAGATAGGCATTTAGCAACTGGCCTTCATCAGTCAAGCATAGAGAGTTGGGACATTAGGTTATAATTGTAGAAGTAGTTGTTGCGGCAGCACGTTGAGTATTGTGTACAGTTTTAAACTGGGAAGTGTGCAGAAAAGATTTGAGTTGGCAGGATTAGAGGATCTGAGTTATAGGGAGAGATTAGCCAGGCTAGGTCATTACTCCTTGGAACACAGGATAACGAGGGGTGACCTTATTGAAGTGTTTAAAATTATGAGAGGCATAGATAATAGTCTTTTCCCCAGGGTAAGGAAGTCCACAGCTAGAAGGCATAGATTTAAAGTGAGAGGGGAAAGATTTAAAATGGTCCTGAGGGGCAACTTTTTACACAGAGGGCAATGGAAGAGTAAGTGGCCAGAGGAAATCATTGAGGCAGATATAGTAATATCATTTTTAAGAAGCACTTGAATAGGTACATGAAGGGAAAGCACCTGGAGGGACATCTTTATATTACAGTGCAGTGTTGCTTGATAGTGGGCTAGCAGAAGTGGTCTTGTAGTTTCAATTTCTCCCATTCCAAATTATTTTATAATATGCCCTATGTATAAAAAGTAGTAGCATAATATAACATGTTAAGCACCTACTGTTAATCTGTTGTCAGACATTTTTTAAAAATTGCTCGAGTGTAACATTTAAATCTATTGCATTTCTTGTCTTTATCACCTGTTGGTTTACTTCCAAGGCAAATCTGATCTCCATGTTCTGAAAGCATAAGACCATAAAATATAAGAGCAGAATTAGGCCACTTGGCCCATCTGCTCCACTGTTTCACATTGGCTGATTCATTTTCCCTCAATCCCATTCCCCGCCTTCTCTCTGTAACCTTTCACCCCTGACTAATCAATAACCTGTCAACCTCTGCCTTAAAACACACCCAATAATCTGGCCTCCACAGCTGTTTGTGGCAATGATTCCCACAGATTCACCATCCTCTGTCTAAAGAAATTTCTCCTCATCCCCGCTCTAAATGGATGTCCCTCTTTTGGGGCTGTGCCTTTGGTCCTAGACTCCCCCATCATAGGAAACATCCTCTCCACATCCAGTCTATCTAGGCCTTTTAACATTTGATAGGTTTCAATGAAATTTCCCCCTCATTCTTCTAAATTCCAGTAAGTGCAGGCCTAGAGCTATCAAACGTTCCTCATATGATAGATAACCCTTTCATTCCCAGAATCATTCTCATGAACCTCCTCTGAACCTTCCCCAATATCAGCACATCCTTTCTTAAGAAAGGGGCTCAAAACTACTCACAATACTGAGGCTTCACCAGTGCCTTATAAAGCTTCATCATTACGTCCTTGCTTTTATATTCTAGTCCTCATGAAGTGAATAACATTGAATTTGCCTTTCTCACCACTGACTCAACCTACAAGTTAACCATTCAAGAATTCTGCACGAGAACTCCCAAATCCCTTTGTATCTCAGATTTTTTTAATTTTCTGCCCTTTTACAAAATAGCCCAAAGTTCCTTCTGCCAAAGTGCATGACTGTACACCTCTTCACGCCGTATTCCATCTGCCACTTCTTTGTCCATTCTCTTAATCTGTCTAAGTCCTTCTGTAACCTCCCTGCTTCTTCAGTACTACTTGCCCCTCTAACTTCATGTCGTTGGCAAACTTGGCCACAAAGTTTGCCTCATTTCCGTCATCCAAATCATTGACATATATTGTAAAAAGTAGCAGCGTCAACACTGACCTCCGCGGTACACTACAAGTCACCATCAGTCAACCAGAAAAGGCTCCCTTTATCCCACTCTTTGCCTCCTGCCAATCAGTCAATCCTCAATCCATGCTAGTATCTTTCCTGTACATGGGCTCTCATCTTGTTAAGCAGTCTTATGTGCAGCACCTCGTTAAAGGCCTTGTGTCATCGTCCCTGCTAGTGTCCTCTTTCAATCAACTTTGACCAGCTTCAATATCATGACTATAATTCCCTTTACTCCACTGATATACTGATACATCTGACTTTAGCTTCTCCCTCCCAAATTGCAGAGTGAAGACTTATCACATTATGATCACTGTCTCCTAAGGGTTCCATTACCTTACCTCTATAATCAAATCTGGTTCATTACACAAAACCCAATCCAGAATAGTCTTTCCCCTAGTGGGCTGGTTCAACCATAAGTTGTTCGAAAAAGCCATCTTGTAGGCATTCTAGAAATTCTCTCTCGGGATCCAGCACCAACCTAATTTTTGCAATCTACCTGTATGTTGGAATTACACATGTTGTTTTTCCACTGTCACTGGTCCATCAGCCACCCAGGTTCTCTCTTTGTTTTGTTCACCTTTTTGCATTCCCCTCCTTGGCTGGTTTCAATGATCACTTATCTCCTGTTCTATCCTCTCCTGCACTTCTGTAAGCTAACCATCTTTCCTGTTTCACCCTTTTACCCTGTGCTCACCCAGTCCTAATGCAGAGCAGCAACCTGAAACCTCAGTACATCCCTTTTATCTCTGGAATCCTAATCAAAATGAGGTTATTGAAACAAACATTAGTTGTGAGATTTGTTGTTTTGCGGCAACAGTAAAGTTCAGGAATAACAAATTAATATGCCACATTAATAAATAAATGTGTAAGAGGAAAGCAAGTGTTTGTGGGTTCACAGATGAGTCTACAATCCTTTAAAGCCTTTTCTGATCCTGTGCAAATGGTAATGCAACCAGATCGACCGCTGTCCATGGTACATCCGTAGGAATTTATTTATTTACTGAGGTACTATATGGAGTCCGGCCCTTCGAGCCATGCCACCCAGCAATCCCCCAATTTAATCTTAACCTAATCATTAGACACTTTACAATGACTAATTAACATACCAACTGGTACATCTTTGGACTGTGGGAGGAAGCCGGAACACCCAGAGGTAACCCACACAGTTGCAGGGAGTACATACAGACTCCTTACAGGCAGCAGTGGGAATTGAACCTAGGTCGCCTGTACTGTAAAGCCTTGCGTCCACCACTACACTACTATGCCACCCCACTTGCTGGAGTCTTTGATGAAATACCAAGTCTTTTCAAACTCCTAATGAAATATGGCTGCTGGCATTCCTTTGTCATTATTGCATCAATATGATGGGCTCAGGATAGGTCCTCTGGGATGTTGACACCCAGGAATTTGAAGTTACTCACCCCCTGATCCCTCAATGAGGACTGTTGTGTGTTCTCCTGACTTCTCCTTCCTGAAGTCCACAATCAGTTCCTTGGTCTTGTTGAAGTTTGAGTACAAGGCTGTTGTTACAACACCACTCAACCAGTCTATCTATCTTGTTTCTGCACATCTTCTCAACACCATATGTCTTTGGTGAATTTATCGATGGCATTTGAACTGTGCCTAGTCACACAGTCGGTGAGAGAGAGCAGACATTCCTGAGGTATGCATGTGTTGATTGTCAGTGAGGAGGTGTTCGATCACCAATCTACACTGACTGTCGTCTCCCAATGAGAAAAACAAGAATCCAATTGCAGAGGGTTGTACAGAGGCCCAGGTTTTGAATCTTGTTGATCAGTACTGAGAGGGTAGTGGTGTTGAATGCTGAGCTATAATTGATAATTGACATTTGCCATTGGTGTTGCTGTTTTACAGGTGGTCCAAAGACCACAAATGCAGCTTGACCCACTGAGTTCTTTCAACAGTTCATTATTATTTTTTTGCTTCAGATTCCAGCTGCTATAGTCCCTTGTTTCTCTATACCTTAACTTTGTACGAACGCTGCATCTCTTGGCAAGGGTTCAGTATATCAGAGTTTATGGAGGAGTAGAAAAACTGGCACGTTTCCTAATTTTCCACACTTAACAGCAAGTTCTTTGCATTGTTTATGAAATGAGGTTGGGTTGAAGGTTGGCAAGAAAACATGCCATTTAAGGAATGTAGCTGTGTGTACAAAGGTGAAAAAAAAATTGAAAGCGGAACTACCAATTGTGTAGGGTTATTCTTTCCACACAATGCCAAACTTAAGAAATAAGCTTTTTTAAATTTTGGGATCAGTATGTCATAAGGCCAGAGCACTTGGTGACTATCCTCATATCACCGTGGAAAGGTCATGATGAGCCACCTTTTTGAATTGCTACAATTCTTAAGATGAAGTTATTCCCACAGTCTGGAGGGTAGGAAGGTCCAGGATTTGGACCCAGCAATGTAGTTCCAAGATGTGTGCTATCTGGTAGCAATGTGCCTGCTACTCTATTGATGATAGAGGTTCACAGGTTTGAGATATGTTCTAAGACACAGATTGAACACACTGTATTGCTGTGCAACAGTGGTGAAGGAAATAAATATTTAAAGAACCATAGCAACACACACAAAATGCTTGAGGAGCTCAGTAGGTCAGGCAACATCTTTGGAAATGAATAAACAGTTGATGTTTCAGGCCAAAACCCTTCTTCAGGACTGGAAAAGAAGGGGGAAGATGCCAGAATAAAACAGTGGTGGAGGAAAAGGAGGAGAGCTAAAGGGTAATAGGTGAAGCCAGGTGGGTAGGAAAGGTAAAGGGTTGGAGAGGAAGGGATCTGATAGGAGAGGAGAGTGGTCCATCGGAGAAAGGGAAGGAGGAGGAGACCCAGGAGAAGTGATAGACAGGCAAGAAGAGTTAAGAGGCTTCTAGAAGGGGGAATAGAAGAAGAGGGGAGGGGGGAGGGAACAATTTTTTTTTAACTGGAAGGAGAAAATGATATTCATGCCATCAGGTTGGTGGATACCCAGACAGAATATAAGGTGTTGCTCCTCCACCCTGAGGGTGGCCTCATTGTGGTACAAGATGAGGTCATGGACCAGCATGTTGGAATGAGAATGTGAATCAGAATTAAGATTTTGGTCAGTGGGAGATTTCTGCTTTTGGCAAATGGAACAGAGGTGCTTGACGAAGCGGTCCCCCAGTTTATGACAGGTCTCACCAGTGTAGAGGAGGCTGCATCAGGAGCACTGGACACTGTAGATGACCCTAGTGGATTCACAGGTGAAGTGGAAGGACTCACCTGGAAGGACTGTTCAGGGCCCTAAATAGAGGTGAAGGAGGAGGTGATTGGGCAGATGTAGCACTTTGGCTGCTTGCAGGGTTAAGTACCAGGAGAGAAATTGGTGGGGAGGGACAAATGGATAAGGGAATCACAGATGGAGTGATCCCTGTGAAAAGCAGAGAGGGGGTGGAGGTGAATGGGCAGGTGTAACACTTTGGTTGCTTGAAGGGGTAAGTACCAGGAAAGAAATTAGTGGAGAGGGATGAATGGACAAGGGATTCACGGAGGGAGCAATTCCTGCGAAAAGCAGAGGTGGTGGGGGGGGGGGGGGGAGTGTGGATTGGTAAAGATATGTTTGGTGATGATGGAAGTTGCAGAGAATGATGTGTTGAATGTGGAGGCTCCTGGGGTTGGTAGATAAGAACAAGATGAACCTATCACTGTTAAGATGGTGGGAAGATGGAGTGATCGCAGATGTTCAGGAAAAGGAGGAGATACTGGTGAAGGCAGTGTTTGTGGTGGAGGAAGGTAACCCCTGTTCTGTGAGGAAGGAGGACATCTCTGATGTCCTGGGAAAAAAAGCTGCATCCTAAGAAATAATGCAGAGGAGATGAAGGAACAGAGAAAACTGGGTATTCCATTGTGCTCCTGATTTTTGCCTTGTAGATTCAAGATTGTTTATTGTCATTCTTCAGTAAACTAATGTAAAGGAGAACAAAATGATTGTTACTCCAGATCTGATGCAGCTTTAAAAACGCTATAAGCATAAACAACACAAAAAAACACTATGTACAGTATAACCATAAAAATAATCCTATAAAACACAATGTATAAGTAACTGTTTCAGTGTGGTTAGGTATACACAAGATAAGCTTATATACATAGAATGATTTGTAAGTACATGAAGTGATGCTAGCTGCAGGGGCACAGAAGTACAGGAGGTCTGATGTAAGGTGACTTTGCCAGAAACTGATAGTGACAAAGTGACTCTTGGTAAGAGAAACTCTTCTAGTAGCAGCAGGGCCTATAAAACACAGTAGGACAGTGACTGTGTCAGTGTAGGTGTGAGGTGTGGAGTGAAAGTGTGAACTGACAGTGCATGGGATGGGGGGATGAAGGGTGCTGAGGAGCTTTGGAGAGGAATGGCTTATGTGTACAGTCGGCCCTCCTTATCTGCGGGGGATTGGTTCCGGGACCCCCCATGGGTACCAAACTTCGCAGATGCTCAAGTCCCTTATGCAACCTGTCTCAATCCGGTGGACCTTAGGACCCAGCGGAACCCCAGACCTTATTTAACGTGTCTCAGTATGGTGGACATTAGGACCCAGCGGCATAACTCTGAATCTGCAGTGTTTCTGTTCACAAAAATAATCACGATCACAATTGAAAATAAAGTGGAAATAATAAAGCGATCAGAAAGAGGTGAAACACCATCATCATTGGAAAAGCGTTAGGCTACAGTTGGTCAACGATCGAAACGATTTTAAAGGATAAAGTGAGAAAGGCTCTGCTCCAATGAAAGCTACAATTATTACTAAGCAACGCAGTGGTTTAATTATTGGGTTTTGGGGTTTTGAGTTTTTGATCCTCACACCAACCCGGCACGGTGGAGAGCGCACTTGATAGTGGTTGGTCACTGGATCGAACTCGGAAAGAAGTTCCCGAGCCCGGCGCTGAAACATACGTTCTTAAGTGTTTTATATGCATAGAAAGGTAAAATATATACTATATACTAAGACAAACGTTTGACTGCCTGACACTAAATGATACCGGATGTACCTGTTCCAAATTAAGAATAAGAGAACTTCCAATTTTTTTCGATCCTGATCCACGATAACCCACGCACATCCTCCCGTATACTTTAATCATCTCTAGATTACTTATAATACCTAATACAATATAAATGCTATGTAAAATAGTTGTTATACTGCATTGTTTAGGGAATAATGACAAGAAAAATAGTCTGTACATGCTCGAACAACAAGTGCTGGAAGAGCACTTCTGGGTTTTCGCGATTCGCGGTTGGTTGAATTCGTGCATGTGGAATTAGCAGATAAGGAGGGCCGACTGTATGTGGTGGTGCTAGGGAGGTGGTGGAGTGAGTTAATGGGTGGAAATATTGATCAGCCTGATATAATATATATCCTTGGCAGTGGCTAGGTTCATGCCAGTGATGGGTTGGACAGCTTTAGCTGAAGGAAAGTTGAAGAGGGCTCAGGCTGTCAACTCAGATGGCCTCTGAAAGATACAATATTTATGTCGCTGGTCCAGCTGAGTTTTAGTCTAATGGTTAAACTGCACTCTCCCAACCTTCCTTATTATAATGGTGGGTACTTGGTGCTAGCGAATATCAAAATAGAATCAGAATCAGGTTTAATGTCACCTGCATATGTCATGAAATCTGTTGACCTTGTGGCAGCAGTACAATGAAATACATGATGCATATAGAAAAATACTGAATTACAGTTTGTGCGTGTGTGTGTGTGTGAGTGTTTAAATTAAAATTAAAATAAGTCATGCAAAAAAACCCACAAAAAAGTAGTGATGTAGAGATGCTGTCTTCCTGAGGTGCTGCTCCTTGACGACGTCTTAGATACTACAGAGGCTAATACCCACGATGGAGCTGACTAACGTTACAACTTTCTGAAACTTACTTGATCCTGTGCAGTAGTTCACCCCCACCCCCATACCAGACGGTGATATAGCCAGTCAGACTGCTCTCTAGGGTACATCTGCAGAAGTTTTCGAGTGTTATAGGTGACTGACCAAATCTCCACAACCCCCTAATGAAATATAGCAATTGCCTTGCTTTCTTTATAGCTGCATCAATATGATGTGACCAGATGAGGTCCTCAGCAATATTGACACTCCAGAACTTGAAATTGTTCACTCGCTCCACTTCTGATCCCTCTGTGTTCCCTCATTCTACTCTTCCTGAAGTCCACAATTAACTCTTTGGTCTTACTAACATTGAGTGCAAGGTTATTGCTACGACACCACTCAACTAGCTGGTATATCTCACTCTTGTACGCCCTCTTGTTGCCATCTGAGATTCTGCCAACAATGGTTGTATCATCAGCAAATCAGCAAATGTAAAGAGAGTAGCTCAATGGGTTAAGCACACATCCCTGCGGTGCGCCAGCATTGTCAATGAGATGGAAATGTTACTTCCAATTCACACAGGTTATGATCTTTCAGTTAGGAAGTCGAAGATCCAGTTGCAAACAGGTGGTTAGTTTCACTTTTTTTGGGGGTGACAGTAATGCCTTGCTACTTACCAGCTCCTGGCTGAATGTTTACATCTTGCTGTATTACTAATTTGCTGAGGAGTTACAAATCGAGTTGAACATTGTAATGTCATCAGCGAACAAGCCTTGCTATACAGTATTAGAAATAGCTTTATTCGAACACTGCCCTAATAAAACGTTGCATTTATGTCCTGAGATCAGAGTGATTGACATAACAATCACAACTACTTTTCTTTGTCTGATGTAGGACTCCAGTTATGGAAGTGTTTCCCCTTTACCTATTAATTTGAGGTTTACTTGGGAAACATTGTGACTCTAGAAGTTGGCTCTGAAGCATGACTGAGGCTGCAATGAGGTCTGGAGTGAAGAGATTCTTGCAAAACCAAAACTATTGATGAGCAAGATGAGTAAGTGCTGTGTGATAGCACGTTTAAAGACTGCTTTTATCACTGGGCTAAAGATCGAGATTGGTGTGATTGGTACTATTAGCTAGATTCTACTTATCCAGCATTTTGTGAATCGTTTATACCTGGGAAATTTCCAACATTTTTGGTTGGATGCCAGAATTGTAACTGTTCCTGAAACTGCTTGGCTAGTGTTGTACTTTGTTTTGGAGCACTGGTATTCAGCACTATATCACAAGTGTTGTATGGTCCTGTGGCCGTTGCTGAATATGGAGCACTCAGCTTTTTCTTGCAATGACACATACAGTGGTGCTAGAAAGTTTGTGAACTCTGTAGAATTTTCTCTATTTCTGCATAAATATGACCTAAAATGTGATCAAATCTTCAATTATCCTAAAACTAGATAAAGAGAACCCAATCAACTAAATAACACAAAAAGCATTATATTTGTTCATTTATTTATTGAGATAAAATGATCCAATATTACATGAGTTAGTTGGAAAAAAGTATGGGAACTTCTGGGGTAATGCCTTCTACAAAAGTTATTTGGAGTCAGGTGTTCTAATCAATGAGATAAGATTGGAGGTGTGGGTTGTGGGTGCCCTGCCCTATGAAAAGGACACACCAACTTACTGACAGAGCCTGCTCTTCTCAAGAAAGATCTGCTTATGTACACCATGCCTCAATCAAAATAACTTTCAACAAGGTGGAGATGTTACTTCCGATAGAAGAAGAATTGTAAAGATACATGAAGGTGAAAAAGGCTGCAAAAGCATTTCTAAAGACCTGAGCGTTCATCAGAGAAATTGTTTACAAATGGAGGAAACTCAGTACTGTTGCTACTCTCCCTAGGAGTGGGCATCCTGCAAAGATCACACCAAGAGTGATCCACTCTTGATCCACACATGCAATGCTGAGGGAGGTGAAAAAAGAACCCAAGGGTAACAGCAAAAGTCCTCAGAAATCTGTGGAACTTGCTAAAGTTTCTATTCATGTGTCCACTACAAGAAAAACACTGAACAAGAGTAGTGTTCATGAAAGGACACCACGGAGGAAACCACTGCTGCATGTCTCAAATTTGCAAAAGACCGCCTGGATGTTCGACAATGTTCTGTGGACAAATGAGACAAAATATGAACTTTTTGGCAGAAATGCACATTGCTCTATTTGGAGGAAAAAGGGCACTGCACAAACTCCAAAACCTCATCCCAACTGTGAAGCACAGTGGAAGGAGCATCATGGCTTGGGGATGCTTTGCTGCCTAAGGGCCTAGACAGCTTACAGTCATTGAGAGAACAATGAATTCAAAATTGTATCAAGACATTTTATAGGAGAACGTCAGGGTAGCAGTCCATTACCTGAAACTTAATAGAAGTTGGATATTGCAACAAGACAATGATCCAAATGACAAGAGTAAATTAACAACAGAATGGTTTTAAAAGAAGAAAATTCATGTTTTGGAATGCACGTGAAAGTCCTGACCTTAACCTTATAGAAATGTTGTGGAAGGACCTGAAGCAAGCAGTTCATGCATGGAAGCTCACCAACATCCAGTTTTGTAGGGAGTTTTTTTGAAGCAGTTTTGTAAGGAGGAGTGCCCTAAAATTCCTCCAAGCTGATGTGCTGATCAACAGTTACCAGGAATGTTTGGTTGAAGTTACTGCTGTGTAAGAGGATCACACCAGTTACTTAAAACACTTAAATACTTTTTTCCAACAAATACATGTAATATTGGATCATTTTTCTCAATAGTAAATGAACAAGTATAATGTTTTTTGTGTTATTTATTTAATTGGGTTCTCTTGATCTGGTCTTAGGACTTGCACAATGTTCAGATCCCATTTTGGATCATATTTATGCAGAAATAGAGAAAATTCTACAGGGCTCACAAACTTTCTAGCACCACTGTATTGAATTAAAGGGCTGGAGTCTGGCCTCTGGTGGTGAGGTTCTTGGGAGGAAGCCAAGGTGGATCATTTGTTTGGCATTCCTGGCTGAAGATGCTTTTGAATGTTGCAACCTTTTTTGTTAATTCTTACCATAGTTGAAGATGGGATGGTTTTAGAGCTACTTTCTTCTGTTTTTTTTAATTATCATCTATGAGTAAATGTGATATGACTGCAGAGTAGTGATCTGTTCCGTTGATTGGGAAATCACATGCTATTTTTATTGTCCTGTCTTACAGCTTCTTTAACCTGATGAAAGGTCTCAGGCTGAAATGTCAAATGTTTATTTCCTCCATAGGTGTTGTCTGACTTGAGAGGTTCCTCCAACACTTTATATATGTTGCTCAAGATTTCCAGCAACTGCAGAATCTCTTGTATCTCACATTTCAAGGCTGGTTTATTATTTCTGTCAAGTCTTTCATTCGTAATAGTGGCAGAATGTGGAATGTTGCAGGCCATCTGTAGTTGATGTTTCTGCTGTTGATACATGCCCAGTTTTGAACTGCTCTGGTCCTGTCACTGTAACACCATACCACATGATTGATTACTGTATGTCCTCAGTGTCTAAAGGGACTTTGTCTCTGCAAAGACTGAAGTGGTCTTTATAAATGCTCTAATGGACAGATGCACTGGCTGTTGATAGTTTATTGAGAATAAAGTCAAATTAGTTGTTCCTCGTGTTAGGTTTCAAGCTACTTGCTACAAACTTTGTATCTTATCTATTTCAGGATTCAGCAGGTTCAAACTGTGGGGTTGCTACCAAGCTAATGTGGGTGATGGTTCATGAAATTCCCAAAAGTGACATTCTGTACCCTATCTACTTTGATTATTTCTTCTTTGTGTTGTTGAACATGATGAAGCACTGACTGATTCATCAGCAGTGTGAGCACAATAGATGGTGATCAAGAGGAGGTGTCTAAATGGTATCTGAGATAAATGCTTAAGATTCCAGGGACTACCTTTATTCCATTATTGGTCTGCCCTGCCAGAGGAACATGACATACCCAGGGATTGTGATGCAAGAGTCCAACATGTTGTTCGTTTCATGATTCTTTTAGTATGACCATGTCAGATGGTGGCTTGACTAATCTTTGATGTATTTGATGGACGTGTCTCCAAATGTGTGTGAGAAGACTTTGCAAAGGTAGAAACTGGGCTGGGAGTGAATTTACTATGTCAGAATTCAGAGACAAGGTGAATGCCAGGTGGTTTGCTTTGGTTTTGTTCCTTATCTGTTAAAATATAGAAGTACTAGCGCAACAGAGTGAATGGCTTGGCTGCTTCAGAGAGTATTTTAGAATCAACAACAAATGCAATTATGTGTTGGCTTGTGACTGCCTGGGTTTTCTATGGGATACTCTGGTTGTTTTCTACATCCCAAAGTTCATAGGTTAATTTGCCATTTCAAATTTTTCCTAATGTGCAGTCGAATGGTAGAGCATTGGGGTGGGAGAGGTGAAGTCAATGTGAATTTTAAAAACTGGGATTAATGTAAATAGGTGCTTTATTAAATTAAATTTCTCTGTTTTCAGTGTCTTTTTTTTGTAGTGAACTTAAAACACCTATACAATCCTTGTCATTTACAGATTTGACAATCTGCTGAAATTTTTAAGTACTAATATTGTTCCTTAAGATACTACTTGTGATGGTTCTCAAATTTGAATTTGTAAAAAACAGTGAATTTAAATTGAAAGGTGTTTATCCAGCCTCATTTTTTAAAAACTAATCAATAGATGACCTCTGACAATTTCACTGTTTATTCAATCCATATTGAGACCTCATCTGAATAGCTTTTCTGGGAAGGCAAATGGCTTTTGATTGTAATACTTTGATGGATAGTGGCAAAAGTAATAGTGCCCAGGGGCAGTAAGTGAATAAGCAGTATATAAAACTAGACAGAGTCAAAGGGTCATCATGCATTTTGATAATTCATCAGTTGTGGAGCTGCATTAACAAGCTCAGGTTATTGAAATAACAGTCCATGTTTTTATTTCCATTATAGTTCCTTTCCTACCATGGAGTTTAAAAGCTTGAAGCTTGAAACTGAGAAATTCCCTTGAATTAATTGTATAGTAAAAGTTCAAAGTAAATTTTATTATCAAAGTACATGTATCACTATATACAACCCAGAGATTCATTTTCTTATGGACATACTCAACAAATCTATAGAATAATAGCTATAACAGAATTAATGAAAGACCACCCAACTAGGGTGTTCAACCAGAGTGCAGAAGACGACAAACTGTGCAAGTACAAAAAAAACAAACAACAATAATAAATAAATAAGCAATAAATATCGCAGACATAAAATGAAGAGTACTTTGGTTGTGGGAACATTTCACTGATGAGGCAAGTGAAGTTATTCTCTTTAATTCAAGAACCTGATGGTTGAGGGTTAGTAACTTTTCCTGAACCTGGTGGTGTGAGTCCTGAGGCTCTTGTACCTTTTTCCTGATGGCAGCAGTGAGAACAGAGATTGTCCTTGGTGGTGGGAGTCCCTGATGATGGATGCTGCCTTACTGCGACAGCATTTCACGTAGATGTGCTCAGTGGTTGGGAAGGCTTTACCTGTGATGGACAGGACTGTATCAACTACTTTTTGTAGGATTTTCCATTCAAAGTCATTGGTGCTTCTATACAAGGCTGTGGTGCAGGTAGTCCACTACACATCTGTAGACATTGTTGAATTGTAGATGTCATGCCAAATCTCCACAAACTCCGAAGAAAGTAGAGGTGCTGCCATGCTTTCTTTGAAACTGCACGCGTGCTGGGCCCAGGACAAGTCCTCCGAAATAATAACACCTAGGAATTTAAAGTTGCTAGTCCTCTCCACCTCTAATCCTTTGGTGAGGATTGGTTCATGGATCTCTGGTTTCCTTCTGAAGACTATAATCAGCTGTTTGGTCTTGCTGACAGCAGTAGAATAGGAAGTTTGAATCGTGTTAAGGAGGTTGAATAATAACTGTGAGAGAATAAAATTCAAGGGAATGAAATGTAGAGAGGCACCATGACATGAGAGAAGAATCAAGTAATGACAAAAATGGAGAGGATAATTGAGTGCTTTTCTTAAATGGTGGTGGTGGGGGAGGTGGTGTGTGAAATGGGATGCAAATTGAAGTAGAAACAATCAAATGCAGGATGCCAGCCATGGCATGTGAATGTAAGTCTCTAGCCAAGCTTTTCCAGGAAAGCAATTGTTTTGGTATTCTCCTGAAAATGTAGAAAATTACTCTGACCACTCAAGGTCAAACATAATTTGGTCAAAAGCTGATTCCCACCAGTTTTCATATGTTATTGCACCTGTGCTCTAAATATGGAGCAGGAATGTGACTGTCCTTGGTATCAAGGTGCCTTTTGATTGGGTCAAGTCCTCTCATAAAATTAGAAAGTCTTTGTTGTTTGAATGCATATCAAACGCAAAGTGATTATTGGAAGTCAATCATCTCGGTGTTGCCATTACTACAGAAATTTCTCAAGGATGTCCTAGCGTTAACTACTTTTGGCTGTTCCATCGATAAATTTTCTATCATGAAATGAAAATGTGATCACAGTTTCATTCGAAGGCCTTTATAAACTTTAGGCATAGAATAATAACTAGCTGGAAACATTTGGGCCACAAAAGAGGCAAGATATGACTATTTCCATTCAAAGTACCTTATCACTTAGATACATATTCTACTGCATTACTATTGTTGAATACCTCTGCTGCTAAGAATGTCTTGCATCTTCCACAAACATTGAGTTGACAACATATGGAATTCTGTTACCTATATCTTACTTCCAGGGTTTTACTTACCCTTCGTACACGAGTTCCTAAGATGGCACTGAGCTGTGACCTCCCTTGAGGTTATAACTCAAGTTTAGCTGGTTTTTAGTGATTTTTTTTGGGTTTTGAGGATGATTTTGTGACAGAGTGGTGAGTTAGAGATCAGTTTAGGATTCAGGGACAAGAACGTGGGGGAATTGGAGGGCAGGCTGGAGTCATAAGTCTCCACTCCACGTTCAAAGGACAACTGCACAGATGTGGGACATCTGCAGGCTAGGTGGAGGTGTCTACCTGGATGTTAGAGAGGCAAACTAGCCTGGACAAAGCTGGTGGCTTCTCCAGGGTCAACTAATTGTTGGCAGGTTCTGGAATCTGAGTTCTGTGTGGACAAGAGGAATGATGTTAGATGACCTTCTGGGCTTGAGAATCTTTTAAGACCAGAGTTTGAAGCCTAGTGTTCGAGGTTCCATCATCAGTGAGTCTGGAGTAAGAGGCCTGGTGTTTAGTGATCAGTGGGTCTTGGAGTCTGCTGAATTTCGAGCTCTATTGGCCAAAGGCCCGGGTCTGTGAATCTCTGCGAGCTGGGATAGTCGAGGGCCAAATGTCTGCATGTCGGAGTGTGAATTCAGTTATGCTAAAGGCTGAAAACTGAAGAAGACAGCCCGCCTTGGGGTTAGAAAGCTGTGTACGTGTGTGTGGAGGTGGGAGGAATGGGGCTTGTTTTGCTGTTATTGTTTGTGTGTCTGTTGTGTAGCAACACTTGTGGGGTGCCCCCAGCACACCTTCAGGTGTGTTATTGTTAATGGAAACAACTCATTTCACTGTATGTTTTGATGTGCATGTGACAAATAAACTCGAATCTTGAGCTAATTGATACACATTGTTTTTTAATGTGACAATGGATGATTTTTAAAATATTTGTCCTTTGGGTCCCTATGTTGTCTTACTCATCATTGACTTTCGTGCTCCATCATCCTGTTCCAACTATCCTTCAAGAACTGTTACAGCCCTACAAATTGTACCTCCTCCTTGTCACACTTGCACCTTAAAATTTGATCACTCACTGATATTTCTTCAGAAACCTCAACACTGGAATTTTTATCTAGACCTCTGTTCCTTCTTGCTCTCTTCCCCCCTTTGCTTTCTTGCTCTCTCCTTTAAGATCCACCTTAAACCAAACACTGTTTCAAGTCTTTGGTCATTTCATTTGTTCTAAGCTTTTATGTAAAACTTCTTAAATACTGTTTTAGTGTATTGAAATATGTCATTGATTTAATTTGGGGGAAGTGCTGAAATTGACATAGATAATTTTGTAAATATAGTGGTGAATTTCCTACAGGTAAGAGAAGTTTGAAGAATACTGTATGCATCATTCCAAATGGTTAGAGGAGTTTATGGAATTGTAGAAAATCATTTAATTATTGTCGCAGATCATTGTTAATTGCCATTTTATGTATTATTTGCAAAAAAAATTTATTTGTCTTGGGATGTATGGTATGTTGATCAAGTATGATTAGTTCTAATAAAATAGAATATATGTAGTATTAGGACAGGGGACAGAAAGAATGGATCACAGGGTTAAATGCAGATATAATGATTTCAGTTAATGTCAATTTGGAAAGTAACGTCTAGAAAATCAAGAAAAGATAAAGTTCAATCTCAAATGTAAGTGTTACAATCATTTCATTATGAGCATTGAACAATAAGTGACAAAAGGAAAGGGACAGCTGAACTAGAGATACGGCAAGAGAAAAATTAATTTGGAAGAATTGGTTTACTGTCACTAGCTCTGATTCACATGAGCTGTTCCAGGATGTTTGTAATGCAAGAGAGGGCAATAATGCATCTATTGAGATGTTGAAAATAGAACAATACAGGATAACATAAGTGGGAACAAAAGCTGACTGGTTGTTTTTATTTCTGAGATGTTGTTTGCAATTAAAACCTATTTCTTACTCAATACATACATAATTCATTTTGCCCTAATAAGCTGAATATTATTGTTTGAAAATCAAGTAGTTTATGTATGTCTTTATGATATATACAATATATTCACAATTTAAGGATTGGTGACTAACAACCCAGGTAGTGAGTTGAAGATAGGTAAAACCAGAATACTTCTATTATTTTAACCAGTTTTACAATCATCAAAGCTACAACTATTTACTCTTGTTTGTTTAATTTACTGTTCCTTAAGATACTTGTGAAAGATTTGAATGACCACTTCAACTTTCTACTTTGTTAAAATTTAAGATAGAAAATTAGCACTGCTTGTAACACTACCATCAGACTATTGTAGCTTTCACTTTTGCATATTCTACAAATAAACACATTTGTTTTTTTAACAAAATGCTTATTGTGCAGTATAAATAATTGTGTAGTGCATATAATCAAACCTTGCCATAGTAGAAGCTTGTTTTTTTTAGATTCAATGCAGAAGAATATCAGTTTTTAAGGATGTGTGTGAAAAGATTGCAATTTGGTGTTTAGGGCAGTTTATCTGAAAGGCAATTCCTAATATATAGTTTCTAGATGCTGTAATCAGCAATTTAATCCTTTGTGATAAAACATTTCAATTAAAAAAAGATATTTGTCAAATATAAATATTGTAGATCTGTATAGTTTTGCCATTTGCTTCATCTGACATTCTTAACATTATTTGATTTTAGGTACACAGCATCTTGAAAAAGTATTCAACCCCCAAGCTATTTTCACATTTTATTCTCCATACATAGTTCTTCATAACTTGCGCCATCTCCAACGGGATCCTACCACCAATCATATCTTTCCCTCCCCACCCTACTTTCTGCTTTCCACAGGGATCATTCCCTACATGTTTCCCTTGTCCATTCGCCCCTCCCCACAGATCACCCTCCTGGCACTTACCCTTGTAAGTGAAGCAAGTGCTACACCTCCCTCACTACCATTCAGGGCCCCAAACAGTCCTTCTAGGTGAGGCAACACTTCATCTGTCGGTCTGTTAGGATCATCTATTGTATCCAATGCTTCCAGTATGGCTGCCTGTATATTGGTGAGACCTGACGTAGATTGGGAGACCACTTTACTAAACAGCTATGCTCTGTCTGCCAGAAAAAGCAGGATCTCCCAGTGGTGAACCATTTTTATTCTACTTCCCATTCCCATTCCGACATGTCAGTCCATGGCCTCCTGTACTGTTGGAATTAGGCCGCACTCAGGAGGAGCAACATGTTGCATTCTGTCTGGGTAGCCTCCAACCTGATGGCATGAACATCGTTTTCTTGAACTTCCAATAATTCCCCCTACCCCTTTCACCATTCCCCATTCCATTTCCCTCTCTCACCTTATCTCCTTACCTGCCCATTGCCTCCCTCTGCTGCACCCCCCTTTTCTTTCTTTCATGACCTTCTGTCCTCTCTTGTCATATTCCCCGTTCTCCAGCTCTTTAGCTCTTTCACCAATTAACCTCCCAGCTCTTTACTTCACCCCTTCCTCTCTTCCAGTTTCACCTATCACCTACTACCTTGTAATTCTTCCTGTCCTCTCCCCACCTTCTTATTCTGACTTCTCATCTTCTTTTTCTCCAGTACCAATAAAGGGTCTCGGCCTGAAAAATAGACTGTTTACTCTTTTCCATTGATGCCGCCTGACCAGCAGAGTTCCTCTAGCATTTTGTCTGTGTTTCTTGGATTCCCAGCATCTGCAGATTTGTGAAATTCCTGTTTGTGATTCATACTTGCCAATGCTCCTGTTAGGAACAATATACTTTCCAGCGCCCCTCTCGTGTAAAAACATAACTGTTGAGAGCATTCTGACAGCTGCATCACTGTCTGGTACGGTGGGGGTGGGGGGAGCTACTGCTCAGGACTGAAAGAAGCTACAGAAGATCATAAAATTAGTCAGTTCTATCTTGAGTACTAGCCTCTGTAGTACCCAAGACATCTTCAAGGAACAGTGCTTCAGAAAAGCAATGTCCATTATTAAGGACCCCCATCACCCAAGCGTGCCTTCTTCTCATTGTTACCGTCAGGCTGAAGACACACACTCAGTGACTCAGGAACAGCTTTTTAACTTCTTCCCCTCTGCCAGATGATTCCTAAGTGGACATTGAGCCCATGAACATTACCTCACTTTTTAAAAAATATATATTAATTCAGTTTTACACTACAATAAATATACATTTAATTATTTTTCTTTCTATATTATCATGTATTGCATTGAATCTGCTGCTAAGTTAACAAATTTCACCACACATGCCGGTGATAAAAAAAACCTGATTCTGATTCTGAAAACATGTCTTCCATATGCCAACATGAGAAAAATAATTCTGCTTTAAATTTTTATTTGTCTTTAAACCTAGCTTACGCAGTACCTCTGCACTGTACAGCAGCTTTGATATCAATGTGATCCTTGAGCTTGATGGTTTTTAGCAAGAGTTGAAATACCTAGTTCTCAAATTATGACAACACGTCCCCACGCGTAACAGTGTCCAAGCAGTTTTCGTTTTTTTTTGTGAGGATGTGGTTCACTGCACTGAAACCTTTCAACAAGGTAGGGGGATGGAAATGCAGTGAGGAGCATTTTGGCTCTTCTCTAGGGGCGAGGAAACTCTGTATGACAGTGGTGAGCACTTTTGATACAGCAGACATTATTAAACTTTAACCAATTGTATGAGATTTTCCACATTTTGCTATCATTTTGGAAATATTATAAGAAGCAATGAGACTACAAGAAAGGTAATTTTAGCTTCCTTGGCAAATGATTCAAGTGTGCAATGTATTCAAATGCTTCTTTTATCTGCTGGAACTGAGTAATACCATAACTAACCAATTAGGGTGTCTTTTACGGAAGTGTTCCTGCAATCTTGATGGTTTCATGGTTTCATTAGACAGGACAGTATTACAAATAAGACACATGGGGCATTGCTGATCTGACAGGAACGGAACAAAACATTCTCTAGGTATGTAACATTGTATTGACGCACTTACTGTAGTTTCTGTTTCTTGGCAGGATTAGAATTCAAGGCTTCACCGCCTTTAGGCTCATAGATATAATACCGTATATATTTATCCATCATTAACAGGGCTAAATTAAAATTAAAAATTAACACATGCCTGGAATGCCTATTGGATGTTGATGACGGCACCGAGTTGACACGATCGGTCAGGTCTCATGCCTCAGGTTAGGGTGCTGATTACCACCACCCCCAAGAATCTTGAATGCATCAGATGATTTCTGTTACCCCTAACACCCCCTTAGGACACATAACTGTCTCTGTTGAAATCACATTCCTAACCTATTAACTCTTTCTTTACAACTCAGGTGCTCCAGACCTGGCAACATCCTTGTAAATTTCCTTTGTACTCTTTCAATCTTAGTTACATCTTTCCTGTAGGTAGGTGACCAAAACTGCATGCAATACTCCAAATTAGGCCTCACCAATAACATCCCAATTTGTAGGGGAAATTAACAACTTTCTGCTATACAAGAAACTGCACTAAACAGTAATTTCTGTTACAACTTCAGCTTGGTTTTATATGTGAAGGTCGCATAGAAAATCATAACCAATGAACTTAAAAATTAATAACAGATGACTGGAAAATGCAGCACAGATAGTTCATATTTATTTGGATTATCTGAATTTGGACCAGATTTCAAATCTCTCTGTGGCTGCAATGACCTTTCATCTCTATAATCCCATCAATCCAACCATACACCTGATATTCCCCTAGGATCATTCCCTTGTTTAAATTGCTGAAGCTGTCTTGGCCTTCAGCTCCCCTTGTTGACCACACAAGTAAACTATCAAATCATATAGTTATTTTAGAAACTTGTTTGCAGCATTTCACTGCCATCAGCTATTTAGACACTTTGTTTATTTAGCAACTTCTGAGATAACAAAGAGAATGGCTAATATGCCACTTTTTCCAACACTTCAAATGATTACTCATTAATATTTAATAGGATATTTATCACCTACTGCAAAGGTAACAGAACTGGCTTGCAGCTTTAAGCAGTCCCAACAGCATCACAAAGATTTGCTTGAGAAAACAGGGTGGAGTGGGGGGTGGGGGAGGGCGCTATGGGTCATTGTTCCTATAATGCCAAAATTTAGCAATGTCATTAAAGCTTATGACCCAGTTTTACACAACCAGTCAATTAATGGAGTATATTGAGCAGCTGCCTCAATAAGTACAAACAGTACATATTAATGATTTCTTTTTGTGTTGATATTTGAGTTTATATCTCAATATTTTATGGAGAAGTGAATGGATTTTTGGTAAGGGGAAAGGTTACTGGAAGTAGGTAGGAATATATTGAATATAATTTAATAAATTGACCCATCCTTGAGAATACTAAAATATATGGGTGGTAGAAGTTCCTATACTAGAGTGCGTGACATGCACATATGACTGGAAATGGGTAATTTATTGCATTTTTAAAAAAATACTATTTACTATATTTGTTTTTTCTTATAAATACACATCAGTGTAAATATAAAGTGCAATGCAACTGTTGTTTTACAAATGTCTTAAAGCTCCTTGCAGCCCCAACACAGTAACAGTTTAGTTTCAAAACACAAAAATACAACTGCAGATGCTGTGGATCAAAGAATACATGCACAACGCTGGAAGAACTCAGCAGGTCAGGCAGCTTCCGTGAGAAAAGAGTAGCCAACGTTTCGGGCTGAGACCCTTCATCAGGAAAGAGTTTAGTTTCCTATGCCAGTTCCATCTGATTTAAAGGGATGACTGAGCCAAGACCAGGTGTTTCTCCACTGGAAGAAAAGAAAGAATAAGCAATACACCTGTTCAAAAATAGGAATAGTTCATTATTTAATGATGTTCCATCACACAACTATTACATTTTGGATCAACTTTTGTCAAACTGAGTGATTAAATTTATTTAAACATAACACTGGGGATTTCTAACCATGATAAAGTAATTACAGTGCCTTGTAAAAGTATTCAGCTCCCAACACTTTGTTCGCATAAATGAGTAGTACAACCAGGTATTTTGATCAATTTAACTGAGAATTTTTATTTGTGAATCATGTACTTTTTTCACAGAAAAGCCTAAAAAAAGGGGAGAAATTTAAAGCATGAGAAACTAAAAATTCAAAAACAGAAATATCAGCAGTTCAAACAAACATATTCATCCCTCTTTGTTCCACCTCTCGCAGTTATTACAGCCAAAAGTCTTTTTGGATAAGTCTGTATTAGCTTTGTACAATGTGATGGCCTAAGATTTGCCCATTCCTCCCTGCAAGAGTATTCAAACTGTACCAGGGTAGTTGGGGAATGGCGATGGACAGCAATCTTGAGGTCTTGCCAGAGAAGTTAATTTGGGTTAAGGTCAGGACTCTGGGCCACTCAGGACATGAATTTTCTTCATTTGAAGCCACTCCATTGTTACTCTCACAGTGTGCTTTGGGTTGTTGTCCTGCTGAAAGACACATTCCTTGCCTACTTTAAATTTTTGAGCAGAGGCTAACAGGTTTTTATCCAGTATCTCACTGTATTTAGCAGTATTCATCTCCCATCAATCCTGACCAGCTTTCCAGTCCCTGCTATTGAAAAGCATCCCCATTTCTAGGATGATGCTACCTTCACCTTACTTTACAGTAGGGATGGTGTTACTTGGCTAATGCATAGTATTAGATTTATGCCACATGCACCACTTAGTGTTGAGACCAAAAAGTTCCACTTTAAGTCTCATCCAACTCCAGGACCTTCTTTCACATCTTTACAGTTACTTCAAGTGACACTTTGCAAAGCCTTTATGGGCAAGGATATGTTTCTGTTTTGCTAGGTTTTCTTCCTTACCACTCTTCCATTTTGTGCAGGGCTGATGGAGTCATAACTTCATCACCAGTTGCAGCCATTGACTTCTGCAACTCACTCAGAGTGACTGTTGGCATCACAGTAGCCTCTCTTACAAGTGCCATTCTTCCTCAGCAACTAAATGTAGAGGGGCGGCTTGACCTAGGCAGTATGGCTGTGGTTTCATATTTTTTCCACTTTTTCATGATGAACTGCACTGAGTTCTGAGGTGACTTTGAGATGGTCTTGTATCCTACCCCAGATCTATGCTTCTCGGTTATCATTTTCCTGACTTGTTTTGAATGCTCTTTTGTCTTCATTTTGGTTTGGTCTGTTGAAAATCTACCATTGGACTTTACAGAGAGAGGGGGTACTTATTCTTGTGAATACATTGAAAACAAGTAATCCTCCAATTTTCTAGATTAACACATTGGGTAAGTTGGTAAGGTAGTATATTGTACCAGAGGAAAGTTAGTGTTGTAATTACAAAAGAGATGAATACTTTCACTCCCTCACAATTTTGATTTTTAATTTTTTGTAAATTGTTGATAGGTTTTGGAATTTTATTTTTTGGTTTCAGATGATGCACCATGTTTTGTAGAATGGGAATAGACAGCTTAAATTGTTTTGGCATGGACTAGATCAGCTGAAGGGCCTGTTTCTGTGCTGTACTTTTCTATGACTCTGAATTGATTTCACTTAAAATATTTTTACATTATCACTTTTTAACAGACACTTATAAATCATACCTTTATGAATGTCTGTGGCAAACCCAGCATTTACTAGTCAGCTGTAATTGGCCATGAATTGCTACAGATTGGAATAACTAAGTAACCACTTTGCTGTGGGTCAATGGAATTTAGACATAGATTTTTTTTCCTCAGTGAATATTAGAAATCAATTAGAAACTTCACTTAGTTTATGAAAATTTCTTTCTTGCAAAAAAATTTTAAACCAAACTCTGTAAATCAAAGTTGGCGCGTGGCCAAGTAGTTAAGGCGTTACGACTAGCGATCTGAAGGTTGTGACTTCGAGCCTCAGCCGAGGCTGTGTGTTGTATCCTTGAGCAAGGCACTTAACCACACATTGCTCCAGTCCACCCAGCTGAAAATGGGTACTAGCAAAATGCTGGGAGTTAACCTCGCGATAGACTGGTGTCCTATCCAGTGGGGGTGGGGGGGGGAGCGGAATCAGTTGCTTCACGCTATGGAAACCGGCATAAGCACCAGCCTGATGAGCCTATAAGGCACGGGACAGACTTTAACGTTTTTGTAAATCAGAAAGAGTGGATGAAATACATTGAGAAGTTTAATATGATGTATTGCTATGGATGTACTGTGGTACACTAGTCATTGCAGTGAAAAATAGATTTACATATTGATGACATGTACAGTAAAAAAAAAGGCATTATACTGAAAATTTGATAATGCAGGAATTCCTGTATAGGTATGTGGTAGTTATAGGTCAGTGTTACTGATACCACCACTTCTTTCAGCATGTAATTAGCGGAACTCAAATTGCCCTGTTGTGATTTGATCTCAAATTTCTGATTACAAGGGTAGGCTTTTGGGTGCCTAATTTAGTAACATAACCACTATGCTACTTTACCTGTGTAATAAATTCACTTCAATAAATTTTCGGCCAGAGAATATAGGGTCAAAAATTTTAAACATATATACCTAGTTGCTGAAATGGAAAGGTATTGTTCAGGTGGTGGTTCTAGGAATTATTGTTCAAAATAATACCATTTTAAATTGATATTATTTAGATTAGAGGTAATTAGTTTATCCCAAATACAGTAGAATCTGGTTAATTGGGCCATCAGTTAATTGGGGCAGCTGCAGGTTTGAGACAATGCTTAAAAGACAAAAATTTAATCAAGAAAATAGCTGGGATTCCATGTGTTTATTTGGGATTCTGTGCCACGTAATTGGGGTAGGAGACTGTTGCCAAACAGTTTCTAACTAGCACCAATTGTGTGCACTTGTGAGGCTCTTACACACTATACTGTGCTTAGAGCGAACAGGTTTTAAATAACATCAGTTGCGTGTGTTTATGTTCAAAAATTAGTGATTTTTTTTTAACCACTGACAGTTGGTGAGGAATGAGTAGTAAGACAATTCAGAACGGTTTTGCTTACTGCAGTTTCAAGCATTCAGACTTGGAAATGCTAGAAGTGGCCAGGGATGAAAATGAAGCAATTTCACTACTTCAGCAAATTGAGAACTACTAAGAATTTGAAGGTATCACCACTCATTTTGAATATTACAATGAAAATGAATCTTTGGAGAATACAAACACAAGGACTTCTATATATTGGTGAGACCCGACGCAGACTGGGAGACCATTTCGCTGAACACCTACGCTCTTTCCGCCAGAGGAAGCAGGATCTCCCAGTGGCCACACATTTTAATTCCACATCCCATTCCCATTCCGATATGTCAATCCATAGCATCTGCTACTGTCGAGATGAAGCCACACTCAGGTTGGAGGAACAATTCCTTATATTCCGTCTGGTAGTCTCCAACCTGATGGCGTGAACATTGATTTCTCTAACTTCCATTAATGCCCCTCCACCCCTTCTTAACCCATCCCTAATTTTTAATTTTCAATGTTTTTTTCTCTCGTTCCCTCTCACAATAACTGCTTGCCTGTTCTCCATCTTCCACTGGTGCTCCCCTCCCCTTTCTTTCTTCCAAGGCCTTTTGTCATATGATACCCCCCCCCCCCACCTTCTCCAGCCTTGTATCCCTTTTGCCAATCAACTTCCCAGCTCTTAGCTTCATCCCTCCCCCTCCTGTCTTCTCCTATCATTTTGTGTCTTCCCCTCCCCCCCCCTTTCAAATCTCTTACTAGCTCTTTTTTTCTGTTAGTCCTGGTGAAGGGTCTTGACCCAAAACGTTGACTGTACTTCTTCCTATAGATGCTGTCTGGCCTGTTGCATTCCACCAGCATTTTGTGTGTGTTGTTTTTTGGAGAATGCAATTGTCTAAAGCATTGTATAAAGGCACCTTTTATCTGCACTGATTTTGTTCATTTACAGTTAATCAAATGAACATGGCAATGTAAACTGGTTGAATTCCTCTGTTGATAACTATTAGGAACTAATACACTGTTTTATAGTACTGTAGTAGTATTTGTAGTGTATTAATACATTCTGTATTTTATTTAAATATGTCATTTGTTACTCAGTTATATGGTAGTTCATTTTTTTTACACTTTTTTAACTGTTTCCATGAAACGTGGGCTAATTGGGAAAGCTGCTTAATTGGGCCGAAGTATGTTTGTCCCAATGTATCCCAGTTAACTGGAATCCACTGTAGTTTATCTGAAACAATAAAACATTGAATGCATCTTAGAAACATGTTTATTTTATTCCTCATTTGCTCTCCAAAACACCTCCCATCCTGGCGTTCTGTTCCAATCTCCATATAAGATCTACTGTATGTTGCCTGGTGGTTACATGACCAATGGTGTTGCTTAAATATTCCATGGATTTTGATCTTTTTCTTAATTCTTTATAAAGTTTTCTTCATTGCACCCAAGTGCTTTAGAACTATTGAGTACAAATTACAATGAAGTTATTTTAAAAATAGCTGAATGTTCCATAAACAGCAATATGGAAAAGCTAACTCTATTTTAATGATGTCAATTGAGTGATGAATATTGACCTAGATACCATGAATAACTGCTCTGTTTGTCTTCAATAAAGAGCTATGTGAGTTTTATTTATGTCCACTCAAAGTCGCAATTGGCAGTACAAATAGACCATATTCCTAGAGCATAGAACAGGACAGCACAGGAACAGACCCTTTGGCCCGTGGTTATTGTTCCAATTTAATTAAAAGCCTAACTAAAATAAGTCCATACTCCTTCCATACTCTGTGTATTTGCATACAGTAGCTTCATAAGAAGCTCTTAAACATATTTAACATCATATCATATTTTTGTGTTCATATTTGTGGTGGCATTTTTTGTGTTGAATATAAATCGTAAAACCCTATTCATTCTTCAGGTTGATATTTGGCTGCTTTCCTTGTTGAATATTTGCACTGCATCATAGCTACTAGCCAAGCCAAGTGGAGAACTAATTAGAAGTTCATAATCTACTACTGTATGTATTAATGGGAGGTGTGGATAAGAGGCTTAACTTTAGCTAAGTTTGCTTATTGTTACCTCAGGGGAAAGCAGAAGAAACTTAGGTTGGGGGAAGATATAGAAAGATAAGTGAATTGGTATCAGTATTGTAAATGGAGCATTTTAGACCATAAGACAAAGGAGCAGAATTGGGCCATTCAGCTCGTCAAGTCTGCACAGCCATTTGAACATTGTTGATCCATTTCCTTGTCAACCCCATTCTCATGCCTTCTCCCCAGAACATAGATGATGCTATCTAGCTCCTCACAGCCATATGAGATACTATATATGGGATAGACAAGGCACCTAGCATTTCACTGTCCATCCCCACTAGCCTTCTTGTGTGGTTGTCATCTGATTCCTCCAGAGCAGTAATATGGTGTGGCAACACTCAAACCCAGCTTCCAGGGCAAGAGCTGTAAGTGAGCGATTAGTATATAGATATCTGTTTCTCCATTACGTAAAGGAGGTGGCCTTGAATCACATCACTGTGAGAGTGATGTGATTATGGTACCATGACATCAACATGCATTGTTTCCATGTGGAAATTCCATGAGGTTTAGGGAGAGAAATATTAAATTAGAGTTGTGTAATAAGTTTAATTTATATATTTTAATAATGTAAATGAAAATACTTGTTTGTGTTTCTATGATGAATTAAGGCACTCATGTGTAGCTTTTACATTCCTTTAGAAAAAGCATTTTGGTGATCTTGGAGAGGAAAACTAATACATTGTATTGGTGTTGGTATATTGTCACATGAACCAAGATACAGAAAGTTACCAGAAAAGGCCAGCAATATCATGAGGGATCCTACCCACTCTGCTCATAGACTGTTTGTCTTACTCCCATCAGGGAGGAGGCTACATAGCATCAATGCCAGAACCACCAGCCTCAAAAATGATTACTTTTCCCAAATAATTAAGGCTGATCAGTGTCTTCACCACTACCCAACCCACAACTGTCTCTCCCAACCAGCACTACCTTATAATTTCCTGTCAGAGTCACCTTATGTAAAAAGATTATTGTGTTTTTTTTCATTATTGTGCAAGAGAAGCATCGGTCGGAGTAACAATTATTTCATTTTCCTTTACACTAGTGAACTGGAAATTGAGACTAAACAATTTTGAATCTTGAAAAGCTTGCCTTTTGCGTACTGTTAGTACAGATAAAAGTTAGTACTGGGGTAGAATAAGGTAATGCAGAAAAGAAGTGTAATGGCTACTGAAAAAGCACAGTGTGTGCAAGTGTGTTACAAGGTGGATTGTGAGGTCATGAAGTCTGATATTCAAGAGTCTGATAATGATATAATAAAAACTGTCCTTCAGCCTAGTGGTAAATGCTTTTATGCCCGACGGGTGAGGGGAGAAGAGAGACTATCTGGGATGGGTAGTGTCTTTGATTATGCTGGCTGCTTTACTGAGACAGTGAGAAATATATTCAGAGTCCATAGAAGGGAGGCTGGTTCCTGTGATGAGTTGAGCTGTGCCTGCAAATCTCTGCATTTTTTTGCAGTCACACACAGAATAGCTGTCATACCAAGCCATTATTTATCTAGATAGAATATTGCAGTATGGCCTTAATGCAATCAAGAGCAACAGGTGGATAACAAATCATTGAAATGCAGATATGTCATTTAATAACATTATAATAAAAGGAAATGCCATGCTTCATATGCTTCATGTTTTTTTTTTGGGATCATTGTGGTCAGAGACCCTACAGGCACAGTGGCACAATTATCCCCTTTGGGTAATGGTGCAGAAAATTAACTATACTCAGGAAACATCCTAATAGTGATCTTTTTACTTGTGTTTCTGATGGATGTGATGTTTGATAATTATTAGAATGTTAAAACAGCCTCAGGCTTCAGTAGTACAGAAACAAGTTATTTGAAGGTTCAGCTTTGTCTTCAGGTTAACATGTTTGATTATTTCCGTACTGGTACTCATCCAGAGAAACAGGGCATTCCATTATACTGGTACCTCATACACTTTCACTTGACTCTCATTTAAAATAAGACTGTAATTTCAGTGGGAGTTAGATGGTGTCACCAGAACCCAAAATCAACATCAGTGAGCAGGTATGAAGTTAAGTTTGTTATTTGTTGCAGGATACTCTGCCTCTAACCTGCAGTTATGCCCACGGTCTATATCAGGGGTGTCAAACTCATTTTAGGTCACGGGCCGGATTGAGCAAAATGCAGCTTCATGCGGGCCGGATCAGTTGGACGCGTGCGAACGCAGCTTTCGTTGCCTCCGTTTTTTCAGCCTGCTCTCATGTGTCTCAGTCTCTGCTATAACTACAAAGTGTTTCACTTTACAAATTCCGTTTCTTATGAAGAAGACTGCAGAATAAACACTAAAAACCCTGAAAACCTGCTACCTGAATAAACTCAGCATTGGCCATATCATACGCCATAGGCGCTTCGATTACTGGGGCCAGCTTTAATAGTAATTAGATATTATCTCGCGGGCCAAAGATAATTCCACCACAGGCCGGATTTGGCCTGCGGGCCTTGAGTTTGACATATATGGTCTATATGGTTGATTCCAGTAGGTGCCGATTGCTAGAATATTGATAATAGGTGATTTGATGCTGGTGATTGAAATGTCACAGAAAGGTAGAATTTCACTCTCGATTCAGATGGTCATTGCCTATTGCTTAACTGACAGGTATCAACCAGACGGTTACCTTGCATACTTTATCATTTCAGCGGATGAAAATGGGTGGACCTAGAAAGGAATGCAGAGGAACATTATTGACAACAAACAACTACAATAACATCCTTTTGTCTCTACTATGATTCTGGATATGGAGGAGATTTCCTCTTGATTCCTATTTTCTTCAATTTCATCAGTCTTCCTTGACCACACTAGATTCTGTGAAGTCACTTTCACTTTACTCTGATTTGAAATAAGGTTGAATTTCAATGGAACCCAAAATAAACATTAGTGAGCAGGTGGTTAAATGCTGATTTGTTTCTCTATTGATGACATCTTCCATCATTTTGCTGATGATTCAAACTATTGTAGTAGTAATCATGTGGGTTGGCTTTGCCTCACAAGGTGTGGACAGCTCACACACACTCACACAAGAATTTTTCTACAGGTGTTAGATAGATGCCAAAGTTGCTGGAATAACTTGGCTAAAGGCAATATTTGTAGTGGATCACAAACAAGAGAAAATCTGCAGATGCTGGAAATCAAAGAAAACACATACAAAATGCGGGAGGAACTCAGCAGGCCAGGCAGAATCTATGGGAAAGAGTAAACAGTCAACATTTTGGGCCAAAACCCCTGAAGAAGTCCGGATGAAGGGTCTCATCCCAAAATGTCAACTGTTCACTCTTTTCCATAGATTCTGCCTGGCCTGCTGATTTCCTCCCGCATTTTATGTGTATTACTTGTAATGGATATTGTTCCTCAGTCTTTTAAGGCATCATGATTGAGGAAGGAGCACAAAGATTTTCCAGTTCGTAGTTACAGCAAATGCAGTGAAAAAAAATTAATTTGGGCTTTGCTTGATTAGATAGATGCTGGTTTATCAAGTTCTAGCCAATTTGCCAGACATCTGTACTTTGTCCACATTGGCCATCTTGAACTTGCAGTTGCATGATATTTCAATTCCCCTTTCCATTCTCATGCTGACCTATCCATTCTCAGCCTTTCCACTGCCAAGGCCTAACAGAAATTGAAGGAACAAGGCTTCGTATTCCACCTGGCTAATCTACAACCCAAAGCTATGAACACTGAATTTCTCAGTTTCAGGTAACCTTTGTCTTCTTTCATGGCCCCCTCTCTTCCCCTCCCTCAGATCCTCCTACAGTCTCCTTTTCCATACCCCTCTTCCAGCTCCCATCATGTTTTGTTGTTCCCATCCCCCTCCTGGATTCATCAACCCATTACCTCCACAGGGTAAACCATTGTCCCCAACCCATCAATCTGGTTCCATTTGCCCTTCACCAATTGCTTATTGGTTTCCATTATCATCTTTACTTATCAGATGCCAGCTGTCTTCACTTTTTCTATTCCCACCCTTCACCTGCCTCCTTTCTTTAGCTATCTGTGTCTATTATGCACCTACTTCCATTTCCTGACTCCACCCTTTTCCCTCCACTCACTGGATAGATCTGCCTGTCTTCTTTTACTCCCCACCCCACCTCCTTTCTGGTCCACCAATCTCACTGAACTCCTGTCTCACTAAACCTTTTTTGTTGCCTTGACTATTTCCCGCTGCCTCCTTCTTCTACCCAGTCCTGATGCAGGGTTTTAACATGAAATGCCGACAGTTCACTAACCCGACACTTCACTAGCCCACACTGCTACTTCAGTAGATTATTTTTCCAGACTCCACTGTCTACAGTCTCATATCTCTATTGTAATTTATTTGCTCCTGGACAGTCATAGAAAAAGATTATCTTTGACTCGTTTCACTGAATTCTTTGATCATCAAATTTTGTTTTTCTTTAAACGCTCGTTAGAAGCAATGCTCTGATGAAAATCCGGTGTATTCAGCATTCTTAAGTACAGAAAAGTTTGGTTATCTGGCAATTTACAGTCCAAAACGCCTTAGTAACTGGCAGTTCAGAAATGAAGGCTCTAAGCCGTTTTCCAATAACTGGCCATCTACACTCCATGTCTGTGTTTTATATGTTGGTGCTTAACCAGGTTTATTTCCATCTCACCACACATCATAAAGATCAATTGCTTTGTGATAATATAATTTTGCAGTATGTAGTAACAGTGTAATAACTGTACAGCATTTGTACTATAGAAACAATAACCTTAATTCCTCCTTTCAGCAACATGTTTATTTTACTTATGTTTGCAGCATCTGGTGGTGTAAAATTGCCTACTGCAATGAAGTTATTCTTTTTATGACAAGATTCTCTATGCTTTTGAACGAGAAAGTGAAAAGAAGAATTCTGGATGAAACTGTTTCATGAAACTATATTAATGTATAATTTATGCTGCTTTATAAATGCAATAGTTCTCCAAACACCATTGTGTCATGCTGCTTTTCTGGGTTAATAATGTGTTACTGTATTGATCTGTGGTAAATGCCATTTTTTAATCTCTATAAGCACTTTTTTTTGTATTTGTATACTTAGCAGACTTGGAGAAAATAAATAAAATTTCTAAATGATAAAACTGCTCTTTCACTTTTTTTAATGTTAAGGCATAACAGAAACTCAAAATTGTTAATGAGCTTGGAGTTGATTTCAAACAAATCAAGAAGTTAAATGTCACTTTATGGAACATGAATAAATTAATAATTGGGGCTCAGGGAGAGTTTATAGGGATGATGATGGAATGCTTTGTTTCCCTTAGAACATGCATTTAGTCACCATGTTCTTTTAAATTACACTTCAGTCATAATGTTTTGAAAGGGCAAGATTAATCTGGACTGAAAAAGATCTTGCACTTCGTTGAAGTGCTGATATAAATAAATTAATGCTTAAATTATTTACCAATCAAAATTTATTCTGATAAATAGACAGTTAGACAGAAAAGAAAGCTGCTGTTTTGTAATTGTAGGCCCTTTGAAGGGATTTCTGGCCTCATGAAAATCATCCTGAAGAAGTTTTATAAATTATAAACATGGTTATTTATGTCCAATTCAGTCCCAGAAATATGGACAACGTATCAGAAGTGTTGCACGTTACTGTCTTTTGCTGATAAATTAGTAGAAGGAGATCAAGCTGATTTGTCCTGTCTGGCCCAGTATATTGATTCTACAGAAGAACCCTTACCAAGTTACAGTGAAAAGCTTGTCTTGCTTCATGTTCATATAGATCAGATCATTACTTTGTGCATTGAGCTAAAACAAGTTGAAACAAGAAACCAGATAGAATAAAGTGCAGTGCGGATATATAATAATCATAACAAGGTTGATTGTGAGGACAAGAGCCCATCTTATCATACAATAGATCTGTTCAGAAGTCACAATAGAAGCCGTCCTTGAGCGGTACGTGCTTTCATGATTTTGTATCTTCTGCTTGATAGAAGAGAGGAGAAGCGAGGATGTTCAGGTGGGTGGGGTCTTTGATTATGTTGGCTGCTTTACTGAGGCAGCAAGAAGTATAGACACAGTTCATATGGGGGAGGCAGGTTTCTGAGCTTTGTCCTTAACTCTGCAATTTCTTGCAGTCACATACCAAGCTCTTGTGCATCCAGATAGAATGACTTCTATTGATTTAAAAATTGGTAATAGTCAACTGGGACATGCCAAATACCTTTAACCTCCCAAGGAAGCAGGGGTCTTTGTGAGCTTTCTCAGCAGTGACATCATCGTGGTTGGAACGTGACAGGCCATTGGTGATGTTCAGTCCTTGGAACTTGAACCTGTCAACCTCAGCACCGTCGTAAAGAGGAGCATGGCACCTTCCCCCTTTCTGAAGGAAATGACTAGCACTTTTTTTTTGACATTGAAGTAAAGGTTGTTGTCATGACACATATCACTAAGCTTTCTATATCCGATTCATCATAATTTGAGGTACTACACCTACTACATTGTTATCATCTACAAAGTTGTAGATGAGTTAGAGCAGAATCTGACTATGCAGTCATGATTGTACTGGGAATGAAGTGAGAGTCTTAGGATGCAGCCTTGTGGAGCACCAGTGTTTAGAATAATGTTGCTTCCAATCTTTACCAATTGTGGTCTGTTGATCAGGAAACCATGAGTCGAGTTGCAAAGGCAGGTATTGACTCAGTCTGGAATCGGATGGTGAGTTTGCTTAGAATTATAGTATTGCAGGCAGAGCTGTAGTGAATAAACAATAGTCTAACGTAGATGTCTTTACTGTTTAAATGCTCCAGAGTTGAGTGTATGGTCAGGGAGATGGCATTTGTCCTAGACTTGTTTTGGTGGTATGCAAATTGCAGTGGGTCAAGATTGTCTGGAATGCTGAAGTTGATGTATGCCATGATGAAGCACTTCATGATGGCAGGTGTCAGAGCCACTTTATTTCTTGGCTACCAGGATGATAGTGGTCTTGTCAAAGCAAGAGCAAACTACTGAAGCAGGGAGACATTAAAAATGTCTGCAAGTATTTCTGCCGGCTGATCTGCTTAGGACCTAAGGACATGGCCACTGACACAATCTGGCCCGAGGGTTTCCATGGGGTTTACCTCCAGAAGACTGATCTTATGTCTGCAACTATGTCTGTAAGTTTAGGTGCACCAGGTGTCAGGCTTGGTGGTGACATATCCATGTCGTTCTGATCAAAGCTCAGTAGGCATCTTCGGTTGTATGGCAATGATCAAGGGAGTTTGGGCTCCTGATGGGACAGATGTGCTGGTAGAATACTGGCATAACAACTTCTCTTCAAAAAAAAGGAGTCAATTAATGTCTTAGATCTTTAATGTGCTGCAAGAATTATAGTCCTGGTTGTAAAATGATTACATTTGTATGGTATTCTATGTAATTAATTTAAACTAAATACTGAAGAATTTAAATTATTAAGTTCTTGACAGTGTATCAACCTTGATATATGTATTGAAGATTCTGTGTGTTTGTTGACTGCATCAATCTTCACAGTAAATGCAATCCATAGCAAGTTTCTGTCAGTTTTTGAAAAAAAATTACAAATGCTTTGCTTTTCATTTCATGCAATTGAGAATAGGAAATTAATGCTATGTTGCACTATAGTTGGATGCAAATATTTATATGGCAATGCAGCAAATTGTTATACTAGGTACACATATTAAAGGATTAATATTATTCATCACTTCAAGGAGAAGAAAAACAAATTGCACTTTCCCTCTTTTGCTGTTCCATTTCTTCTCTTATCTGGGTAAAACGATTGCTATTAAGAGTTTTCAGACTTTGTGAACATTTTTTAAAATAATAGCAAAATACCCTTATATTTGAGGATTTCATGGTGCAGTGACCTGTGGCTCAAGATGTGAATATTCTTTAAAGACAACAGTGCTAAGTCATCATTTATTCAATATCTTATTTGGTTTTGATTGCAGCGTATGGTGCTGGTGAACATGGTAGACATTGTTTTTCCAAGAGTCCAATCAGAATCAGAGTCAGGTTTAAAATGACTGGCATATGTTGTGAAATTTGTTAACCTGTGGCAGCAGTACAATGCAATACATGATAGATATAGAAAAAGACAGAATTACAGTAAATATATAATACATATATGTATTAAATAGTTAAATTAAGATAGGTAGTGCTATAACAGAAATTTTTAAAAGTAGTGAGGTAGTGTTCATGGGTGCAATGTCCATTTAGAAATCAGATGGGGTGCAATGTCCATTTAGAAATCAGATGGCGGAGGAGAAAAAGCTGTTCCTGAATTGTGGAGTGTGTGCCTTCAGGCTTCTGTACCTCCTTCCTGATGGTAATAATGAGAAGAGGGCATGTCCTGGGTTGGGGGTGGGGGGGGGGGGGAGTCCTTGATGATGGAAGCAGCTTTTCTGAGGCACCGCTCCTTGAAGATGTCTTAGGTACTACAGAGTCTAAGGCCCATGATGGAGCTGACTAATTTTACAACTCTCTGCAACTTAGTTTGATCCTGTGCAGTAACCCCTTCACACCAGATGGTGATGCAGCCAGTCAACAAGAGTAACAAATACTGTGAAGTACTTCACAAGTGCTATGAAGAAACTGTTATGTATACAGGGTATTATGAAAGAAATGGAAAAGCTGATAAATTTAAACAATACTGTATATTTATTAAAGGTGTTTTTAATGGATGTTTCTACGAATCAAGCAAAATTAAAGTAAAAAATAACATTTACCATAATTTTTTTCTACAAATACAATTAAGATACAATTAAAAATGCAATCAAATCTACTATTAGGAAAGAAGGAACCAATCAAATCCTTGTAAATATATTTAAAATAATTTTAGGCCTAAAGAGTTATTGCTGGAAATATCCTAGAAAATATTGAAACTTTGAAGTATATTTGCATTGGAAAGCCACAGCGCAACTGCTGGTAATACTATAAAATTAACATTTATATGGTGTCTTTTACATTAGAATGCAGAAACAATGTGTTAGTTTAAAGTACAAGAGATATATGGAAAAGGACTGAACAAATTCACAAATAGCTTGATTTAATTTGTTTTAGCTGATATAAGGTAATTGCAGTATGATGATACGTATTCTATAATTAATGCCAAAGGATCCTTTAATCCACCAGAAAAACAAGACTTGTGTTAGCTTCCCATGTGAATGACTAGTGCTGTAACACCAGTACAGATTGTATCCAAGCTGGTTTACAGAGAAATATTTATATCATACACAATACAGTTGCACCTGTAATTGTGAATTTTTGTTGGAGGAGTAAGGGATGGGGAAAAGTTATATTACTAATTTTTTTTTAAAAAAGTAAGTTTGCAGAATAACTGAACCAAAATGCAAAACCATGCTATGTGATGTTCTTAGCATTTTTCTACAGCTGTATTTAATTTTAAATTTTTCATTAAAATTTGCCATAAATTTTGTTAATGGTGCATTTATACTACCTTCAGATTAGTATTTCTTTTTCTTTGAATTTGAGCAATTATGGAAACATTGAGATAAATATTCAGGGCCAGACAATGTTGAATTTTGATCTACTGCAACAAAAGTATTAGGTATCAAATGAACAGTTGAAAGTTCTTAAAAACACTTGCATGCAATTCTTTGCAGATTGATTTTGAAAGCAAAGGACGTTATTGCTAGTATGTTTGGGTGTAATTGTAAAATTCCATGCTTGTGAATAGTTACAAGAAATAAATATTTAATTTTAAGCAGAGAGAACAGACTTAGAAATACATGGATTCAGCTGAAGCAAAATGAACTTCCTATATCCCCCAGATTTCAGATTCTCTCCATTTGCCAAATATTTGCAATGTTAAGATGTCAAGTTGTCAGATAAAATTACACTTTTTAAAAAAAAATGCAGTCTTCAGACAACTAAATGATTTGAATAAGGTTTGAATTTTGAATATTATAATACCATTCGGCCTTGAAATACTTGTATGTACTGTAGATCTGCATTCTATTCTGACTTGAAGATAAATAATTCTGTTTTGCTTTTATTTTTTTTTAATTATTTTTCAGATTCCTAATATTTTAGTCCCATGTTTAGTATGGAATATGTCTAGTTCCAGTTTGTTTACTGAGGTAACATTGTATTCATTATCATAAAGAAGAGAAAATCTGCAGATGCTGGAAATCCAATCAACACACACAAAATGCTACAGGAACTCAGCAGGCCAAGCAGCATCTATGGAAAAGTGTACAGTGGACATTTCAGGCCGAGACCCTTTATCAGGACTGCAGAAAAAAGGATGAGGAATCAGAGTAAGAAGTTGCGGGAAAGGGAGAAAGAAACAGAAGGTTGATAGGTGAAACTGGGAGGGGGAAGGGGGAAGAAAAGAGCTAGTAAGTTGATTGGCAAGCAAGATACAGGGCTGGAGAAGGAGGAAACTGATAGGAGAGGACAGAAGTTCATGGAAGAAAGGAAAGGGGGAGGAGCGCTCGAGGGATGTGTTGGAAGGTAAGATGATAAAGTGAGAGAGGGGAAAGGGGAATGGTGAGGGGGCGGCGTATTACCAGAAGTTTGAAAAATCGATTTTCATGCCATCAGGTTGGAGGCTACCCAGACAGAACATAAGGTGTTGCTCCTCCAACCTGAGTGTGGCCTCATCGCGACAGCAGAGGAAGTCAGTCTCTCTCTCTCTCTCACACACTCACACTCACTCTCACTCACTCTCTCTCTCACTCTCACACTCACACACACATCAAATGCAGACAGGTGGCACTGAACACCTGCTCACCTGTTGTTCTCATCCTCGTTGATTTCAGTCTTGCTCAATGATCAGTGAGAAATGGAGTTGATCATGGGCTAGTGATCTGCCTCCATGCTTATTACCTCTAGGCCACACACTACATTCCAAACCTCACTGAACTCCCTCGAAGACAGCAAAGCACTAGATCGCTCAATCAGCAGGAAAACACACCATCAAAATGTAAATCACAGGTTCCAATTGCACACAGCTTAATAGCAGAATCACATATGAAAGAAGTAGTTTCATGAACTGACTGAAGGACGTCACCATTGGTTGTGTTGTTTGCTGGTGCCATCTTCAGTTATTAACACATTATTAGTGTGTTAAAAATGAGAGTAGATAACAGCAGATACATAAATTGTTATAACAGGTGGGTGGCTCTTTTTGTTTTCCTCTTTCTTTCAATTCTGAGTACATGGATGGAAAAGATCTTGAGGGTCTTGGGCCAAATGTGAGCAAATGGGCATTTTGGCTGGCACAGACTAGTTGCATTAAAAGACCTGTTCTTGTACTATATGAGTCTTCGACTTAAAAATACTTGGCAGATTTGAAATTCTGTGCCTATGAAGCTTCAGAAAGATTTGAAAAAGAAATAAACTTTGAGAAGACAGGTGAAATAGGAAAATGTAACATTGCAATTTTGATGCAGAATTGTGCCAGGCTGAAAGATCAAGGAAAGAAGACACAGAATTATTTATTTATTTGTTTATTTGGGACCTTCTGGCCCTTCAAGTTGCACTGCTCCAGCAATACCCAACAAGCGTGATTTAATGCCAACCTAATCATGGGACAATTTACAATGAACAATTAACTGACCTAGAATGTCTTTGGACTGTGGGATGAAACTGGAGGACCCGGAAAAAGCCCATGCGTTCCATGGGGAGGATGTACAGAAACTCCTTACAGACTAAACTCCAAACTCACAGCTGTAATAGCATTGTGCTAACCACTGCGCCACAGTGGTATTGGATAAATAACATAATTTCAAAGTGAAACATGAGGAGATATTGCCAGTATAGAAATTCTTAATGGTGTGATAACAGGTCAACAAAACTATTAATTAAGATTTGTAGGTTTTATAAATACCTCCTTGGAGTATTAGGTAAGGAGTGATATTATCCTGTGCATCCCTAATACTAAAATCATATGAAGGTCTCAAGGGTAACTTGAGACAAGAAATGCCTGGTCAAATCCACTAACAGATTTGAAAAAATCTGGAAATGGCTAGGATTTCACTTCGGGGGAAAATTAATTTTCAATTGTAAAATGCTGAAAAACACAATATGCATATGAATTTAAAGGTAATAGTACATTACATTATTACTATATTTGGATTTTATTGTCATCCTATGTTCAAATTTAGAAACACAATTAAGTGACCTACTTTGCAGATAGAAACTATTGATCCAGACTAAGTAAATGACCCAGTAGTTCCATTCAATTTATGGCCATTAAATCTAATGAGCAGTTCTGGATGTCGTGGTATTAAAATGTTTAAATATTCCTGTGGGTCTGAGCTAATCTGGTTTATGTGAATGCATTGCTGTTAGCAATGAAAATGCGTCAAATTTTTTATGATTGAAGAAATGTTTCAATTCGAAATGTGTATAAACTGGATGCGTTTTGTAATCAAACTCAATCAAGAATTTTTAGACATGTCTTGACCACTTTTTTTCAAAAGTACTAGTTTTTTGTATCTTTTCCTGTATTTTAGAGGGCGGTCATGTTAGTATTTTGGGCACACTTGAAGCTTCTCTGCTTCTAACTACTGGACATCTCTAGTATTTTCTGCTTGGTTTCAGATTACAATTGGAAAAAAAGCACATTAAAAATGCTTAGAAACATGATAGGTCTTTTGGATGTATATTTCGAACTCAAATTTGCAGTTTTCCACTTTTATAATTCAAGTATGTGTAACTTAACCTTGTTTAGTAAGGTATGTTAGTAAAAGATTTGAATATAGCAAAACTTACCTATATATGGAATGTGTTGGATTTAAATTTCTAAAATTGTCAGAAAGGAATTATTTGAGATCTGAGGCATTGTAGACAAAGCTATCATTTATTACATCCCTAACTGCCTTTGAAGGTAACAATAAGTCACCACCTTGAATCTAGTCCATTGTTTCTGTGGTTGCACTTACTTTCACTGTTACACTACCCATTTAATTTTACAGAGGCTCTTTTTACTGCTTCCACAGTAATCAGTTTAATTTTCACTCATGGCAGTTCAAGCATCTACTTTCATAATGATATCAAATTAATTTTGAATGGACTTTGATGCTGATTTTCTGATGTACGTAGCATTGCTGAGCCTATACTAATGCTGGGACTGACATGTAAGTCTACAGCAGATGTGAGTAGGTTTAGTGCAACATTTCATGAGATTAGGTTTCCTTTTCATTTTGTACTTCAAAGAAATAAAATTGTTTTATCCCTCCATAAATTTGAATGGTGCATGTTTACAGAGTTGCTTATATACTCTGGGGACATCAGTCAGTATTTTCCAATCACAAACAAGAGAAAATCTGTCTGATTACATACATATAACCATCAATGTTATAGCCTTCAGTGTTTGCCACTTGGTACACAGTCAAAGTACAGATGGAGACTATTTGACCCAGTGTTTGAAAGGACAATTTAATTTGTAACTCCACCCTCGTAACCTTGCAAGAAGTTCCTCTTCTGGCCTTAATTAGATAATCAGCCTCCTTAGTCATGTTACAGATACCTATCAATGTTTTGCAATAAATGCACTTCGGGTGCTTTTTGGTTTCTGTTTGCCTTACAATACCAGAATTACCCAAAAAAATCATAGATCAGTTAGACTTCCATGAGTTTACCAAAGCCTGATGGATGTACAGAATATCCATTATTCCACTTCACCTTTCTCCGTGGGAGAGAGATTCAGCCTTGGCTGTGTAATTTTCATTAATTCTGCTTTTAAAGTTTGGTGTCCTGGGCAAGGCCAGCTTTCCTTGATCTGCTACAGTTCTTCAGGTGAAAGCACTCTACAGTACTTTAGGGTAGGAAGCTCCAATAGTTGGACCCAAAGATGATGAAGACTGGCCAGACGTTTCTGGGTCAGTCAAAATATGTGGCTTGAAAAGGTACATGCAGATAGTGGTGTTTCTTTGCACCTGCTGCACATTTTTCTCCTTGAAAGTAGAGGTTATAGGTTTATCAGGGTGCACTGTTTTGAATGGTGGTTAATTGGTTGAGAACAGCTACAACTGCACTCAGTCAGGCAAATGGAGAGTATTCCATCACACTCCCGATTTGCCTCTTAATCGTTTAATGGTCCATGCCTGAATGTTGATAATCAGACACGAACGGCTCCATTTGAATGATGCAAGATCATCAATTAACTGATGTTTTACTCAATTTCAAAATCACAGTTTGAAGTAGCTGAAGGTGGTTGTGCCCAGGATACTGCTCTGAGGAAGTCGGTGGTCTGAGATAAGTGTGTTTTCTCCTTGATGATACAATCACACAAAGAAGCCAATTTTGCTGGCATCACAAGTTACTTCTCAATGTGCCATAGTAGTTACAGGTTTTACATTTAACCCTTTGTTACTGACACTCAATGACAGACAAAGACATAACCATTGTTGAATATTGCCAACAAATATGGTCAAATTTTAAGTGTTAGAATAGAAATGCATTCTTTCATCTTGTCTTGCAGATACCATGGTCAAATATTATAAATTTTGCCTTTACTGTAATGTTTTGTGTTCCTTGTATAAATTGTACACACTAAGCATTCCTGTAAGTGCATCATATTCCACAACAGTGTCAGCAGCATGAATAATTTTTGACCTTTAGTTTCTACATTGTGCCTTCTCAATTCTGAACAAAGAAAAGCTGAGGAATGTTGACCACACAGTAGCCTTATCTGAAAATAATGAAGGCTTAGATTTATACAGGATTAATGTGAAAGGAACTTGATTTTTTTTACATTAAATGATTTATATTTCATTACAACGTGCATTTGGTAAATAAAAACATTTCACAAAGGTTTTACCATAAAAAGTAGATTTGCATGAAGTGACAGAAAGCATTTCCTTATTGGATGGTTTAAAGTTCAAAGTAAATTTATTATGAAAATACATATAAATCACCATATACTACCCTGCCATTCATTTTCTTGCAGGTGTTTACAGTAAATACAAAGAAACACAATGGAATCAATGAAAAATTGCATATAAGACAAACAACCAAAGTACAAAAGACAACAAAGTGTTCAAATACAAAAAGAAAAAAACAAAAAAAAAGTTATAAGTAAATAAACCATAAATATTGAGAACATAAGATGAAGAGTCCTTGAAAATGAGTCCATAGTTTGTGGGAACAGTTCAGTGTGAGGGTGAATGAAGTTATCCCTTCTGGTTGATGGTTGAGAGGTGGTCACTGCCTGTAACATTTTTTGCTGTAAATGTCACTTCCTACTTACTGGCCAAAGCTTATATGTTATCTCAGACAAAAAAGTAGATGGTTTTTAAAAGTCGTAATCCAGGCGATCTAGTTGGAAACAAAGAGGCTATGCTGGCCAATATGCATTGGCAAGTGAAACCATAACAGCAGTAATGGGTGAAGAATAGTTAACCAAACATCATCCTCATTTGCATGGTTCAGCAGACCACTAGATAAGTTAACTCAAGTCTTGAATGTTTTTATTTTAGCAAAGTCAACAGATTTTATTTGGATAAATACTTTGACTATTCTAAACAGGATTGTTGAGAATGTATCATTGAAACCCCATTTCAATTGTGTTCATTATATGCTCAATATTTAATCTCTGAAACATGGTCTATTTCTAATCTCTCTTTCTGTTCCTCTGCTAAGGGAGATGTTTTGGGCTCTTGTGAATGTCTTCTCCATCTCTTGAGAGCATAAAGGGGAACCTTCATTGATGATTCCTGCACTTACATAAAGGCTTACATCACACAAATGCCAAGCTAAGATTGCTTCTAACAAGAGAAAGTCTAAGTACTTACTCTTCATATTCAGTACCATTAACTTTAACATTCTAGACATGACAATTTATGAGTTGTGATCAAGACAGCCACAAAAAATCAAAAGCAGGTATCCTATGGTGATGGACACATGATCTATTTCCCCAAACTCTTCCTAAAAACTAGGTTGGGAACGATAAAATATTCACCTCGAGCCAGGATGAGTGAACTCAAACAACACAGCACAAACGAGGACAAGTAAGGCAAGTTACTTGGCATTCCTTACACTACTCTAAATGTTCCCCTTCACATTAGCAGCAGTGCAACAAGCATTGTAACAATTTGTCCGGGGTTTGACAGCATCTCCATCAAACATCGCTTATGAACTAAGAGGAGAGATGCTTGAGAACATTATGTGTTAAGTTGTTTTCCTTCAAATAACACTATCATGGCTTAAAATTATGTTACCATTCATTTATAAGACCATATGACATAAGAGCAGAATTAGGCCATTTGGCCCATCGCGTCTGCTTCACCATTCACTCATGGCTGATCCTTTTTCCCCCCCTCTCAACCCCATTTCCTGGCCTTCTCCCCGTAAACTTTGATGCCATGACTAATTAAGAACCTACCAATCTCTGCCTTAAATACACCCAACAACCCGGCATTCACAGCTGCATGTGGCAACAAATTCTGTAAGTTCACCACCCTCTGGCTAAAGAAATTTCTCCGCATCTCTGTTTTGAATGGATGTCCCTCTGTCCTGAGGCTTGTCCTAGACTCACCATGTTGAGTCTAGTTCACCACCTTGTTCACCATGGTAAACATCCTTTCCACATCTACCCCCATACTTAGAATATGGGCATGTTAAAATATTGCCTGTTCTCAGAGGATCACACATATACACATTTAAATTAGTCTTATTTCATGATCCCCACTGCTGAAACTTTGGGAGAAAAATGTTCTGAATGACTGACAAAAGCACAATTTTCACTTTGTCAGTGATTCATTTTGTCACATTGGGTCTTTGTGCTGTAAATAGAACTTGCAATTAGTTTAAGCTGAATTAGTATCAAGTAAATTTATTGATGTCACACTTATGTAAATGTGTCTTCAATTTTTTTTCTAAACTAAATTTGGTACATGAACTTAAACAATTTTAAAAATTGTCTTTAAATCTGTTAGTATGTTTGGGGCTTTAATTACTAACTTTTACCTGAATGGTTACCATAATATTGATTATCCAAATGTGGAAAAGGTTGTACAATTTAGAATGTTTATATGAAAATAACTGTATTGGATTAAGTTAATTTGGATCCTGCTCATTGAATTGTGTCTATCTTGAAGAAAAGATGTCAAGGGTAAGTTTTTTACTCAGAGAGTGGTGAGTTCATGGAATGGACTGCCAGCAACGGTGGTGGAGGTGGATACAATAGGGTCTTTTAAGAGAATCCTGGATAGGTACATGGATCTTAGAAAAATACAGGGCTATGGGTAACCCTAGGTAATTTCTAAAGTAATTACATGTTCGGCACAGCATTGTGGGTTGAAGGGCCTGTATTGTGCTGTAGGTTTTCTATGTTTCTATGTAAATCGATAAAAGTAAAGAAAGCTTTTTGTACGTGTCTTTAGAATAATGGGTAAATGTTTTATTTTCCCTGGAAAATTCAATGATAGTTATTTGATTGAAGTAACAAATATCACCACAGACTTTGGAATCATAAACTCACATTCATTGTCACAGAGGGCTGTGGAGGCCAATTCATTAGGTATATTTAAAGCAGAGGTTGATAGGTTCTTAATTAGTATGTCTAAGGTTATGGGGAGAAACTCAAAGTTTCAAAATAAATTTATTATCAAGGTACACATGTGTCACCATATACAACTCTAACATTTGTTTGCTTGCGGGCATACACAGTAAACCCAAGAAATGTAATAGAATCGATGAAAGACCATACTCAACAGGATAGACTGACAGTCAATCTGCAAAAGACAACACACTGCAAATCCAAAAGAAATAATAATAAACAAGTAATTAATAAGTATTAAGTGAATGAGATGAAGAGTCCTTGGAAGTGAATCCACTGGTTGTGGGAACAGTTCAGTGATGAGCCAAGTGAAGTTGAGTGAAATCATCCCCACTAGTTCAAGAACCTGATGGTTCAGGGGTAATAACCGTTCTTGAATCTGGTGATGTTGTTCCTGAAGCTCTTGTACCACTGTTCTGATGGCAGCAGCGAGAAGAGAACATGGTCCAGGTGGTGGGGTCCTTGATGATAGACAGTGATTTGCTGCAACATTGATCTGTGTAGATGTGCTCAATGGTGGGGAGGGCTTTACTGTGATGGAAGGCAGGAGAATGGAGTTAAGATGGATAGTAAATGAACCATGATGGAATAGCAGAGAAGACTCCATGAGCTGAATGGCCTAATTCTGCTCATATGTCTTACAGTCCAATTGTCTTATTAGTTTAAAGGTAAAGGATTCCTGCCTGCTCACTATTGTGTACAAACTTAATTTTTAAGAAGCTGTTCTACTGGAAAGTATGTGAACTTTAGCTCAAGTAATTTTTAAGAGTTTCTCATATATGCTGCATCACAAATAGGACCTGTGTTTTGTTGTTATTGTGTTGTTAAAGCTTGAAATAAGAGCCATAACTTTGACATTGAATGCCAGTTATATAATAGCATATCCTTTCTTACTGTCTTTTTAGCCTGCAGATGGAGCAGTCAGTTAGCTCAGAAAATGTTAAAATAATCCTTAGGCACATTGCACCATTTTAAGTGCTCATTCATTTGGGTTATCTGATTTAATAGGTGGGTTCATCAATGTATGATTTAATGGATGGGTTCATCATTGTGAGGTTAGATTGAAATCTATGTTTCTTACTCTGATGCCAATGAAATGTCAGAGTACCCAGTCTCCTTTAGAAGACAAGAAAATCAGCATCAACTTGTATTTGTGCAATGTTTCTAATGTTATTAATACGTCCAATTGGATTATCAAACAATATGTGAAACTGACCCACAAAGATATCAGTAAGAATGAGCAAAATTGCAGATATGATAGTATATGAGTGGGAGAAGAAACCATTTCTGGTGAGTATTGTGGCTCACAATACAGTTGAATACAGTTGAAACAGGGAATAGTAGTTCTAACTAGCTGGACAGTAAAGTATAGCGTTATCAATTGTTACACAGGGTATCATCACATTGCCAGGTGGGATAGGTTACCACAGTTAAGGTCACAAGGAATCTTTTGAATTTAATGCCTATTCCATTACTTGAGACTTTCAAAATTCAACATGTGTCCTACTTCACAGACGGTCTCTTTGCCTTATCACTCTTGTTGACCTAAACTGACTGTGGATTGGGCAGTGACATAATTTTAAAATTCTCATCCTTGTTACCAAATATCTGCATGATTCCAGCTCTCCATAATCTTTTCTGACCTGTAACATTCCAGTATCTCTGCATTTTATTTCTGATTTCTTCTGGTCACCAAACTTAGCTGAAGAATTTGCTTACCAAACCTCCATTCCTCTCTATCCTCCCAAGGCATTCCTTCAAATCTTTACCACTGGCTAAATTCTTGGTCATAAATCTTTTGGTATGGCTAATTAATAATTTTATTTAGTGTCTTTTTTATTTGAAGAGCCTTATAATGTTGTTATTGTTCAGGAAGCTTTATAAAATTATAAACTATTTCCCTATATGAGTGCAGGCATCAAACACATTGTAAGGATTCTAACATAGAATTATGGGAATGATGGATATGGATTGGGGAGGCAAGAGGACATTAATGGACTTTGAATAAGCAAGGGAGGTTGAAGCAGCTGAAGTAGTTTTGTTGGACAGATGGATATATGGTGCTTTTTTCAAAGAGGTGTATCTGACAGAATCATAAGCAATATCAGCTGACATTGTTGGCAAGGTAAATTGGATGGTTAACAGTTAGCAATAGAATCAACTGAGCAGGAGGTGGAATAATAACAATGCTGGAAATACTTGGCAGATCAGGCAGCATGTGTGTGGAGAGAGAAAAACACTCCATGTTTTCGGTTCATAACTTTTCATTGGAGCTGTTTAAGATTTAAAAAGCAAACAAATGTGGTAGAAAAGTGACGGGTGAAAAGAATAAAGGAGATATCAGTGAGAAGGTCCTCCAAGAGGTCCACAACCTTGTAATGGTTTGGAGGCTTGCGTACCTCAGTGACCCGGAGAGCTACATAGGCTGGAGTCACAGCTTTATGCTTTGGCTGTTGGTAAGGTCACCCATGCTAGACCAAGTTCTCCAGTTTGGGAGGTTCAGCTCAAGGTTAACAACCTCGACTGGTCAAACAAAACTATTACGGAAACAGCAATAGCTTGACTGACAGTAGTGAAAACTAAGAGGAGGTTACTGGCACAAAGAAGGAAGCCCTGAACACTGCCAGGGATGAAGAACTTTCATTGCTACCCTAAATGCCAGTGGCATAATGCACAGTAAGTAAGTAAGTGAAAGGACGGGCTTGAACAATACAGGTGTTGGTACTGTTTGACAAATTATATTGCATCATTATTCATTATGATTAATCTGCATTTAAATGGGGCACAAATGAAAACAGTAGCAAGGGAGGAAAAAAGAAAAATACTGTAACTGTAAAATAAACATCAGAAATGTTGATGCTCAAAAATTTTTGAGTTCTGTATGAGATCTGGAAGCAGCTCCAACACAGCTACCAATGTACAGCATTCTGCCAGTACCTTATGGGCAATTCCATTCCCACCATTGGTAGTATCTACATGAGGTGCTGTCTTAAGAAGATAGCATCTGTCATCAAAGATCCCCACCATCTGGTCCATGCTGTCTTCTCACGCACCATCAGGTAGGAGGTACAAAATTCTAAAGTCTCACATCATCAGGATCAAGAACAACACTTTACCTTCAAATATTTAGTTCTGGAACCAACTGGCATAACCTTAATCACTGTAGTTCAGTAACACTATGACCATTTGCATTCACTGGCCACTTTATTAGGTACACCTACTCATTAATGCAAAAAGCTTATTAGTCAATTATGTGGCAGCAACTCAATGCATAAAAGCATGCAGATGTGGTCAAGAGGTTCAGTTGTTGTTCAGACCAAACTTCAGAATCGGTTAGAAATGTGATCTAAGTGACTGACTGTGGAATGATTTGAGTACCTCAGAAGCTGCTGATTTCCTGGGATTTTCAAACACAGCAATCTCTACAGTTTACAGAGAGTGGTACAAAAAAACAACTAGTAAGTGGCAGCTCTGTGGGGGAAAACTTCTTGTTAATGAGAGAGGTCAGAGGAGAATGGCCAGACCGGTTCAAGCTGACAGGGAACAATAACTCAAATAACCATGCGTTATTTGAGGAAACAGTAACTAAAATAACCACGCATTACAACAATGGTGTGCTGAAGAGCATTTCTGAACGCACATGTCAAGCCTTGAAGTGAGTGGGTTACAGCAGCAGAAGGTTATGAATGTACACTCAGAGGCCACTTAATTTGGTACAGTAGTTAACTAATAAAGTAGCCACTGAGTGTAGATCACTTAATACTAAAATAGATTTTCTTTTGTTTTAAAACAAGAGAAAATCTGCAGATGCTGGAAAAATTGCTCGTTTCTGTAGATGCTGCCTGGCTTGCTGAGTTCCTCCAGCCTTTTGTGTGTTTCTTTTGTTCTAATTGTGTTCTTTGTAAACATTGTTTACTTTTTCTTTTGTGTATGTTGTTTATATGTGTCTGTGTTTTTGCTGCAAATAAGATTTTCATTGCACCTATGCATGCATATACAGTACTTGTGCACATGACAAACTTGACATTGACTTTTGACTTTCACCAGAAAAAGAGAGATATGGCTGAATAGGACTTGAAACAAGAACTGTTAAATAAGATCATAAGACATAGGAGCAGATTTAGGCCATTTGGCCCATGGAGTTTGCTCTGCCATTCAATCATGGCTGATCGTTCATTCCCATTCTCAAACCACTCCCCGGCCTTCTCCCCGTAACCTTTGATGTCATGGCCAATCAAGAACCAATCAATCTCAGCCTTAAATACACCAAACAACCTGGCCTCCACAGCTGCCTGTAGTAATAAATTCCACAAATTTACCACAGTTTGGCTATAGAAATTGCTCTGCATCTCTGTTTTAAATTGATGCCCTCTATCCTGAGGCTGTGCCCTCTGGTCCTCAACTCCCCCACCATGGGAAACATCCTTTCCACATCTACTTTGCCTAGGCCTTTCAACATTCAAAAGGTTTCAATGAGATCCCCCCCATCCTAAGTTCCAGTGAGTACAGGTCCAGAGCCATCAAACGTTCCTCATATGATAACCGTTTCATTCCCGGAATCATCCTTGTCAACCTCCTCTGAACCGTCTCCAATGTTAGTACATCATTTCTTAGATAAGGAGCCTAAAAGTGTTCACAATACTCAAGGTGAGACCTCACCAGTGCCTTATAAAGCCTCAGCATCACATCCCTGCTCTTATATTTTAGACTTCTTGAAATGAATGCATTTGCCTTCCTTACCAGCAACTCAGCCTACAAGTTAACCTTTAGGGTGTTCTGCACAAAGATTCTCAAGTCCCTTTGCATCTTAGATGTCTGGATTTTCTCCCTGTCCAGAAAATGATATGCACATTTATTTCTTCTACTAAAGTGCAAGATCATGCATTTTCCAACATTGTACAGGTGGCCCCCGTTTTTTGGATGTTTGCTTTACGACAGCTTGCTGTTACGAAAAACCTACATTAGTACCTGTTTTTGCTAACCAAAGAAGATTTTCACTTTTATGAAAAAAAGGCGCCTGCTTTATACGTGTGTTTACTCCAAGAATGACTACCATGACTGTGAAGCCTTGTGTGGGCAGTTGTGTGCGCATGCGTGTACGTGCATACACATGTACGTGTATGTGCACGTGTGTATACGTGCCGATTTTTTTCCTCCAAATCGATTTTGGTTCGCTGACTTCCCCATTATGATAAGTGAAACTACACCATACATAAAACATTTCTTCTTTATATAGGCTGTATATTTATCATATCATTCCGGCTTTTACTATATGTTTGTGTTAAATTAGGTTTTATGTGTTATTTGGTATGATTTGGTAGGTTATTTTTTGGGTCTGGGAACGCTCAAAAATTTTTCCCGTATAAATTAATGGTAATTTATTAATATGCTTTATGACATTTCGGCTTGCAAACACTTTCATAGGAATGCTCTACCTTCGGATAGTGGGGGAAACCTGTATTTCATTGCCATTTTCTTGCTCATTCTCCTAATCTAAGTACTTCTGCAACCTTCCTATTTCCTCAACACTACCTGTACTTCCAGTAATCTTCTTGTCACCTGTAAACTCGGCAACTAAGCCATGTATTTCATCCTCTAAATCGTTTGTATGCAGCATAAAAAGAAGCGGTCCCAACACCAACCCCTGCGGAACACCACTAGTCACTGGCAGCCAACCAGAAAAGAATCCTTTTATTCCCACTCCCTGCCTCCTACCAATCAGCCAATGCTCTAACCATGCTAGTAATTTTCCTGTGCTGCCATGGGCTCTTAACTTGGTAAGCAGCCTCAAGTGTGCCACCTTGTCAAAGGCTTTCTGGAAATCCGAATATACAACGTCCACTGCATTTGGTTTATATACTTTTAATCTCCTCAAAGAATTCCAACAGTTTGTCAGGCAAGATTTTCCTTTAAGGAAACCATGCTGATTTGGTCCTATTTTGTCTTGTGTCACCATAACCTCATCCTAAACCACTGACTCCAACATCTTCCCAACCACTAAGGTTAGGCTAACTGGTTTATAGTTTCCTTTCTGCCACCTCCGTCCATTCTCAGAGTGGAGTGACATTTGCAATTTTCCAGTCCTCTGGAACCATGCCAGGGTCCAATAGTTCCTGAAAGATCATTACTAATGCCTCCACAGTCTCTACCACTACCTCTTTCAGAACCTTAGGGTGCAGTTCATCTGGTCCGAGTGACTTAATCACCTTTAGGTCTTTAAGCTTTTTGAGCACCTTCTCCCATGTAATAGTAACTGCACTCGCACCATTCAACACCTGGCAAACTGCTAGTGTCTTCCACAGTGAAGACTGATGCAAGATAGTCATTTAATTCATTTGCCACCTCCTTGTCCCCATTTATTATTTCTCCGTACTCATTTTCCAGCAGTCCTATATCCATTCTCATCTCTCTTTTATTTTTTATTTACTTGAAAAAGCTTTTTCTATCCACCTTGACTTTCCTTGTCACCATGGTTGTACTATTTTGCCATTTGAGTATTTCTTTGTTTTTGGAATATATCTATCCTGCACCTTTCTCAATTTTCCCAGAAACTCAAGTCATTGCTGCTCCGCTGTCATCCCTGCCAGCATCTCCTTCCAATTTACTTTGCCCAACTCCTCTCTCATACCACTGAAATACTGCTATGTTAGACTTTACTTTCTCCCTATCAAATTTCAAGTTGAACTCAGTCACATTGTGATCATACATGTATTCCTCAGAGTTCAACCCCAGATTATGAGTTCCCATATCTCTACTTTTGATTTTGGAAGAAGAGAGTGGAGTTAAAGTGGTTGTTCACTGGTGATGTTGGAGAAAACTCAAGGCCCTCAGACCATTCTAGTATGAGAAGGTATGGGTGGGTCATGTTCAAGGATTGAATATTTTTGGTGAAAATGAACTATTTGAGTATGAAAGCAGTTAAGCCGCTAGAGGTGACATGAATGTAAGTGATAAGTGACTGGATGCGAGGAGAATTAAAGCTGAGGTAAAAAGATGCTGACTAGGGAGAGGTTTTGTAAACAGGATAGACTTGGACAGAAGGAAGTGGGCATTTAGGTGTCAACATTGCTGGAGTCACAGATAGATCTGACCTTAAAAAGAATCAAGAGATTCTCTTTTCTAAATGTCGTTAATGCTGTCCTGAATCTCTTCATACCAAAACATCCTATCCCCCAATCCTCACCACATTCTGCACAGGATGTATCGAGAGCATTCTAAGCAGCTGCATCACTGCCTGGTTCAGGGATTGCATCGTCTTGGATAGCAAAATTCTGCAGCGAATAGAGAGGTCAACTGAGAAGGTTATCGGCATCTCTCTTCCTGCCATTACAGACATTTACACCACACGCTACACCCGCAAAGCTAACGGCATTGTGAAGGACCCCACACATCCCTCATTCAAACTCTTCTCCCTTTTGCCATTTAGCAAAAGGTACCAAAGCATTCAGGCTCTCATGACCAGACTGTGCAACAGTTTCTTCCCCCAAGCCATCAGACTCCTCAATACCCAGAGTCTAGACTGACATCTACATCATTTATTATTATATTGAAATTTGTCCTCTACTGTGCCTATTGTCTTATTTATTTATTAATTATTGTACTGCCCTGCACTGTTTTGTGCACTTTATGTAGTCCTGTGTAGGTCTGTAGTCTAGTGTAGTTTTTGGGTTGTTTTACATAGTGTAGTGTAGCCTTGAGTTGTCTCACGTAGTCTAGTGTAGTTTTGTGTTGTTTCATATAGCACCATGGCCCTGTTTCATTTTTACTGTGTACTGTACCAGCAGTTTATGGTCAAAATGACAATAAGAGGTGACTTGACTTGGATATAAGCTGCTGAACTTGATCAATTAGGTGTTTACGATGATGAGAAGCATCGATCGTGTGGATAGTCAGAGGCTTTTTTCCAGGGCTGAAATGGCTAACACAAGAAGGCACAGTTTTAAGGTGCTTGGAAGTAGGTACAGAGGTGATGTCAGGGGTAAGTTTTTTATGCCGAGTGTGGTGAGTGCGTGGAATGGGCTGCTGGCGACAATGATGAAGGACAATAGGGTCTTTTAAGAGACCCCTGGATAGCTACATGGAGCTTAGAAAAATAGAGGGTTATGAGTAACCCTGGGTAATTTCTAAAGTAAGTACATGTTCAGCACTGCATTTTGGGTCGAAGGGCCTGTATTGTGCTGTAGGTTTTCAATGTTTCTATTTAAGTGGATAAGAGTACCAGAGAAGAAGGTAAGTCTAAAAGGTGATAAATTCTAAGGATCTAATGATCTACATCCTAGGATAGTGGATGCAGGACTTATCTTTCAAAACTGTGGATGTTGATGTAGTCCTTAGAAATTGGTGGGTAGCAAGTGTGACCTCACTATTTAAAAAGACAGGGAGGGAGAAAAAGGGGAACTTCTGAAAGTTTAATGTAATATCAGTAATGCCCATATATGTAATGTTTGCAAAGAAACAAATAAAGTTGCTGCAACCTACAATGAACTGACAAATAGTTCAGTAAATTCTAATTGTTCTAGTGATAAGAGAAACTGCTTCAAAATTTACTTTTTTGTTGCTGGTAAATTCCGTGACCACTATTATATTTTATTGCAGATGGTAGTTTTTAGAGGAATAATATGGAAAATGTTTAAGGTATTAGCTGAGGGTTAACTTGCGTTTTTACACATAATTTCTGATAGAAAATATCCTTACTTGAAACATTATTAAGGAACTTGGGGTAAGCATTATATTTCAATCTTAAAATACTATTTCAAATGAGTATTTTTAAGAAATTACTTTTTAAAAAACTAATATAGTAAATAAAAGGCTTTGCCTTTTTTATATGAAACAATCAGATGTTGCAGAATGACATGTTTAAACGTATGAAATGGCAAACTTCTAAAATATAAAATACTCATTTTAATCCTATTTCACTTCCAGTCATCAATAGTCTTCGACCCCTGTCTGCACGTTTCCAACTGGAAACAAACTGCTGACATACACTGATGAAATTTAATTGTCATTGGTAAGGGTTGATAATGGAAATTCTGGCTGTACTTGTTCATGTACTGCAGTTCAGGTTGCCTATAAGAATCAAACTCAACAGAGATGGAGAAACAATTGTAGACCTCCCTGTCATGGCATAATATTAGATGGCATCTTTACTACAAAAACTTGCATTTGTTGAGTGCCTTTAATGTACAAAAATGTCACGAAGTACCTTTAGACATAATATCAGGTATCAAGGATCTAAATTTGCATTGGGATTAAAAATAATACCATTAATCTTGCTATATTTGAATTTTTGCAAAATTATACTGTGTTATAAATCAATAACTATTTGAGTAATTTGATGACATGCTGAAAGTTAAAAGTTTTATATCCTCAAATGCTTCATTTCTATCCTGACACACCTGTTGGCCTTGTGCAGGAAAACAAAGCAGTGTGTTTAGTTGATGGATTTACAATCTCTGTTATTACTTAATTAATAAAACAGCACAAAATCTAGTTTCCTTGCTGGTAGTTTCCATCAGGTTCTCTAGTCCTATTACTTTTGTCACTATTATTTCAAAATAAGTAAATAAGTAAAAAGATAAATTGGACTGATCAAACACCAGAGCAAGGCTAAGCAGGGCATAAGGACAAGATGTATTAGGAGATGAGAATAAATTGTACTAGACTAGAATCTGTAATGGTTCAGAAGAAGTATGTATGAAAGCTAGAGCAAGGTATTTGGAGATAGAAAGGGCCACTTGTTTTTATTTATTTTTAATTAGTTATTAATTACAAAATAGAAATAAAAACAAGTGGCCCTTTCTATTATTATTATTTATTGTTATTAAACATTCTCAAGGCATGCTACATTGTATTAAGTACTATCTTTCATCAATTTGCACAGCATAAATAATTTAAAGATATTAAAACACTGCAGCACAGGAACAGGCCCTTCATTCAGACCACATGTCTGTATCAAGCATGATATCAATTTAAACTAATCCCTTCTTCCTGCATATCTCTCCATTCCCTGGATATTCATGTGTTCATCTAAAAATCAGAAAATCAGAATCGTTTAATATCACCGGCATGTGTCTTGAAATTTGTTAACTTAGTGGCATCAGTACAATGCAATACATGATTAGTAAGGTAGTGTTCATGGGTTCAATGTGCATTTAGGAATCCAATGGCAGAGGGGAAGAAGCTGTTCCTGAATCATTGAGTGTGTGCCTTCAGGTTTCTGTAACTCCTTCCTGGCGGTAACAACGAGTGATAGGGGTCCTTAAAAATGGACGCCATTTTTCTGAGGCACCACTCCTTGAATGTGATTTGGATACTTCGGAGACTAGTACCCAAGATGGAGCTGACTAATTTTACAACATTCTGTAGCTTCACAAAAATCTCATGAATGCCACTATTGTATCTGCTTTTGCTACTGCACAGGCAGCACATTCTAGGCACTTAGCAAAATATATTTTTAAACAAACTTGTTCATCTTTCCTCCTCTTATCTTAAAGACATTTCTAACCTGGGATAAAGTTTGGGGCTGTTTATCTATGTCTTTGCTAATTTTATACATTTTGTTATCAGCTCTGCCCTCACCCTTTGATGCTCCAAAGAAAACAACCCAGGTTTGTCCAATTTCTTGATGTAGCTAATGCCCTCTAATTCAGACAGATTCCTTGTAAACATCCTGTACCCTCTGCAAAGCAATAGAGAGGCCAGAACAGTAGGCAGGACTCCAAATGCAGACAGAAGTCATGCTGCAGTTTTATGCAACTGCAACGTGACTTTCTGACTCATGTTTTAAGCCTTTAGCAATGAAGGCAAGATGCTTACCTACCATGTGGCACACATTTTACAAATATAATACCATAAGCACTGGCAAACTGAATTACAAACCAAGTGCTGGAAATATTGTGTGTCAGACAGCATCAATCAAACAAGTCATAGTATAGTATTTTATTTCATTGACCATCCATCAAAATACATCTACAGAGCTGCCTAGTGAAGCCCATCACCACTACTGATGCACAGGCTGCTGACAGCAGTATGCTGGAGCCCACTGTCCTGGGCCAATCTTTCAAATTGTCTCTGGGTGTAGCCCAGCTAAGACAAAGATCTGTTGTCTTTTTCTCCAGTGGTTTCTTCTCTGTTGTTAAAATTACTTTCTGCTGTTTAATCCAGCACATCCGTGGTTTCAAATTGAATTTAGCTGTTCTTATAAGCTTGCAGTGAAATTTAGTGAAAGTGCATACTTCAAGATAGTGATGTAAAATACAAAAGTGCTAGCTATGATGCTGGCCCTTGGGATATGCAAATACTTCTGAGCTGGTGTGTGGCACTTCATTTCCTGGAGACGATAGTTTAGACCAGGAGTTCCCAACATTTTTATGCCATGGACCCCTACCATTAACCAAGAGATCCTTGGATCCCAGGATGGGAACGCCTGTTGTAGACAGATATTGATTTCAGAATTAAAGATTTTTTTGTATGAATGCTGAAAACCTGAAACAGATCAAGGTCATACCAGAAGTCTATAATTGGTGCATTAGTATATGTAAAGAGCAAAGACAAAATATAGTATTTTTAAGCATTTTGCTTCAAAATGTATCGAACATTCTGGTCTTTAATAGCCTAAATATTTATTGCAGGATTTTCAATAAATACTCCACTCCATCTGCCAAAAGCAGAATTTCCTAATGACCAACCATTTTATGTCCTATTCCCCTTCCCATTTCGATATGTCGGTCCATGGCCTCCTCTTTTGTTGTTAAGTTAACAAATTTCACGTCATCATACTGATTCTGATTCGGATGGCCTCCTCTTTTGTCATGATGAGGCCACTCTCAGGGTGAAAAAGCAACACCTCATATTCTGTCTAGGTAGCCTTCAACATTGATTTCTCCTTCTGGTAAAAAAATATTTCCTCCCCCTTCTCTCTTCTTCTATTCTATTCTCTGGCCTCTTGTTTCTTCTCATTATCTCCTTCCCTTTCTCCCATAGTCCACTCTCCTCTCCTATCAGTTTCCTTCTTCTCCGGCTCTTTGCCTTTCCCACCACCTGGATTCACCTATAACCTTCCAGCTAATCCTTCTGCCCTCCCCACATCTTTTTTATTTTGGCGTCTTTCCCCCCTTCCTTTCCAGCCCTGAAGGAGGGTCTTGGCGCAAAACGTCAAATGTTTATTTCCATAGATGCTGTCTGACCTGCTGAGTTCCTCCAACATTTGTGTGTGTTGCTCTGGATTCCCAGTATCTGCAGAATCTCTTGTGTAAACAAATATTTATTTTCATAAGAGGAGACCTCACACATCATGAAGACCCCAGAGAGGCTGATCCTGGCTCACCTTTGACCCCCTAGTCAGATCAGATCAGTCAGATCCTGCAGTTTGCCTACCAAGAGCACATCAGAGTCAACGAGAGGATGATTATAGGGCCCTGGTGAAGAACTTTATCAAATGGTGCAAGCTGAATCATCTGCAGTAAGACAAAGGAGATGGTGATGGACTTTAGGAAGACTAAGCCTGCACTGCCCCCTGTTAATATTGATGGTGGGTACCTACAAGTACCTGGGGGTGCATCTGGATGACAGACTTGAGTGGAACACTAACACAGAAGCTGTGTACAAGAAGGGCCAGAGTTGCCTCTACTTCCTGAGGAGACTGAGGTCCTTTGGGGTATGCAGGCATCTTCTTCGCATGTTCTACCAGTCTGTTATCGCCAGTACAATCTTCTATGCAGTGGTGTGCTGGGGGAATTGCATCAACACGGGTGATGCCCACAGGCTCAGTAAACTGATTAGAAAGGCTGGCTCTGTTATAGGAGTCAAACTGGATCCACCGGAGGCTGTGTTAGAATAAAGGACCCTATGGAAAATTCTGGCAATTCTAGAAAATGTTTCTCACCCTCTGCATGCCACCTTGGCTGAACAGATGAGCACTTTTAGTAATAGACTAAGATAACTGCGCTGCTCCAAAAAGCACTAGGTGAGGTCATTCTTACCCTCGGCCATTAGGCTCTATAATGAGTCAACCTTTAGTCAGGGAAGTGATGATCCTCTCCTGTTAGACTGTTTGAGGTGACTGTTTTTTATTTTTTCTTACTTCTCCTAATATTTATATATTTGTATATCTGTGCATTTGTAATGCGACTGTGCCACTGTAATTTCCTTTGGGATCAATAAGGTATCTATCTTTTTAGCCAATCACCCTGTGCTGGATATTTCAAGTATAATTCTCTTGTCTTCAGCATATGCTTTCTATTTGCCAAAGTACTACTTAACTGTTTTGTTTCTTTTCAGATCACTTACCTAAATATTTTCTTCCCTTTCAAATTAGGCTAGCAACAAATAGATATTGACAGTAAGAGCTGGATAATTAATTAACAACAGAATCACAGCCAGATATAGGGCCTTAGACCTACCAAGCCTGTAGGTCTTGGAAATCAAACAGCCATTTACACTACTCATCTTTACTAATCCCATTTCATTTTCCTCACATTCTTCAGAACTCTTCCCAGATGCTGACACTAGTCTGCACACTAAGGACAATTTTATGATGGTCCATTAACCTACCCATTTTTGCCATGTGGGAGGAAAGCCTTGCAGTCACCAGGGAATGTATAAACTTTATGCAGACAATACTATAGTGCCAACACTAAACACAAGATCAATGAGGCAGCAAATGTACTACCTGTCCCACTATGCTACTTGTAGTCAAAATGTATCAGACAATTCTGGAAATGCTCAGCAGATCAGGCGATACCTATGGTAAGAAGTACAATGTTAATGTTCCAGGTTGAAAATATTTAAGCTGAATAATTTTGGACTGAAATATTAATTCTGTATTTCTTCCCACAAATATTGCCAGTTCTGCTCTTTCCAGAATATTGTCTTTATTTTATATTTTTTATCAGATCACATCACAAAGGATTACCACTGTTTATCATGTAATGGATTGTAATCCTTTATGATACCTAAAACTATTAAAATTTCAAGTCATGCTTTGATTTTCAACCTAGTACTGCCCTTATTCACTGATTAGCCATAGTTCGATTTTCCCTGAAGTTATTTCTCAAAAGAGTTTGTATTCTTCAAAAATGATGAATCATTACTTTGAATTTTCAATAGGGGTTGTCTCTGGTTGATTCTTTTGTGATCCATTAGAACATATTCCACGATAATATGTCTTCATAATTCCATGTCATTTTTCTGCCTGTGTCATCCCTTTACATCAGTAGCTGTGTGTAATTCTTCATTTTAAAAAATCAGTTATTGCATTTAAAATGGCCAGTGATTAATGTTCCTTTCTGTCACAATTTTAACAGAATTTCCACCACCCATGAAATGGAGTAAATTTAACTATAACAAGTAAACTGTTATTGTTCAGAACTGGTTACTGTATAATAAATTGGAGACAAGTAAAATTCTTCATTAATTGCTATTAAAATTATACTCTGTATTTTAAGGTCTTGTAATATGAAGGTGCTTTGGATGTTTGAAAAACTTTTGTAAAATTAGCCTGTTTCGAGTCATGACTCATACTTATCAAAAAGTGGTCTAGGGAGAGATTGTGGACTTTATAGCAATGTAATGCTTAATTGCCTCTATGAGGATGAATTAAATATTTCAAAAGTGTATTAAAGCTTGCTTTAGGTTGTGTAAAGAAACAAAAAAGTGACCTTTGAATGTTCTTCAATGCTGTTTGCTGACCTTCACTATCCAGCATTGCTGATGTATGTAATGTAGAAATATGTATACTGGTATTCCAAGATCTATCTATCTTTCCCTTTAATGTGTTTCCCCTGCCATGTACATATGTCTACATAATGCAGTACTTTAAGCATCATCTTCAGTCAACAAATCCTCAAGCACATTATGTTCTGCCTGAAGCAGACAGTCATTTATTGAACAGTCAGACAGTTTTGGTTAAATACAGGCCATGTCTTCTTCACCTTTATTGCTTTAATGGTAATGCTGGTAACACACACAAAATGCTGGAGGAACTCAGCAGGCCCAGGCAGCATATGTGGAAAAAAGTGCAGTCAACATTTTGGGCCGAGACCCTTTGGCAGGACTGGCGAAAACAAGATGAGTAAATTTAAAAGGTGGGGGAAGGGAGAGAGAAACACAAGGTGATAGGTAAAACTTGGAGGGGGAGGGATGAAGTAAATAGGTGGGAAGTTGATTGGTGAAAGGGATACAGGGTTGGAGAAGGGGGAGACTGATAGGTGGGAATAGAAGGCCATGGAAGAAAGAAAAGAAGGGAGGAGCACCAGAGGGAGGTGAAGGGCAGGCAAGGAGATAAGGTGAGAGAGGGAAAAGGGGATGGGAACTGGTGAAGGAAAGACCTGGGTGGGGGGGGGGGGGGGAGATTACCAGAAGATTGAGAAATTGATATTCATACCATCAGGTTGGAGGCTACCCAGACAGAATATAAGCTGAGAAGACAGCTGAAACGTCTCCACCCAAGCAAGGCTGCAGGCCCGGATGGTGTCAGCCCCAGGGTGCTCAATGCCTGTGCCCCCCAGCTATGTGGAGTACTTCACCATGTCTTCAACCTGAGCCTGAGTCTCCAGAGGGTTCCTGTGCTGTGGAATACATCCTGCCTCGTTCCTGTACTGAAGACGCCGCGTCCCAGTGGCTCCAATGACTACAGACTGGTGGCATTGACCTCCCACATCATGAAGACCCTGGAGAGACTTGTTCTAGAGCAGCTCCGGCCTATGGTTAGGCCACACTTAGACCCCCTCCATTTCGCCTATCAGCCCCAACTAGGAGTTCAGGATGCCATCGTCTACCTGCTGAACTGTGTTTACGCCCACCTGGACAAGCCGGCAAGCACTGTGAGGATCATGTTTTTTGACTTCTCCAGTGCATTCAACACCATCCGCCCTGCTCTGCTGGGTGAGAAGCTGACAGTGATGCAGGTGGATGCTTCCCTAGTGTCATGGATTATTGATTACCTGACTGGCAGACCACAGTATGTGCGCTTGCAACACTGTGTGTCAGACAGAGTGGTCAGCAGCACTGGGGCTCCACAGGGGACTGTCCTGTCTCCCTTTCTCTTTACCATCTACACCTCGGACTTCAACTACAACACAGAGTCTTGCCATCTTCAGAAGTTTTCTGATGACTCAGCCATAGTTGGATGCATCAGCAAGGGAGATGAGACTGAGTACAGGGCTAGGGTGGGAAACTTTGTCACATGGTGTGAGCAGAATCATCTGCAGCTTAATGTGAAAAAGTCTAAGGAGCTGGTGGTGGACCTGAGGAGGGCTAAGGCACCGGTGACCCCTGTTTCCATCCAAGGGGTCAGTGTGGACATGGTGGAGGATTACAAATACCTGGGGATACAAATTGACAATAAACTGGACTGGTCAAAGAACACTGAGGCTGTCTACGAGAAGGGTCAGAGCTGTCTCTATTTCCTGAGGAGACTGAGGTCCTTTAACATTTGCCGAATGATGCTGAGGATGTTCTATGAGGCTGTGGTGGCCAGTGCTATCATGTTTGCTGTTGTGTGCTGGGGCAGCAGGCTGAAGGTAGCAGACACCAACAGAATCAACAAACTCATTCGTAAGGCCAATGATGTTGTGGGGATGGAACTGGACTCTCTGATGGTGGTGTCTGAAAGGAGGATGCATGCCATCTTGGACAATAACTCCCATCCACTCCATAATGTACTGGTTAGGCACAGGAGTACATTCAGCCAGAGACTCATTCCACTGAGATGTAACACTGAGCGTCATAGGAAGTCATTCCTACCTGTGGCAATCAAACTTTACAACTCCTATGGATGGGACCATTCAGGGCCCCAAACAGTCCTTCCAGGTGAGGCAACACTTCACTTGTGAGTCTGTTGGGGTCATCTATTGCATCTGGTCCTCCCGGTGCAGCCTCCTCTACATCGGCGAAACCCGACATAGATTGCGGGACCGCTTCGTCGAGCACCTCCGCTCCGTCCGCCATAACAGACAGGATCTCCCAGTTGCCATCCACTTCAATTCTGCTTCACATTCCCATTCGATTATGTCCATACATGGCCTCCTCTACTGCCATGATGAGGCCACACTCAGGTTGGAGGAGCAACACCTCATATACCGTCTGGGTAGTCTCCAGCCCCTTGGTATGAACAGCGAATTCTCCAACATCCTGTAATTCCCTCCCTCTCCCTTCCCCCATCCCACTTTCACTCTGCCTCCTCTTCCAGCTGCCTATCACCTCTCTCATGATTCTGCCTTTTTCTACTACCCATAGTACTTTCCTCTCACGTTCCTTCTTCACCCCTCCTGCCTATCCCCTCCCTACTTCCCCTCTCCCACCCCTTGATCTTTCCTCTGACTGGTTTTTCACCTGGCACCTTCCACCCTCCCCCCACCTTCTTTATAGGGCCCCTGCCCCCTCCTTCTTCAGTCCTAATGAAGGGTCTCAGCCCGAAACTTTGACTGCTCATTTCAACGGATGCTGCCCGACCTGCTGAGTTCATCCAGCTTGTTTGTATGTGTATATAAGATGACCCTGATAGGAAATGATCGAGTTGTGGTGGTGCGTGGGGGAAGGGGTATGGTAGAATGGGTTAGTGGATGGAGGTATTGATCAACCTCAAACAAGAGAAAATCTGCAGATGCTGGAAATCCAAAGCAACACGCAACACGCCACACACCCACACACACACACACACACACACACACACACACACACACACACACACACACACACACACACACACACACACACACACACACACACACACACACACACACACACACACACCTGATGACACGGCCATAGTGGGGTGTGTCAGGAATGGACAGGAGGAGGAGTATAGGAAACTGATACAGGACTTTGTGATATGGTGCAACTCAAACTACCTGCGTCTCAATATCACCAAGACCAAGGAGATGGTGGTGGACTTTAGGAGATCTAGGCCTCATATGGAGCCAGTGATCATTAATGGAGAATGTGTGGAGCAGGTTAAGACCTACAAGTTAGACGAGAAGCTAGACTGGACTGCCAACACAGATGCCTTGTGCAGGAAGGCACAGAGTCGACTGTACTTCCTAAGAAGGTTGGCGTCATTCAATGTCTGTAGTGAGATGCTGAAGATGTTCTATAGGTCAGTTGTGGAGAGCGCCCTCTTCTTTGTGGTGGCTTGTTGGGGAGGAAGCATTAAGAAGAGGGACGCCTCACGTCTTAATAAGCTGGTAAGGAAGGCGGGCTCTGTCGTGGGCAAAGTACTGGAGAGTTTAACATCGGTAGCTGAGCGAAGGGCGCTGAGTAGGCTACGGTCAATTATGGATAACTCTGAACATCCTCTACATAGCACCATCCAGAGACAGAGAAGCAGTTTCAGCGACAGGTTACTATCGATGCAATGCTCCTCAGACAGGATGAAGAGGTCAATACTCCCCAATGCCATTAGGCTTTACAATTCTACCGCCAGGACTTAAGAACTTTTTAAAAGCTATTATTAATGCTTTTTGAGATAGTGATTTAGATGCATATCATATTTTTTACTGAGTTAAGTATTGTATGTAATTAGTTTTGCTACAACAAGTGTATGGGACATTGGAAAAAAGTTGAATTTCCCCATGGGGATGAATAAAGTATCTATCTATCTATCTAATGTTCCAGAGTTTAGATGTTTCAGACGTGATAGAAGCAGAGGGATGAAGGGTGGGGGGGCAGGGGGGTGGCATTGCTAGTCAGGGATAATGTTACAGCAGTACTCAGGCAGGACAGATTAGAGGGCTTGTTTACCGAGGCCATATGGGTGGAGCTGAGAAACAGGAAGGGTGTGACCACATTAATGGGGTTGTATTATAGACCACCCAATCGTCAGCGAGAATTGGAGAAACAAATCTGCAGAGATAGCAGACAACTGCAGGAAACATAAAGTTGTGATAGTAGGGGATTTTAATTTTCCACATATTGATTGGGACTCCCATACTGTTAAAGGTCTGGACTGGTTAGAGTTTGTAAAATGTGTACAGGAAAGTTTTCTAAATCAATATATAGAAGTACCGACTAGAGAGGATGCAATATTAGATCTCCTATTAGGAAACAAGTTTGGACAGGTGACAAAGGTGTGTGTAGGGGAACACTTTGGTTCCAGTGATCATAACACCATTAGTTTCAACTTGATCATGGATAAAGATAGATCTGTTCCTTGGGTTGAGGTTCTAAACTGGAAAAAGGCCAAATTTGAAGAAATGAGAAAGGATCTAAAAAGCATGGATTGGGACAGGTTGTTCTATGGCAAGGATGTGATTGGTAAGTCAGAGGCCTTCAAAGGAGAAATTTTGAGAGTGCAGAGTTTGTATGTTCCTGTCAGGATTAAAGGTAAAGTGAATAAGAATAAGGAACCTTGGTTCTTGAGCGATATTGGAACTCTGATAAAGAAGAAGAGAGAGATGTATAACACGTATAGGCAACAGAGAGCAAATAAGGTGCTTGAGGAGTATAAAAAGTGCAAAAAAATACTTAAGAAAGAAATCAGGAGGGCTAAAAGAAGACATGAGGTTGCTTTGGCAGTCAAGGTGAAGAATAATCCTAAGAGCTTCTACAGGTATATCAAGAGCAAAAGGATAGTAAGGGATAAAATTGGCCCTCAGGAAGATCAGAGTGGTCGGCTATGTATGGAACCAAAAAAAATGGGGGAGATCTTAAATGGGTTTTTTGTTTTTGTATTTACTAAGGAAATTGGCATGGAGTCAGTGGAAATAAGGCAAACAAGTAGTGAGGTCATGGAACCTATACAGATTGAAGAGGAGGAAGTGCTTGCTATCTTGAGGCAAATCAGAGTAGATAAATCCCCAGGGCCTGACAGGGTATTCCCTCGGACCCTGAAGGAGACTAGTGTTGAAACTGCAGGGGCCCTGGTAGATATATTTAAAATGTTGGTATCTATGGGTGAGGTGCCAGAGGATTGGAGGATAACTTATGTTGTTCCGTTGTTTAAAAAAGACTCTAAAAGTAATCTGGGAAATTATAGGCAAGTAAGTTTGATGTCAGTAGTAGGTAAATTATTGGAAGGAGTACTAAGATAGGATCTCCAAGTATTTGGATAGACAAGGACTTGTTAGGGAGAGTCAACATGGCTTTGTGTGTGGTAGGTCATGTTTAACCAATCTATTGGAGTTTTTCAAGGAGGTTACCAGGAAAGTGGATGAAGGGAAGGCAGTGGATGTTGTCTACATGGACTTCAGTAAGACCTTTGACAAGGTCCCGCATGGGAGGTTAGTTAGGAAGATTCAGTAACTAGGTATACATGGTGAGGTAGTAAATTGGATTAGACATTGGCTCATTGGGAGAAACCAGAGAGCGGTAGTGGAGGATCGCTTCTCTGAGTGGAGGCCTGTGACTAGTGGTGTGTCACAGGGATCAGTGCTGGGTCCATTGTTACTTGTCATCTATATCAATGATCTGGATGATGATGTGGTAAACTGGATCAGCAAATTTGCTGATGATACAAAGACTGGAAGCGTAGTGGGCAGTGAGGAAGGTTTTCAAAGCTTGCAGAGGGATTTGGATCAGCTGGAAAAATGGGCTGAAAAATGGCAGATGGAGTTTAATGCAGACAAGTGTGAGGTATTGCACTTTGGAAGGACAAACCAAAGTAGAACATACAAGGTAAATGATAGGACACTGAGGAGTGCAGTAGAACAGAGGGATCTGGGAATACAGATACATAATTCCCTAAAAGTGGCATCACAGGTAGATAAGGTCGTAAAGAGAGCTTTTGGTACATTGGCCTTTATAAATCAAAGTATTGAGTATAAGAGTTGGAATGTTATGGTGAGGTTTTATAAGGCATTGGTAAGGCCAGATTTGGAGTATTGTGTGCAGTTTTGGTCACCTAATTACAGGAAGGATATTAATAAGGTTGGAAGATTGGAAAGAAGGTTTACAAGGATGTTGCTGGGACTTGAGAAACTGAGTTAAAGAGAAAGGTTGAATAGGTTAGGACTTTATTCCCTGGAGCGTAGAAGAATGAGGGGAGATTTGGTAGAGGTATATAAAATTATGAAGATTGTAGATAGAGTAAATGCAAGCAGGGTTTTTCCACTGAGGCTAGGGGAGAAAAAAACCAGAGGACATGGGTGAAGGGGGAAAAGTTTAAAGGGAACATTGGGGGGGGGGTTTCTTCATACAGAGAGTGGTGGGAGTGTGGAATGAACTGCCAGATGAAGAAATGAAGTGGTAAATGCAGGCTCACTTTTAACATTTAAGAAAAACTTGGACAGGTACATGGATGAGAGGTGTATGGAGGGATATGATCCAGTTGCAGGTCAGTGGGACTAGGCAGAAAAATGGTTCGGCACAGCCAAGAAGGGCCAAAGGGCCTGTTTCTGTGCTGTAATGTTCTATGGTTCTAAAACCTACAGTACAATACAGGTCCTTCAGCCCACAAAGTTGTGCGAAACATGTCCCTACTTCAGAAATTACTATGTTTACCCATAGCCCTCTATTTTTCTAAGCTCCATGTACCTATCCAAAAGTCTCTTAAAAGACCCTATTGTATCCACCTCCACCACTGTTGCTGACAGCCCATTCCATGCACTCACCACTCTCTGCATTAAAAAAATTGCCCCGACATTTCCTCTGTACCTACTCCCAAGCACCTTAAACCTGTGCCCTCTTGTGGCAGCCATTTCAGCCGTGGGAAAAAGCCTCTGACTATCCACACGATCAATGGCTCTCATCATCTTATACACCTCTATCATGTCACCTCTCATCCGCCGTTGCTGCAAGGAGAAAAGGCCGAGTTCACTCAACCTATTTTCATAAGGCATGCTCCCCAATCCAGGCAACATCCTTGTAAATCTCCTCTGCACCCTATCTATGGTTTGCACATCCTTCCTGTAGTGAGGCAACCAGAACTGAGCACAATACTCCAAGTGGGGTGTCTGACCAGGGTCCTGTATAGCTGCAACATTACCTCTCGGCTCCTAAATTCAATTCCACGATTGACATATGCCTTCTTAACCACATAGTCAACCTGCGCAGCTGCTTTGAGCGTTCTATGGACTCAGACCCAATCTAGGATTGATGTACATTACAGAATCATTTTTGTTTTATAATTTTGCTCAAGCTCTTCCAAGTTTTCTTCCTCAGGTCTCTGAAATGTAAGCAAACTCCCTCAAAAGAAAATTGGCAGGTCAGCTTTTTGTAAACTACAGTCCTAAACTATGGAACTCAGTCCTAAAACTATAAAGGATTTAAACACCAGCTCAAAACCTATTATTTAACCTTGCTTTTAACGAACACCATTTTGTCTTTTATTTTTATGTTTGCACTTTATCCCATTGTAAAACACTTTGAACTACATTGTATGAAAAATGTTCCATAAATAAGTTATTTATTTTTTCTCAGCTCAAGCTGGTAAAACCTGAGGTGCAGGCATAGTCAAGCACACTTATTTCTCAATTGCTAAGATCTTTCAGACTTTTCTAGTGGCATTCAGTTTTGTGGCTTTCTGAAGGTTTACATAAGTATTGCTGTGGAACTAACTGTTTAATGCTAATATGTAGTGTCTTCAGGATGACATTAGTTGTAGATATTACTATCAGGACAATGAATAAATGTTCATGTTCCAAAGTCTTTCAGCTTCCTCTTTTAATTCAGCATATTTCTGGCATTTTTCACTTATTGATTTCTGTAAGCTATGTGTGTCTGGAATAGCTATATCTATTAACTAAGTTGTTCTTGCTTGGTTATTCTGTATTCTTATATCCAGATGGTTATTATGGATTGTTCTATCTGTAATAATGGATTAGTCATAATATAATTTATGATATTCTGGCTGTAATACTGGATCAGACTTGTATTTATATAAAGTATAATTTCTTATATGTAATTGTATTTTAAAGCCAGGTTTTGATGAATGACGTTTGCCACTTGTTTGTGCCTGTGTGAGCAATGAGATTAAGTTAAACTGCTGCAGGAGCCTGTAATGTGTTGGATTGTTTCTGTTTTGTCTTGGCATTTTCTACATTTATCATCTTGAATTTGTTGATCTATTATGCATTTTTGATCAAATTTTGTGTTAACCACCTGATCCTATATTGCCAAAAGGAACCCTTCTGTTTCTGCGAAGAACCAGGCATTTGATGCTTTCTTGTCTACATTTTATCTGCTCAGATTGTGGGGATGTCTTCCATGGAGGGTCATGCTCTTCCATTGGTTAACTTTTTCTTCATTTTTCTGGGTTGTGCTCTCATTTAACTTTAGTGGTGTATATGTCTTATCAGAATTGAATATGCGCGCATGGAGTGCTGAATCCTGTTTTAGAAACATAGAAACATAGAAAATAGGTGTCCTTAGAAGTTTTATCTGATTGTTGTGTAGATTTTTAATGTCTGTTGTTCCTTTTCCCTCTTCTGTCCTAGGTAGTTTAATCTAAGTGTGAGTGTACATAATGTTTTATGAAATTTGTCATTTCAGTTCTTATTTTTCTTTGTAAATTTTTCAGATTGGTTTTGGACCAAGATATTATATCAAATATATACATTAATATAGGTATAACAAAAGTGTTTATTGCCTTTTATATTTTTTTCTGTTAAGCTCTGTTTGGCAGATTTTCTTAAGCCTTGAAGTAAATTCTGTCAAAAGTTTTTTCTTTATTGTACTGATCTATTTTCTTTGCTTGTTGATATCCCAGATACTGATATGTTCAATATTCATCCATTGGTGTATTGTATCCTGCTGCTCTGTTTTGAATTCTATTAGCTCTATTGCACCTTTCTTTATGTTTAATGTTCTGCATTTATTTAGTCCAAAGTTTATATTTATATCCTTCAAAAATAGTTCTAATATTTGAATTAATTGCTTTAGCTTTACTGATGAAGGAGCATATAATTTCAAATCATCCATGTATAGAACAGTTGTTGTTGTTGTTATTATTATTATTATTATTATTATTATTATAAAATTTGCTGCCTTTCATCTGTCAAGGCATTGGTTCACCTACAAGGAGATAGACCAGGCCTTCAGTCAGTCCGTGATTCTTTCTCCTCCCCCGTTCAGATTTTCCTTTGTTATTTCAGAAGAGTTCAGTATCTGTAAGAATCTTAAGTTAATCTCATGTTGTTATTTTTGGACTACTTTGTCTGAAACTGCAAAAAAACATTTAAAAGTACCCCTACAGATAAAATCACACATCTTTATTGCCTATAGATAGGAATAAACAGTCGATGTTTGGGCCAAGACCCTTGAAAGGGCTCAGGATTAAACGTCAACAGTTTACTCCTTTCCATAGATGTTGCCTGACTTGCCAAGTTCCTCCAGCATTTTGTGAGACTATAATTGTATCCTGGTCAGTCAACTCATTCCCCATTCCCATTTACCTCTCTCACCTTATCTCCCTACCTGCCTTTCACCTCCCTCTAGGGTAGTGGTCACCCACCTTTTTAAGCCCAAGGTCCCCTACCTCAGCCTAAGTGAAAGGCAAGATCTACCTACTAAATCGTTTAGAGAAAAAACAGCTCAGATTATACTTTCAACTTGAGGCCTTTTACTGTATTTGGGCTAATTGTATTTAAGTTACATTAAATGCTTTAGTCAAACTTTCAAATTAATTCAACCAAGAAAACACTGTAACTAGCATATCACACAGGCCAAAGCTGTCTTTCTTTAAGAATATTACAATACTTCATACCTTTAATTCTAAGTTTCATTATTTAATTTTATTTCAACACGAAAAATAAATGAATAAAAATTGACTGTTGCACTCAGTATGATGACTGGGGCTGAATACTTTCTGCTAATTCCCTGAAATTTGGCTTATAACTACAGACAGCCAGTCTGAGACAGTCTGTGAGGTGTCTGTCAATAAGACAGCTCCCATACTTAGATTTAATAATTTTCATCTGTGAAAATGCAATTTCACACAGATAAATTGACCCGAAGCAGGCACTGACTTTTAGCTGTTAGGTCTGTCAGAAACCCTAAATCCAGTCGCCATGCATCATCTGACAGTTCCTCATGCTCCTTGTTTCTTGTCAACAGAAAAGTATTTATTTCAGGCAGCAAGTCAACAAATCGTTGCAGCACTTTGCCGCGACTCAACCACCGAACATCAGCATAAAGAAGTATGTCTCCGTAAGCGGCATCAAGCTCATCCAATAACGCGTTGAATAAGTGGTGCTGAAGCGCTTTTGCTCGAATCAAGTTTATCAGTTTGACCACCAGTGTCATTACATGAGAAAAGTCCATGACCTTCCCAGCCAAGGCTTGCTGATGAATCATACAGTGATAATCCAGGAAGTTGGGAAAATCAGGGTCATTACAGCACAGTGCTATAAAACTGGGCAGAAAGAACGGAAGTAAAACCCTGCAACCCCGGAAACAACCTCTCTTTACAAACAGCTTTCCACAGCAGGAGTATTGAAATATTACCATTATCCTAATTAGTATTACTTATTTTTATAATGCTCACATTACAACAGTATCTGTGTATTTATTTTTCTTTTTTTTTCCGGGATCTACTGGGAAAGTCTCAAAGATCGACCGGTCGATCACAATCGACTGGTTGGCGACCACTCGACCACTACTCTAGTGCTCCTTCCCCTTTTCTTTTTTCCCTTGGCCTTCTGTCCTATTCTATCAGATTCCTCCTCCTCCAACCCTGTATCTCTTTCACCAATCAACTTCCCAGCTCTTTACTCCACCCCCCTCTCCCTCTTGGTTTCACATATCACCTTTTGGTTCCCTCCCCCGTTTTCTTATTCTGACTCCTCATCTTTTTTCCAGTCCTAATGAAGGGTCGCGGCCCGAAACGTCAACTGTACTTTTTTTCCATAGATGCTGCCTGGCCTGTTGAATTCCTGCAGCATTTTGTGCGTGTTGCTTGGATTTCCAGTGTCTGCAGATTTTCTCATGTTTGTGATTGGGCTTCCTGAATAATGTTCAGTTTCCAGCTAAGAGTAAAGTATTCCAACATGCCCCTGTAAATGAGTCAAAGACTTTGAGGAGTGTATAACCATTCAATTGTGACAAGTAACTCTGTACACAGTATCTTAATTTTCATAGAGAAGAAATGTTTATTATGATTTTATTAATTATACATTTGGTGAATTAGTTCAAAGTTTTATCTTCTCCTCATAACTGGTTTTCTCCACCCTTACAGGTCAAGCAATTGCACTACATTAATGTAGTGTATCATAAGGAAACCAGTGCTTTATTAACCCATCTAAAATTTTATGGCAAGAAAATACATAAAATTGTTAACCTTTGTGATTAAAAGCTTCCTGAGCATGTTGCTAAGCCAATGTGCCAGGAAGATCCTAGTTTAAGAGCAGTATATAATTTAATTTCTGCTCAAATAATGCTTTGCAAATCCCAGAATTTCAAATTCAGATTGGGGGAAAAAAGGCAAATACTGTTCTCAATAATAAATAGTGCTGGGATTTTTATGTGAGGGCACTGCTGATGTCCAGGTTAAATTTCATGGAAGCACTCATTATGTTGTGTCACATATGAAAAAATAGTCACCATTATCAAGCATGATCAATATCTGTAAAACTAAATCCCAATTTGGGCACAGATTCTGGGAATCACATAGGAATATAATACTCATCTTAGAAACTTACCTTGATGTCTGTATTATGCAAACTCAGTCCAAGCCTAGTTTGACCTCATCTAAAGTAGGCTCTGTACTAATTTTAAGATGTTGTATTCCTTATTCTTTCCTTGTGCTGAATCTTTTTAAAGTAATTCTTTGGAAGTGTTCATGATTTTTTACAAGCACTGTCAATTCTCTTGAGATAAATCTGAAATTGAAAAGAATTGAAGTACATTTGAACTTATTCCCATGAAGTAAGTTTTCATTAGCCCCCACTTGGAATATTATGTTCAGTTTTGGTCACCTCATTACAGGAAGGATGTGGAAGCTTTAGAGAAGGTGCAGAGGAGATTTATCTTGAAAATTTGCTTGAAATCTTACCTCTCACCTCAAAGCTATATCCACCCTGAGTAAAAGAATCTAACCATCTACCTGACTCTGCCTTTCATTATTCTATATGCTTCTATCAAGTTACCTCTTGGACTCTGAGGCAAAAGAGAAAAAAAATTGAGTTTGTACAACCTCTCTTTATTGTTAATACAGTCGGCCCTCCTTATCCGCGGGGGATTGGTTCCGGGACTGCCCGCAGATACCAAAATTTGCAGATGCTGAAGTCCCTTATTTAACATGTATCTTGTATGGTCTTTGGGACCCAGCGGAACCCCAGACTTTATTTAACATGCCTCCGTGCAGTGGACATTAGGACCTGGCGGCGGACTTTGAATCCGCAGTGTTTCTGTTCACGGAAATAATCACGATCACTATTGAAAATAAGGTGAAAGTAATAAAGCGATCGGAAAGAGGTGAAACGCCGTCGGTCATTGGAAAAGCGCTAGACTACAGTCTGTCAATGATCGGAACAATTTGAATGAAGCATATGAAAGGCCCTGCTCCGATGAAAGCTACTAAGCAATGCAGTGGTTTAATTATTGAAATACGTACGTTTCTTAAGTGTTTTATATGCATAGAAAGGTAAAATATGTACTATATACTAAGAAAAACCTTTGACTAACTGACGCTAAATAATACCGGATGTACCTGGTCCAACTTCAAATCTGACTTAAGGACGGAACTCATTTATAACCCAGGGACTGCCTGTACTTTAAAGTCATTTCTAGATTACTTATAATACCTAATACAATGTAAATGCTATGTAAATAGTTGTTATACTGTATTGTTTAGGGAATAATGACAAGAAAAAATAGTCTGTACATGCTCAAACAGCAAGTGTTGGAGAGAGAACTTCCGGGTTTTCCCGATCCGCGGTTGGTTGAATCTCCGCATAAGGAGGGCCAACTGTACTCCTTAATCCAGGCAACATCCTGGTGAGCCTCCTTTACACTGACAGTGCTTTCTGCAACGTGGCAGCAGAGCAACACACAATACTGGAGCAATACACAATCTCTTAGTATCTTTCCCTTCAGTTAGTCCTGACGAAGGGTCTCGGCCCAAAACGTCGACAGTGCTTCTCCTTATAGATGCTGCCTGGCCTGCTGTGTTCCACCAGCATTTTGTGTGTGTTGACACAATACTGGAAATGTAACTAATCAAAGTTCCAGACAACTGCAACATGACTTCTCAATTTTTACACTCAGCTATGTTTGATGAGGGCAAGCATGCCATATGCCTTTTTCACAAACTTATCTGCTTGTTTTCCCACTTTTAGGGAGCTATGGATTTGTGCCCTAAAGTCTCTCTGTATTTCTCTGTCTGTGTAGCACAGACATGGTGGACCAAAGGGCCCATGTCCACTCCGTACTATATGCTCCTTATTTTAAGGGTCTTGAAGTAGGCTGACTTTGGATCCTTTGAAGTGTAAATGATTGAAAGGTAACATACAGGTTCTTGAGGGGCCATGACTGGATGAATGTGGAAACAATGTTTCTTCTCGTGAGAGACTTGAAAAAGAGTTAAAAAAATTTAATATCAGGTGGGCACTCATTTAAACTGATGAGCCTTTTTTTATGGTCCTCAGATGGTCTTGAGTCATTGGAAATCTATTCTGAAATGATGAAGCCAAATGGGCCAGAAGGATCCAAATTTATAGCTGTATATTCCTGGTAAATATACAGTTAATTTCTGATTGGCTGATGCTTGACAGGCTTCAGTATTAAAATGCAGAAAATGTACTATCCTAAATAGTAATCACTACTAGAAAATCTTTTGCTAGGACAAATGGTTGAAATTCCTGGCAACAGACAGGAAGGTTAGAGGTAGAAAGACACTTGATAGGGAAGGAGGTAAAAGAATATTGGAGTGGACAAGAATGGTGAGTTGAGGTTACAGTCAAATCCAGTCATGATATTAAATGGGAGGGTAATCTGAAGAACCAGCTGTTCTGCATGTATTCCTAGTTTGTATGCTCTATTGTTTAATTTTTTAAGCTTTATTTAATACTTTTAGAATTTACTTGTTTAGGTTTTGATAAAACTTGTAATGCTCCTCATGGCTTCTAAAAATGAATGTATTTATTCCAAGACAGAAAGTAGTTTCTATATGTGCTCTACAGTATTATAGTTGTCATATGTTGGACAGATGGCCCTACATCAGGGGTACCCAAACCTGTTTATGCCATGGAAGAATACCATTAATCATGGGGTTTGTGAAACCCTAGGTTGGGAACCACTGCCCCAGATGATGGCTGTCTGTGAGATATTTAATGTCTTAAGATCAGAATCAGACCTCATTCTAACCTAGAGTCATATAGAATGGGAGCAGGCCTTCTGGCCTGCTGGGCACATTTCAGAAGACCAGACTATATAACATCATGATGTCTTCACAGCATTAGCACACAACAAACAGAGAGAGGAACTTAACTGCCCATTTAATGGCTGTGTTATTTTACTCTATTACAGAATTCCCTTTGTTCCACCCACTTCCCTCTCATGCCTTCTCTGCAACTTACACTAATTTGCTTTATATAATATAGAATGGTGCCGGTGAGCCACACCAACATTCTGTGGGCTACATACAAAACTTATAAATATACTTCTTTTGAATTACTCTGACTGCAATCAACATATACTTGAAGCAACTTAATGAACTACAGATTTCATGAACTGAAGGACTCGACGGACTTAACTCTGAAGCAAGCAGGTATGGCACCTTTAAGTGGGCAAAGGTGACTCCAAGCCAGGCTGAAACACAGAGGGATGAGCCCCCCCCCCCAGCCAGCATCTTGTTAGTAAATGTGCAGTCACTGGAGAATAAAATTGAGGACCTAAGGGCAAGATTGCTGTGGTGTGTGTTTTACCGAGATGTAGCTTACTCATAGTACACCAGATACAGTAATCAGACCTGAAGGCTTCTCGATACACTGGATGGACTGAATTGCTGATTCAGAAAAGTCCAAAGAATGGGGAGCAGGAGGGTGTGCTTCATGATAAGCTCTCTTTGGTGCTCCAATGTGGTGGTTTTGTCATACTCGTGTTCTACTGACCTTGAACACCTTACGATCAAATGCTGACCATTCTGTTTACCAAGAGATTTCTCCAATATCCTGACCACAGTTTACATGCACATACATACCATCAGCAGCTGACTATAATCAGGCCTTTGAGAGAGTGCATGATATTGTAACCAAACAAAAGAAACAGTCCACCCTGACACATTTCAAATCGTAGCTGGGGATTTCAATTAGGCTTGTTTGTAGAAATCCCAGCCCAGTTATCATCAGCATATAACCTGTAGCACCAGAGGTCCCAGCACACTCAACCATTGCTATAAGGAATCCCACCCTACCTTTCTGTACCCAGACTGCATTTCAGCAAATCTGGTCACTTGTCTGTCCCTTTCCTACCTGCATAGAGGCAGAGATTAAAGGGCACGGCTCCAGAAATTAGGACAGCAAGAGGTGGTTGTGAGAGGCAGAGGAGCAGTTAAGGGACTGCTTCGAGACAGTGCCCTAGGCCAAATTCAGGGACTCATCTATGGATTTGAATGAGTACACCATGGTTGTCACAAATTTTTAATAAACAATTGAGAATGAGTGTGTCCCCACAAAATCATTCAGAGCCTTCTCCGACCAGAAGCCTTGGATGAACTTTGAGATCAGCAGTCTGCTGAGGGCCAGATCAGAGGCTTTCAAGTCTGGCGACCAAGGAAGTTACAAGAGTTCTAGGAAAGCTGTGTATGAGTCAAGTGGAAAATCCAGACTAAACGTGAATCAGTGGGGGGTGCTCAACAGCTGTGATGGGGCTTGAACATTATCACTGCTTGCAAAGTGAAAACCAGCGACATAGCTGACAACAGGGCTTCACTTCCAGATGAGCTCAGTGTCTTCTGTGTACTCTTTGACCATGACAAAGAGTACACAGAATTCCCACAGCCCCTGATGACCCTGTGATTTCAGTCTCTGAGGCTGATGTGAGAGCATCCTTCAGGAGGGTGAACCCATGGACAGCACCCGGCCCAGAATGGGGTACCTAGCCATATACTAAAGACCTGTGCTGATCTTTAACCTCTCGCTTTGGCAGTCTGAGGTACTCACCTGCTTAAAACAGACGTCAGTTATACTGGTACTTAAGAAAAATGCAACCTGCCTCAATGACTATCATCCAGTAGCTCTTACATCCACAGTGATGAAGTATTTTGAGAGGTTGTTGATAAAACTTATCAACTTCTGCCTGAGTAGTGCCTTGGATCCACTCCAATTCGCCTACCCTCAGCACAACAGGTCCACAGCAAATGCTATTTCATTGCCTCTTCGCTCATCCCTGGAACATCTGGACAGCAAAGATGCATACATGAGGATGCTCTTCAGTGACTACAACTCAGCATTCAATACTATCATCCCCTCAAAACTAATCAATAAGCTTCTAAATCTCGGGCTCAACACCCGCTTGAGCAATTAGATCCTTGATTTCCTCACTTGCAGAGCCCAGTCAGTTTGGATTTACAACATCTCCTCCACAATCTCTATCAGCACAGATGCATCACAAGACGGTGTGCTTAGCTCCCTGCTCTACTTGCTTTACTCTTATGACTGTGTGACTAACTCCACATTTGTAGGCCAAATCAAAGGTAGTGATGAATCAGCATATAGGGGGGAGATTGAAAGTCTGGTTGAATGGTGCTACAACTTCTTACTCAATGTCAGCAAGACCAAGGAGCTGATTATTGACTTCAGGAAGAAGAACCTGGAGGTCCTTGAACCGGTCCTCATTAGGGGATTAGAGGTGGTAAGGTCAGCAACTTTAAATTCCTTGGTATTATCATCTGTCCTGAGCTGGTACGTAAATACAATTATGAAGAAAGCACGACGGAGCCTCTAAGGAGTTTGTGAAGATTTGGCATGACATCTGAAACTTTGACAAACTTCTATAGATGTGTGGTGGAGAGTAAATTGACTGACTGCATTACAGCCTGTTATGGAAAGACCAAAGTCCTTGAATGGAAAATACTATAAGAAGTAGTGGATAAGGCCCAGTCGATCAAGAGTAAAGCCCTCTGCATCATTGAGCACATCTACACAGATTGCTGTCATAGGAAAGTAGCATCCATTAGTGGGACTCCCCACCCCCCCACCCCACACATCCATGTCATGCTCTGTTCTCGCTGCTACCATCAAGATGAAGGTACAGGAGCCTTAGGACGCACACCACTAGGTTCAGGAACAGTCATTAACCCTCTACCATCAGGCTCTTGAGCCAGAGGAGATAATTTTGCTGAACTTCACTTGTCCCATCACTGAATTGTTCCCACACCTATGGACTCACTTTCAAGAACTCTTCATCTCAGGTTCTCTATATTTATTGCTTATTTATTTATTATTATTTCTTTTTTCTCTTTTGTATTTGCACAGTTTTTTTTGTCTTTTGCACACTTGATATCTGTCCTGGTGGGTGCAGTCTTTCATTGATTCTTTTGTGGTTATTGGATTTATTGAGTATGCTTGCAAGGAAACGAATCTCAGAGTTGTATATGGTGCCATATATGTACTTTGATAATAAATTTGCTATGAACTTTATATCTTAGTTAAAATGAAAAGACTGACCTGAAACGATAACTGTTTCTGATCCCACATTATACTATCTAACTTGTTGTGTTTTTCTAGTATTTTATGTTTCCATCACAACAGAGAGTTACTTAAACACCAGTGTTCTGAGAATTTATCATCATTTTTCTACAGAAAATAATTTTATTTTAGCATATTCCAAGGAGGAATCATATTTAACTCTTTCCTTACACACGCCCACACAGGTTATTCTCAGTGGGCTTTATTTTCATCAGGACAGGTTACTATAGCATTTGTAGTTACTAATTTAGCATCTGTGGCTTTGCTTCTTGACCAATAAAAATTGAAAGCTGTTCAGAATAGCCTTGGAACTCAGTACTAATTTAAATATATCAAGGTTAATAATTCCAAGATGACAACCATATACACTTTGTTTTGAAATTACAATAAGATGTGGTTCATTAATTACTTGAAAAATTGGATAGATAACCTTGAGATAGAGATTTGTAATTACATAATGCAACCACTATCCTTCATTTCAAAGCATGCCGAAAATTATCAGTGGAGTAGAATGAAATCTACCATCTTCAATTTAGTGCTGGGCTTTTCTTTTCGTGCAGTTGAAATGTCTGCAGTTCTGCTAGTCAGTATTTCAAGAATGAATCTGCACTGATTCAGAGAAGTTGAGATATTCTGTAATCCTCCTTAGTAGTTCATTTATGTTAAAGACTGCTATTGATAGCTCAGTTCATACTCTTCTGAGGCCTAACAGTAAGTGACTGTTTATCGTCTACTTTTATGACCAATTAATCCTGTCAAGTTGCTTCAAAAGTCAGAGGAAGTCATCTAGTTGAAGAGCTAGATATGGTATACTGTGTGTAATTGGAAATGAGAGGTTTCATGAATTATTTCGCAATTGTCCCTCTGTCTCTGATGTTGTCTATAACAAGCCTAGTTATTTAATGGCCAATGACTTACTTTATAATTTACAAAGGAAGACTAGAATCATTCAGGCAGCATTTATTTAATCTGCAGCTGTTTCTTTCCTCTCTGCACTTTACATGGTTAAATTTAGCCCTGATTTATTAAAGTGATTAATTTGTGAATGCATAATTCTCTTCCAATTTTATTGTGAATATACAAGTTGCAGTTTCCTAATTAATTGTGGCTGGTGCGATCTCTCTGTGGCTCATATCTGAAGCCTGATTTGCTGTTTCTAAAGTTGCATTTATTTATATGATTAATTCCAGGTTGTTCAATTCCCACATAACTTAACTCTATTTCTCAGGTCACATTTAACAAACAAGAATGTTGTAATATTTAAATTTGTGTAAAATGCCTATTAGTGGCAGAAGATGGTTGTGGTCTTAAAGGCTAAACATTGCAAATACTGACAGAACCATAAGGAAAAGTAAACTAAGTACATCGATTTACTTATTATAAAACAAGTGCCAAACAAAACAATCCTCTCTGCAATTTAGTCTCTCCTTCAGGCCTTTATCTTCCCTCTGATTCTTTTTGCCACTTAACTGCACTGAGTAATTTACATTGGCCAACTAACTTATTGCTAAATCTTTGCAAAATGGGGCAAAACCAGAACGCTGTGTGATTGAGGGAGATCAATCAAATTCCAAACAGATGGCACTTGGGGTTGAACCCAGGTCGCTGGGGCTATGTGACAGCCGCACCAGCTACCACATCAGTGTACCACCCAGGTTATGAAAAACTTAGTAAGAGTATTGTAATAAGATTAAATGATTTAGTTTTAAGTTGCTGAGGGTGAGGTAATATGAAATGAATTAGTCTAATAAAGTGGACCCAGGATTACTGTTTACCCAGGAAGTTGTTGATGAAAACATTTGGTTTATAATTTCAGGACCGTTAGATAGAATTGGAATTGATTATTTTAATTGTCACATGTACCAAGGCTAGTTTTGCATAATGTTCATACAGATCAATACAGTACATTGAGATAGTACAAGGCAAAACAATAACAGAATGCAGAATAAAGTGTAGCAGCTACGTTGAAAGTGCAGGCAGACAGTAAGGTGCATGATTATAATGAGGTAGATTGTGAGGTCAAGAAGCCATTTTATCATAGGAGGGGTCATTCAATAGTGTTATAACTGCATAGAAGTTGGTCTTGAGCCTGATAGTTTTTATATCTTCTGCCTTTTGAAGGGGGGGGAGAAGAGAGAATATCTGAGGTGGGTTTATCTTTGGTTATGCTGGCTGCTTACTGAGGCAGCAAGAAGTATTGACAGAGTCCATGTAGGGAGACTGGTTTCCGTTGTGGGTTGAACTGTGTCCATAACTCTCTGTAGTTTCTTGCATTCACAGGCAATGCAGTTAGTAAACCACGCCGTGGTGCATCTGGAAAGGATGCTTTCTAAGGTGTATTGAAAAAAATTGGTAAGAGTTGATGGAGATGTGCCAAATTTCTTCAGCCTTCTGAAGAAATACAGGCAAAGTGAGTTTTCTTGACCATGATATGTAATAAGTTAGACCAGGACAGGTAATGTTTACTCCTAGGAACTTGAAGCTCTCAATGCTGGAGGCATTGCATGTGCACCGCACCTCACTGCTCCTCCTAAAGTTAATGGACATCTCTTTTGCTGACAATAAGGAAAAGGTTTTTGTCCTGACATCATGTCACTAGGCTCTTTATCTCTTCCTGTACATCTACTCATCATTATATGAGATTCGGCACATCACTGTAGTATCATCTTCAAACTTGTAAGTGGAGCTAGAGAGAATCTGACCATGCAGTTATGAGTGTACAAGAAGTAGCAAGGTATCCCATTGCAGTGGGAGGTTTCGGAGTTTGGTAATAAGTTTGCTTGGAATTTTATTGAAGGTAGAGCTGTAGTCAATAAACAAAAGTCTAATGTACTATAGGTGTCTTTACAATCCAGATGTTCCAGGGTTGAGTGTAGGCCTGGGAGAAGATGTCCACTGTAGACCTATTAAGGCAGTAAGCAAATTGTAGTGAGTCAAGGTTCTCTGGGAGGCTGGAGTTAATGTGTGTTGTGACCACCTTTTGAAATTCGTCATGATGGTGGATTTCAGAGCCACTGGTCAGTAGTCATTAAGGCACATTACTTTATTTCTCTGAGATACTAGGATGATAGTGGTCTTCTTAAAGCAGGTGGGAACCTCGGAGTAAAGCAGGGAAAACGTGCAAATGTCCCCACCAGCTGATCTATGCAGGATCTAAGGACACAGCCAGGGACATCATTTACGCTAGATGCTTTCGGTGGGTCTGCCTCGGGATGACTGAACTTGTGTCTACCAAGGTGACTGTGGGTTCAGGTGCATTGGAGGCTGTCAGGGTGGGTGGTGACAAACCAGACCTCTTCTGTTCAAAGCATGCATGGAATTTGTTAAACTCAATGGGAAGGGATGTGCTGTTGCCAGTAATGCTGCCTGACTTCATTTTGCAACCCATTACATCATATAAGCCCTGCCACAACTAGCAACTGGTCTGGGACTCTATTTTAGACAGCTGTTGTCTCTTACTCTGATCATTTTATATTGGTCACATCTCAGTTTCTTGTAAAGGTCAAGGTCACTTGATTTGAATGCTGCAGAGCTAGAGTTCAGTAGAGAGTGGATCTCCCAGTGTATCGATAGTTTCTGGTTTAGGGTCATACAGACTGAGAAAGAAAAACATGCAAAAGTTGTGAAATATAGGTCCGAGTTGTAACAAATATGCATTAGATCAGCCAGTGTCAGTGAAGAGTGCAAAGCTGAATTACTGTAATACTATAGGCAGATGCTTATGACATATTTGTTATAAAGAGGGAAAACAAGTTATCTGAAATTGTTGAATTTAGGGTGAAGTCCTGCTTGAACTGAAGATAAGATTCTATTTCTCAAGCACCTGTTTAAACATTGACAGAACAATGCAGGAAGTTATCGGTTGAGAGGATGGAGGACTGAAGTGAAAAGCAGTTGAAAGTTCAGGTTTTCACTGAAAATGATCAGAAGTGCTTTATAAAAGTCACCCAATCTGCTTTTGGTTGCTCTAAAGTCACAGCAACCACATTGTGAGTGTCATTAGATTGTAAAATATACAACTGAATCATTATTTCATCTGGAAGGACTTTTTGGGTTTTTGGATGGGTGGGGGTTGGCGGTTGGTGGGTGGACAGGATAGAGATAAAAGAGCAAGGTGTTGCAAATCCTGAAATTGCATGCAAAGGAAAGAGGATGAAAGGAGAAGGGAAGAGATGATACAGAATAATGGTAGAATTTCTTTGAAGTAAGCAGAAATTATGAAGGATTGGTCCACAATGTGGAAGGTGCTGCACAGAAATAAAGGGCCATGGGAAATCTATCCTTGATTTGTCCCAAGAGAGATGGAGTGAGATCAGAGATACTGGAAATAGATGATGCATGTTCAAGTGCTGTATCAGCTATGGTAAAAGAGAATCCAGTGTTAAGAAAGAAAGGAAGGCATCTCAGAGTCAAATATGTGAAAAGATGCATTATTGAAACAGAAATGAGTGAGGTGCATGAAGGCAGGTTGCAAGGAAGTGTGATAAACATATATGTAGGGTTCTCTGAGATTGTAATCAATGTTTGTTTTACAGTAGGTTATCCATCTGCTTGTTTCAGTTTTCATTCTGTCCACTGACATGAATTGATCTGATGGGCATTTCCTATAGGTTTGATGTGCATTCCCCTTCTTTTATGTCTTCCTTTTCCCTCTATCTCTAAATGGTTCTCATTATTCATTTCATTAAATAGCTTCATCAATAAAATTAACAAAGCAATTTCACTTCCACTGAGTTATTCCAATTGTCCTATCTGTCCACCTCTAACCACTCTAATACTTCAATTAAATCTTTTTTCCTCGTTTTTTTCTGATGAAGGGTCTTTAACTTGAAACATATTTCTCTTTCCACAGACTTTTCATAAAATTCTTAGTGTTTTCAATTTTTATTTACAGCACTATGACAGCTGTTTTCTGTGTCACAGTGAGATGGGAGAATAACAATATGTGATTTGTAGTATTTCTCATCATAAAAAAGAGAAATTGTAATATCTAGTCACAGCATAGTCGTACAAACTGATAATCACCTAACCTCTTATTGATGACCTTGGCTGATTGCAAACATGGCCAAATGTCAACTGGTAATTGACCCAGCCCAACATATCAACAAAATAGAGAGAGTACAGAGGAGATTTACTAGAATGTTACCCGGGTTTCAGCACCTAAGTTACAGAGAAAGTTTGAACAAGTTAGGTCTTTATTCTTTGGAGTGTAGAAGGTTGGGGGGGGACTTGATAGAGGTATTTAAAATTATGAGGGGGATAGATAGAGTTGATGTGGATAGGCTTTTTCCATTGAGAGTAGGGAGATTCAAACAAGAGGACATGAGAGTTAAGGGGCAAAAGTTTAGGGGTAACATGAGGGGGAACTTCTTTACTCAGAGAGTGGTAGCTGTGTGGAACGAGCTTCCAGTAGAAGTGGTAGAGGCAGGTTTGGTTTTGTCATTTAAAAAAAAATTGGATAGGTATATGGACAGGAAAGGAATGAAGGGTTATGGGCTGAGTGCAGGTAGGTGGGACTAGGTGAGAGTAAGTGTTCGGCACGGACTAGAAGGGCCGAGATGGCCTTTTTCCATGCTGTCATTGTTATATGTTTATATGTCCCAGCCCTCAGTCATATGAGGATAAGTCCTTGGAGTTGTGGCATTCAAGTCAGAGCATTGCCAAATACTGAATGCTTCCTAGAGGCATCACAGCCATTTATGCTGCTTCAGATTAAGTGATTGAGAAGGATTGCTAACCTTGACAATGAACTGTGACTGCATCCCCAACCATGTGAATTTCAGCTATTCTGATCTTGCATGCTGGAACAGAAAAAAAAGTGATTGGATATTGTGAAACATAGCCAAGAGTAGTTTCAGGATCTGGGAGTATGCTGGTATGACGGGATGTTAGGATTGTGTCTAGGTATTTGTTGTTTTAATAGAGTTAGCCACATATTGGGATTCATCAATTCACTAGAGGGGTGCTCTTTAAAAAAAATCTGCCATTTTGACTAATCTTTTGCCTTATGTGAGCCAAAATTCAGATTTAATGGAATTAGAGTCATTTAGGAAATTGAAAGCAGGATGCACATAAAATAGGAGAATTGAAATTTCATTCTTCTGACCAACACACACAAAATGCTGGAAGAACTCGGCAGGCCAGGTAGCATCTATGGAAAAATAGAAAGAGACAGAAGGCCATGGAAGAAAGAAAAAAGATGGAGGAGGAGCACGAGAGGGAAGCGATGGGTGGGCAAAGAAGATAACATGATCAAGGGACAAGGGAATGGGAAATGGTGAAGAAGGGGGAGGCATTACTGGAAGATTGAAAAATCGATGTTCATGCCATCAGGTTGGAGGCTACCCAAATGGAATATAAAGTGTTGTTCCTTCAACCTGAGTTATCTCCTTGCCCACCCATCGTCTCCCTCTGGTGCTGGTGCTCCTCCCATTCCCCCTCCCCCTTTTCTTTCTTTCTTCCACGGCCTTCTGTTTCTTTCACCAGTCAACTTCCTAGCTCTTTGCTTTATCCCTCCCCCTCCAAATTTCACCTATTGGCTGGCAGTTCTCTCTCCCCTCCCCTCACCTTTCAAATCTACACCTCAGCTTTTTTTCTCCAGTCCTGCCAAAGAATTTTGGCCCAAAACATCGACTGAACTTTTTTTCCATAGATGCTGCCTGGCCTGCCGAGTTCTTCTAGCATTTTGTATGTGTTGCTCGGATATCCAGCATCTGCAGACTTTCTCTTGTTTGTTCATTCTCCTGACCAATGTTTTACTCAGTCATTGCCTTCTACATCTTTGACAGCCACTTTGGATAGAGGATGATTTATTTTCCCCTCTTTTTATTGGTTATGGGTTTCTAATAGGTCATGTGTGGAAATTGCACACCCAAGGCAAGAGGTAATAGACGAGGAGGACAGCTGAGAGGATTAGGAGCACTGCATACTCAGGCCCCCTTAGTATTATTAAGGATCCCACCCTTCCATCCAGTGTCCTCTTTGACTTTCTACCATCAAGCAGGAGACTTTGATAAATAAAAACAAGCACGGTCAAGATGAGAAACATTTTCTTCCCCCAGGCCATTAGGCTTCTGATTTCCCTGCTGCTTCATATTTGAAGTTTCACTGGTTAATCTGTTCCATACCTTACAATATTTAATATTAATCCACTTTGGTTTGTTATTTATCTGTGATTCATCTATAGATTTTATCCTTGCCTTCATTAGTTATCATGTGTTATGTATACTTACTGTACTTTTCACCCTGCTTTGGAGAAACATTGTCTCATTTCTCTCATTTCTATATACATTATATGGTTGTATATGTTATATACATGTATATAGTTAAATGACAATAAACTTGACTTGACTTGAAATGGTCCACTCTCTCTGCTTGGTTACATAAGGCCTCTGATTGTGCCGAGTGTGTGGTCTGTTTGTTCTTAATACTGTCCTGAATGGTCCTAGAGCTGTGTGCTGAGCCGGCTGCTGTATATTCTGATTGCACGGCCAAACACCTGACACAAAAGTGGTAAGGCCCCCATCAACAATGATGAGATGGCCTATAGAGAAGTGGAAGAGCCCAAGATCCAATGCCAGGCAAATAACCTCTTCCTCAATGTCATCAAGACAAAGGAGATGGTTATCAACTTCAGGAGAACTCAGACTTCTCACATCCTTCTTTACATCAGCAGCACAGCCAGTGAAAACAGTTTCAAATTCACAGGAGTAAACATCTTGCACAATCTCTCATAGTCCCTGAACAAATCCTACACAATCAAGAAAACGCACCAACACTTCTACTTTTAAAGAGAGCTTAACTATACACATCAACACTGAGGACCTTTTACAGATGCGCATCCTAACATGCTGCATCATGTACGTTACTGAAACTGCACCCGGTGGACAGGAAAGCTCTACAATAGATAGTCAAAAACTGTCCAACACATTACCAGCACCAGCCTACCTGCCAACAAAAAAAAACAGTAGATTCTGGTTATTGGGATAGATCAGGACAGTACATTTTGACCCAACAAAGTGGCTGCTCCAATTAGCTGAATTTTCATAGAAATAGTTGAAAAGGCATAAAAAACACAAACTATCATTTAACTAAGGAACAAATTATTTATTTAAATGAAATACAGTGCAAATGAGAACACTACCAATATGACTGGAGTACTATAAAGCTGTGTATTAGTTCCTAATAACAATCATTGCAGGAATTCATCCAGTATGTATGCTGCTGTGTTCTTTTGATTATCTGTAAATGATCATGGACTGCCTTTGTACAATGCTTTTGATGATTGCATATTCCAAATTTTCATTTTCATTTAATATTCAAGATGTCTGTTGATACCTTCAAATTCTTCATAGTTCATAACTTGTTGAAGCAGTAAAATCGTTTCATTTTCACTCCTGACTGTTGCTGGCATCTCCAATAAAAACCTGAAAGCTTGAAATAAAGGTGAGCAAAGCAGTTCTGAATTGTCTTGCTGCTTTTTTCTCACCAGCTATCAGTGACAAAAATCACTCTGTTTGCTCTAAGCACAGTGTTGTGTGTAACTTGCCACATAAGTGCAGCAACTGATGTTAGTTAGAAACTGTTCAACAACCTTCTCCTGTCCCAATTGAGCTGCATAGTTCCAAATTAAATGAAGGGAGTCTCGGCTTTTTTCTCATTTAGCTTTTATTCTTAAAGAGTTGTCCCAAACAAGCGGCTGCCCTGATTAACCGATGGTCCAATTAACCGGAATCCACAATATACAAAAAGGTGCTGGAAAATGGCCAGCAATATCATGAAGGACCCCACCCAGCCTGCTCATGGACTGTCTGTCTCACTCCCATTTATTGTGTTTTTTTCCTAATTATTGTGTTCTTTATTGTGTGTGTGTGTGTGTGTGTGTGTGTGTGTGTGTGTGTGTGTGTGTGTGTGTGTGTGTGTGTGTGTGTGTGTGTGTGTGTGTGTGTGTGTGTGTGTGTGTGTGTGTGTGTGTTTTTTTTTGGCTGCATCAGGTCCGAGTAACAATAATTGTATTCTCTTTTACACTTGTCTACTGAAAGTAACTTTAAACATAATTGACTTCTTAAATTGAATTAAATGCTCCTTCTCCATTTTGAGGAGTCATGAGCTGGAGATCCATGAAGTTTGATAATATTGCATTTCTTCGAGCTTTCAAGCACATCCTTGGGTATTTTCCTCTCTTTAGTAATCTCTTTCCATGGCAGAGGTCACATCAACCCTGTTGTTAAATGGCTCAGTGTGCTGGTTGCAAATTAGTTATCTTCCAAAACATGCACACAAAAGACCCCCTCTGAAAGACTTATCTTCTCAAATTGGAAAAGTCTACGATAAATTCACTACTTGCTTTGTATTGGTTTTCTTTTGTTATCTAAACTGAAGTATAGGCTGAGGCCCTTACTCCCAGTAAGATGGCTTGATCACTTTGGCTTCTCCGGGTCCAACAGATGGTGCAGATGTGTGTCTGCACCATCTTTTTCTTGTGTTTGCAAGACCCTTTTGGACATTGCCAACATAACATTTTGCAAGTTCATTTCATTGGTGAAACCAACTGCATGGTGTGCTGCATGACCTCAGCTGTTGCAAGGACCAGTCTTTTATGCCGGGCATCACCTGTTACAGCCGCCCGGGGAGGAGGCAGTGTGGGAGAAAACATAGGTGCGGCAGGGGTGGTGGAATTTGTGCTGGGTTAGTGGCTGGCCCCTCCCACTGATGCTGCTCACCAGTGTGAGATAAGCAGTTTTCCCTTCATTTGCTGAAGCAATGTGAGAGGACAAACTGCTGCATTCTTGTTCTTGTAGAAATATGTATGTGTATACATACAGTATACACATATGTACAGTATACAGTAAATAAGTAGAATGTGGTCCAGGACCACATTCCGTGCACCATCAATCTGCAGGCCATGCTACTCGGGTTTGTCTAATATAATTTTTTGTGACTGTATCTGCTATTGTAACTCCATATATGTATTGTGTGTAGCTGTACGTACTGTGTATTGCAACTTGGCTCTGGAGGAACGCCGTTTCATTTAGATGTATACATATGTACAGCTGAATAACGATTAAACTTGAACTTATCTACTGCCTGTAGTATTTGAATTGCTTGAACAAGTGAGGATGATTACAATTCTTAACTAATCAAGTCATAGGTATAATGCAGTCAGAATCATTATTAATTGAGAAATGAATATATTTTGAAAAGTAATAGGACTGTGGTGGAAATCACTATTTCTAAAGTTTCCATAATGATTCTGTGTTGTATTTTTGTATGAAATGGTAGCAAGGTCAGACACAAGGCCAATAACTGCATATAACAATTGGAATTTGTCATTGGATAAAATATTTCTCATACGTAATTTTATTATGAGCCCCTTTGACAAGGAAGGTTTCAGGCTTGTTATTAGCTACCTAACACAAGTCAATGGTAAAGTAACAGTAATTAATAATTTCTTTGAAATTAATATTATTGTGTTGTAATTCATGATCACTCCCGACTGAGTCCAATTGGAATGCAGGCCTGTATATTCATCTGCTGTGAAGATGGGAAAAGGCATGTCAGTAAGCTGTTCCCTGGGCCTCATGGTTCAGTAGTCTGTTATCATGTCCTGGATTTGTGTGAAGAAATGAACTTCAGGCTCAGCGTTATCAATGATTAGCATTTCTATTGCTATTCATAATATTTTCTTCATATACTTCATTATACTCTCTTAATTTCTCGGTTAGAATACCTTCCAAGCTACATTCATAACCAGCCTCTTGACCTTGCCATCCTGTGTATCCTACGTTTTGCCATCACAGATTCGGTGTGCAGTAATGAGGAATACTTCACTGTTAGAAGGGTGTTGCCCTTCTTGAGCAGATGCAAAAGATCTGTTGTAGTGTTAAAGAGGAGCCAGGATCATCAACCTGAGAGTCCTGGCTTATATTTCCATCAGTGTTCAATATTTCAGTAAATGATCTATTCATTATCATGCTTGTGGGATTAGTGTCTGCAGATTGCTCACAGCATTATCTATATTATAATAGTGCCTCTGTTTAAAAAGAATTTCCTTAACTGCCGAGGACTACAGGACATCCAGAGCTGGGGAAAGATTGCTTATAAATGAGTACTGTAAGCAATTCTGCAACTAATCTGAATGCACATGACCCAGATATTTCTGCTAAGAATACATTCTGGAATATTCCATAACCCTATGCCGACACCCTTCACGTCAATGAGTACAAAATTACACAATGGGATTAATTTTGGAAGCAGAGAGCAATGTTCTGATGCTACTTAGCAGGCTTAGCCTACTAACCAGAACTGAATTTCTCAGCAGCCTTTGGAACCCATTGTCACAAACCAAATTATGCAACAAAGGTTCAACAGGATGTTATCAAAAATGATTTATTATATATACAAAGGAACAGGTGTATTTTCATTGGAGTTACCAAGGTCAAGAGTTTACCTGGTGATTGGATTATCTGATTACAAATCTTAATAATGGATTAATTAGTGAAAAGGGCACAAAGTTGAGTTTACCACAAATACAGTTGAAAGAAAGATGGATAAATTGTTTTTTGAAACTTAAGATGTTTAGAATATAGAACTCTTGTGTTGAAACATTGTTCAGTTACAGGGTAATTAAATGATGGAATAAAGGGATTATGAAAGGCTACAATGAGCAAGCTGGAGGATAGGATTTCACAAAGTTGAGAAAACCATTTTACAGATAGAGCAGGTCTGTTACCACGCTATAATTGTCAGTGAATATTGTTCTAGGAAGAGGGTCTTGTAATTTTAATGAGTTTTCCATTTCCTTTTCTAGTATACTTCATGAAATTAAATGCTCATTGTTTGTATATAATTTTAGGAACTTGATGCCTACAACTGAATTTCTTTTTTATTTGCACAAACACAAGAGAACTTGCAGTTGCTAAAAATCTTGAGCATCACACACTAAGTACTGGAGGAACTTGGCAAGTCAGACAACATCTATGGGGTCGACATTTCAGGCCAAGATAATTTGATTCTATTTTATTTCGCTCTGCAGCTGGGAATGTATTTCAAATGTAGTGGCTTTAAAACAAATCATCATGTATTAGAGTATGAAGAGTGTTGCAGAAATTCATTTATTTCATCCTTCTGACTGAACTAAATACAAACAAGTTAGATGTGCCATGTTTTTAAAAAAAACTTGTGCTCACATATTTGGGTTATAGAAGTTAGTTGAAGTTTTCACCTTACCCTTGCCGCCAGCAAGAAGTGCTTATGTTACAAAGTAGTTCTGGATTTAATTATTGCAGTAACAAGATGTCACAGCATTATGTTGTATTTCATTCCTATTTTCAGCCTTGAATAAAACAAAGCAGAAATGAAGTGTTCAAGAGGAAATGATTAATGTTGCTCTTATACTCCCAATAATAACTGCTGTAGTCAAGGATACTTACAGATGCACATCGTGCCTTTATTTTAGTTGCATTTCCAAATGACAAACTGCTCCACTGGAATTGTTACAAGATTAAAATTAAGACATGTGAATGGGGCACATAGACAGGCAATATTAGATTATTTTCCCCCATTTTTGCTGCATTCCATCACTGTTTCCATGATTCTACTACTATTTGCTCATAGTGTGTGAGACATGCTATGACACTGAGGGATGGGGCATGCACCTTGTACAGCATTTTGCTTACTAGTCAGTTGATAGAAGGGAAATACTATTATGCTGATGCTTTGCATCTTTTTTTCATTTCTAGAATCAATCTATAGGCGTGGGGCAAGAAGATGGCGGAAGCTCTACCGTGTGAATGGACATCTCTTCCAAGCCAAACGATTTAACAGAGTGAGTGAATGGTTATATTGTTGCATTATGTTGCACATTAATTGAGCTTTTTCTAAACACAATGCACAGTATATTCATAGTTAGTCCTGCTTGAATGTAATGCAAAACTAAATATTCAGAGCATATATTTAATTGGGATTAAAATGGATAATTTCTCTGCAATATTAGTGGCCATCAGTGCAGTGGACTTCATATTTAGCATTGGCTCATATGTGTTTAGATTAATATTCAAGTTCAGCATTGAGAAAGAACCTGAACACATCTATTCAACCATTTCAATTGAGAATGTTGGGTTTTGAGACAATCAAATGTATGTTTTCCTAATACATTGCTTTTACAGTAATATGTTTGGCTGCTTCCCTTGCCACTTATTATTGGTGTTTTTGCATAATTTAAAATAGACACAATGTAAATAGAAGTCTTCATCATCCGGGAAAACAATCCAAGGTGACTGACAGAAATACAGTGGACAAAAGTTGACACTGACTAAATAATAAAAACGAGAAAATCTGCAAATGCTGGAGGAACTCAGCAGGTCAGGGAGCATCTATGGAAAAGGGTAAATAGTTAATGTTTCTGGCCGAGACCATTCTTCAGGACACTAAATGACTAAATAAAGTTACTATCGGGGAAATGGCTAAACACTATTAGAGGATAAGAATGTAGAAGTTTCTAGAATTTCCAGACATTGAGCCAGATTATTGAGTGCATGCATCCGTGCATCAGTGATAGTGAAAGTAGAGCAGAGGATGTTTAAGGAGCAGCATCCAAGGAACACAGTTTTCTGCAAGAGCTGAAGTGATGGAATTTGATAAATGGGGAAGGGCTGATAGCATGGTGTTATTTGGTCATGAGAAAGAGCATTTTAAAATGGTTTCATTCCTGCACCAGAAAACAAAATATTACCCAGGGAAGTGGGTGGTAGGGGAGGGGAGAGGGAAGAGTGTTGATGGAAAAGGAGTACAGGGAAGGTGCCAGCTTCAGAATTTCAAATGTTAGTGAATGCAAAAAATGGGAGGTAAGCCAGTAGACCCTTAGGAGCACAATAAGACATAGGATGCAATGCTTCCATGTCTTATGGTCTTATTAAGTCAGAAAACATTGAGATGTGGAAGAAAAGAAACCTGCAGAAATTGTTCACAGATGCACAAGACAGCAGGACAGCTAGACTTAATGGTTGAACAGGCACAATGTACACATTTTTAGCTGAGGAATGGTAAGAAGAAGAAAAAAAGAATCACAAGTAAGTATATGGTAATATTTGTTAATAAATTTAGTTGGAACTTTGAACTTTGGAGTCTTGAGTAAAAGATAAATTCTGGTGGAACTCAGTAGTGGGTAAAGGGATAATCAATATTCTAGGTTGAGACCCTGCATTAGGACTGAGGATGTAGAGGAAAAATAGCCAGTGCACATAGAAATGAGAGGGAGGAGTGAAGCAGCCTGATAGTTGATGAATGGAACCAGATGAGGAGGGGAGAAGACGAGCAGAAGGATCCTGGTGGGGGAGGGAATAGTAAAGGGTGAAGAAACCCACATAGGTATGTAGGGAATGGTCAGATAGAACCAGATTTGGGGGCAAGGGGTTGGGGTGGGGGGGGGGGGTGCAGGTGATGAATCTAGGTATTAAGAGGAGGTGGTATGGATGGAAAAGATGAAAAAAGAGAGACCCTTGTTTAATCCTTAGCAGTAGGAAAGGAACACGGGTGTGGGTTATCTGACATTGGAAACATTAACATTTATATAATTGGGCTTTTGGCCCAAGTTGATTGGCTACGTCTCCAACGGGATCCCACCACCAAGCACATCTTCCCCCCCCCCCCCTTGCTTTCCGCAGGGATCGCTTCCTACGCGACTCCCTTGTCCATTCGTCCTCGCCCCCATCCCTTCCCACCGATCTCCCTCCTGCCACACCTGCCCTTATACTTCCTCCCTCACCACCATTCAGGGCCCCAGACAGTCCTTCCTGGTGAGGTGACACTTCACCTGTGAGTCGGCTGGTGTGATATACTGCGTCCGGTGCTCCCGGTGCGGCCTTCTATACATTGGTGAGACCCAATGCAGACTGGGAGACTGTTTTGCTGAATGCCAATGCTCTGTCCGCCAGAGAAAGTAGGATCTCCCAGTGGCCACACATTTTAATTCCACATCCCATTCCCATTCTGATATGTCTATCCATTGCTTCCTCTACTGTCAAGATGAAGCTACACTCAGGTTGGAGGGACAACACCTTAAATTCCATTTAGGTAGCCTCCAACCCGATGGCAAGAACATTGATTTCTCTAACTTCCGTTAATGCTCCCTCCCCTTCTTACCTTCATCCCTTATTTATTTATTTGTTTATCTACCTATCTATTCATTCATTCATTCATTCCTTTTTTTTCTTTTCTCTTTTTTTCTCCCCGTCCCTCTCACAATCACTCCTTGCCTGCTCTCCATCTCCCTCTAGTGCTCCCCTCCCCCTGTCTTTCTCCCTAGGCCTCCTGTCCCAAGATCCTCCAGCTGTGTATCCTTTTTGCCAATCAACTTTCCAGCTCTTAGCTTCATCCCTCCCCCTCCTGTCTTCTCCTATCATTCTGGATCTCCCCCTCCCCCTCCTACTTTCAAATCTCTTACCATCATTTCATTCAGTTAGTCCTGGCGAAGGGTCTCGGCCCGAAACGTCAACTGTACTTCTTCCTATAGATGCTACCTGGCCTGCTGCATTCCACCAACATTTTGTGTGGATTATGATGTGCTGATTTAAAGACATTGGTGCATAAAAGGAACTGGGTATCATTGTACACAATCACTTAGTAATTATGCAGGTTGAGCAAACAATTACGATTCCTGGTATGTTAGCCTTTATTACAAAAAGGTTTGATTGTGCAGGAAAGAATTTTTTACTCAGAGGCTGGTGAATTTTAGGAATTCTCTGTCCTGAAATGCTGTGGAAGCTGAGTTGCACTAAGCATCAAGGGACTCTGAGCATATGGCGATAGTTCTGGAAGATTAGCCATGATCATGTTAAATGGCAGCACAGGTTTGAAGGGTCACATGGTCTACATGTACACATTTCTGACCTTTGTTCCAAGAACCCAGCTTCTTCTGTGAGCCTCAATTTAACATTTGCATCCTTAAAATGCTTCCAAAATTCTTTACAGAGACAAAGTATTTAGCAGTTAATAAAGTGATGTTCTGATAAAAGTGCTTTAACAGTCACATTTTGTTTAAATGCTGTTTCTGTGCACCAGATTAGCTGGCACCCACAAATCTCAGCTAGATGGGCGGGAAGTCAGGGGATCCAGCTGAGAGTTATGTAGTGGTAATTATGGTTACCAACTGAGCACAAATTGGGTGACTCAAGCTATGCAGTAATTTTAAACAAAGTTAAATGCAATTCTACTTCTAAAACAAAATCATCAACATAATTTATATGATATTTCTGAAGACAATGCATTGTGTCAGTACCCTTGGATAAAGTAGTCTTGTAAAATGATTATACAAATTTAGGGAGGTGCATTATATTATTTACTCACAGAAGACATTTGTTTGATCTGGTATCTATTAGTAAATCTTTCCAGCTGTTTATCTTCATTGATATTTTACTGGAGTATTATTTGATTGACTGCAGATGACTGTGCAACATGATTAGAAATACCTTTGCAGCTTTACTGAAATGTAATGCATACATGACTTACCATTCTGAAGCAGATGGTGATGTATTTGCAATCCATTGCTAAAGCTAATTTTTTACTGTTTTGAGCTTCTCTCTTCATTCATTCCCCATATGATCTGCTCCACTGCTTGGAAATGAATAATATGATTTTGTGCAGAAGAACGCTGTTATTCTTCTAGCCTCTGTGCATCTTAATTGCTTCATTGAGCAGTTGCAACACTTTTGCACACAGCTGTAGGTAATTTGTTTGCACTTGGCTTTGTATGTTAGTCAAGAAAAATAAAAATCTGATCAACACACACAAAATGCTGGAGGAACTCAGCAGGCCAGGCAGCATCTATGGAAAAGGGTATAGTCAACAATTCAGGCCGAGACCCTTCAGCAAGACTAGAGAAAAAATGATGAGGAGTAGAGTTAAAAGGTGGGGGGGAGGGGGGAGGAGGGAGAAACACAAGGTGATAAGTGAAACCAGGAGGAGGGATGAGGGAAGTAAAGAGCTGGGAAGTTGATTGATGAAAGAGATACAGGGCTGGAGAAGGGGGAATCTAATAGGAAAGGACAGAAAGACATGGAAGAAAGAAAAGGGGGAGGAGCACTCAAGGGAGATGATGGCAGGTAAGGTGATAAGGTGAGAGAGGGAAGAGGGGATGGGGGTTGGTGGGGAAGGCATTACTGGAAGCTCGAGAATTGGAGGCTCAGGTTGGAGGCTACCAAGCCACAATATAAGGTGTTGTTCTTCCATCCTGAGTTTGGCCTCATTGTGACAGTAGAAGAGGCCATGGATAGACATATTGGAATGGGAATGGGAAGTGGAATTAAAATGGGTGGCTATTGGGAAATTCCGCTTTTTCTGGTGGGATGAAATTCTGATGTTCTCTCTTAGTGGACTAAAATGCTTGAACATGTAGACAGTAATGAAGAGGATGTGCTGCAGCTTTTGAAAAGCATTAAGATAGGTTAGTCACTGGAACCGAACAAGATATAACCCAGGTCACTGTGGGAAGCAAGGGAGGAGATTGCTGAGCCTCTGGTGATGATCTTTGTATCATCAATAGGGACAGGAAAAGTATCAGAGGATTGGAGGGTTGCAAATGGTTTTCCTTGTTCAAGAAAAGGAGTAGGGATAACCCAGGAAATTACAGACCAATGAGTCTTACTTCAGTGGTGGGCAATCTTCCCTCAGGGAAGATCCTGAGGGGCAGGATTTATGAGCATTTGGTCAGACATAATCTAATTATGGGTAGTCAGCATGGCTTTGTCAAGGGCAGGTCGTGCTTTATGAGCCTGATTGAATTCTTTGAGGATGTAACAAAACACATTGATGAAGGTAGAGCAGTGAATGTAGTGTATATGGATTTCATTAAGGCATTTGATAAGGTTACCTATGCAAGGCTTATTCAGAAAGTAAGGATGCATGGGATCCAGCCTTGATCATTTTTGAACTTACGAAATTGTTAGTGTCTTGTCCTGGTGCTCCAGTCAAGTGCAATAGAAATTTTGCTATAGACATGAGAAATTCTGCAGATGCTGGAAATCCAAAGCAACACACACAAAATGAGGCAGCATGGTAGCGTAGTGGCTAGCACAATGCTTTACAGTACCAGCGCTGGGGTTCATTTCCTGCTACTCCCTGTAAGGAGTGTGTATGTTCTTCCCATGACCGCTTCGGGTTCCTCCGGGTGCTCCAGTTTCCTCCTACAGTCCAAAGACGTACTGATCAATAGATTAATTGATCATTGTAAATTGTCCTGTGATTAGGCTAGGATTAAATTGGAGGATTGCTGGGCGGCATGGCTTGAAGTGTCAGAAGGGCCTAATTTGCATTGTATGTGAATCAATCAGTCAATCAATACATACTTTTTTAAGTTCTGGAGGAATTCAGTAGATCAGACAGCATCTGTAGAAATGAATAGATAGTTGATGTTTTGGGCTGAGATCCTTCTTCAAGACTGAGAAGTTGGGGGACGATACCTGAGAGATATTTTCCTATGCTAATTTTCCAACAACAATAGCTATAGAAAGGCTTAAATGTAAAGAACAAAAATACAAGTAAAAATGGAAATGACAATGAATCACTTAGTACAAAAATGTGTACTAATTGTTTACTTATTCACAGAAGGCCTACTGTGGATACTGCAGTGAAAGGATATGGGGTCTAAGCAGGCAGGGTTACAAGTGTATCAACTGCAAGTTGTTGGTCCATAAACGCTGCCACAGACTTGTTCCTTTGATCTGCCAAAGGCATATGGTAAGTCATAAAATATTCCCAGTAGTAGATATTTCATTTCTTTATTGGTTAAATATAATTTTGTTCTGCATGTTCTTTCCAACTTTGCATCCTACGGGTAAAGGGAAAAAATGTGTCTGACTGCAGACTTCATCAGTTATGTGATTCACTGCTTCACGACGAGCCCGTTAAATCAGCAAATCATTAAAATTTGGAGCACAGAAGTGGTCATTTAACCCAAGAGGCTTCTGTGTATTTTAATTTGTCTATTTCCTTTATTATTATAAAACCACTAAATTAAATGCATCCATGAATACGTCAAAAATTATATTCTGAGAAGGAAAGAGTTCCTTTCTTCAGAAGAAATTAGTTTGTTCCAATATTCGATTATTGAAGAATGAGGTCATTGGTGATATGTTACTAACCACTTCAAACCATGAAGTTTTCAGGATCACGCTGTTTTGTACTTTTGTGTTACATTCAAGGCAGCATTACTTGTTCTAAAGTTGATAGTAAAGCTGTCAAGCCAAGGAAGAAGAAAATCTTTGACCATAGTGTTAGCACGTGTTGTGACTGTTTAGATATGTGATGAATATGAATGCACAAATTGTCAATAATCAGTAAGTTAATGAAATAATGCACATAATTAATGTTGCTACAGGAAGAGGTTAAAACTGGGGCATTCTGTGGTGACTCTGTTCCTGACTTTCCTAAGCCTTTCCTCTATTTACAAAGCTCATTAGGAGGATAATGGCATTTCCCAGGTGACTTCAACATAAAGTTCTGTACAGAATAAAATGGTATACTTAAATTATTGCATTCCACTACCCCCGTATACAGCATACTGCTGTATACTGTGCCGTAAGTGTTCATCATTTACAAAATGAAATTACCTAGCATGGCTACAATACTTCACAAATCAGCGACCACCATGAGGGAATGCATAGAAATGCCTCAGCTGTACTTACCCATCCAAAGTCATCACCATCTGTACTTGAAAATATATCACCATTTTGTTATGTCTGGCTTTATATTTTCCAAATCAATTTCCAACAGCAGTATAGGAATTCATTTTACCAGAAGTTCATCAAAGCAGTTCACCAGTACATTCACATAGTAGCCTTACAGCAACAGGGATCCTTGTTTGATTCTGCTGTTGGATAGTATTAATGTGAAGTATGCCCTTCTCCCCATGAGTTTTCACCACATGTTCTTGTTACTTTCTACATGCTGGTAGGTTAATTGGCCACTAGAAATTACTCCTTAATTATGATTAATGGCAAAAAGGAATCTAAAGGAGTTGATGGGTATGTGAGCAAGAATTAAGTGTAGGGATAAATGGAAATAAAGAGAAGGGGAATGGGGTTGCATGGATATGGATGCCTAAATTGTCTCATGATTGTTTATGTTAGTTAAGATATTTTGATGCATGTTTTGTCTTTTTTACTTGTATATCGAGTTCTGGCAAGCCATGGATGGGATCATTCATAGAAATGTGATTTCATTACTATTCCACGCTTTCTCAAAAAACGCTGAACAATTTCACTGTTTTCCATTCTAGGAGCCTAGATTGTGTCTCTTATATATAACATCAAACTGCGTTAATGTTTAGTAGCAAATGAACTGTTGTACTTGATTGTGCTTCTCTTTCAGTACAACTCTATATCATAAATCTCAATTTTTGAACAATTGATGAACCTGAGCTATGAGAAAAGAGGTTGTAATAGTGTACCAAGTTTTGTATGTCTAGTTGTTTTATTAATTAGTACAGTATTGAAGAGATTCTATGATGTGATAAAAATAGTGTATTTTTTCTAAGTACTGCTATGAGGAAATCTGTTCTCATTTTACTACTGTTAATCTGCCTTGCTATTTTGCACTCATGTTTTCACAACCTGGTACATTGAAATTAAAAATAAATTCTCATATGCACCATAAGTACTCAACAGCTTGGAGTCCAAACAAGGAAGTTAAATTTGTAGCAGTCTGTTCCATCATATACATAACTTTGTTTTGCCTCCTTTTTTAATGGTAAGGATCCGGCCATGCCTTCCCCGGAACCCCCAATTGAAGACAAGCCTGATGAAGTTGACATCCCTTCTGAAGATCCCGATGGAAGTAAGTTTTCAATTCAAAGGCTTTTATGGTTGAACATTTATTCTGCCAAAACAAAAAAAAAAGAAAATCTACACTATTATTCATATGGTTTAACATAAGCCAAATTTATGAAAAACTGTAACAGTTGTCCTTGAAAAGCTAGTTGCTGACAGTGTATACTCAAAATAGTCTGTTCCATTTCATTGCTTTCAAGGTCCTCTTTCAGATGAATGACAGATTTGATTAAAAAATATATTTTGAATAAAGGTTGTTCATATTTGATATGGCAATACTTGTGAGTTCCATTATTATCCCTGGATTTTATCATTACTAGTGCTCCTTGGTGCGTTTTGATGTACTAGCTAAATGCATTGTTTTATATGAATCTTATTGTGCAGGGAATTGAAAGTCAAATAAATCAGAGTAATATACTATGTTGAAGAATATTATTTCAAAGAAAAATTGATTATCTCTGAAGATGTTCAGAATTGAAGTAACAAGTAATAAAGAAATATTTGGTTTGTCTCTATCGGCAATGAACTTTAATGAGGTGGATACAAGGTGTGAAGGAATCCAGGCTTCCTTTTGCTCTATCTGAATCACTTCAAAAAGACCAAATTTATTTCTGTTGTTTTCATTTTGAGGAGTTTCCTGTTTATGCATAATTTCACATTTTCTTCAACCAACAATAAATATTGTTATTGTGATTGTGTTCTTTTGTTTGTTTGTTTAAAATAACAAATGTTTGCTACAACCATGTTATTTTTTGAAGAGATGAACTAGAAAAAATTATGAGAACAGAATTGTAGAGTGGTACCTAGCAGACTGGTTCAGAAGGTTTAGGCACAAGGGATGTGAGGCATGTTGGCCAACTGGATTCATACCTGTCTGGGTGATTGGAGGCAGGGTGTAGTGGTAGCTGGCTTTTCTTTGCTGATAGCACATCACATAGATTGGTTCTGAGATTTTTGAGCCACACACATAAAATGCTGGAGGAGTTCAGTAAATCAGGCAACATATATTGAGAGGAATAAACAGATGATGCTTTAGGCCAAGACCCTTCCTTGGGACCAGAAAGGAGAATGTAGGAGGAATGAATACTAAGTTTGTAAATGACATGAAAATTGATGGAATCATAGCTAGTGTAAGAAGTTGTCTAAAGATACAGCAGTATATACATCAATAGGAAAAGTGTGATAGTAATAGAAAGACTGCAAGAGAGAGTCAGCAAGATTTTGGCAGTGGTTAAAAGGAAAGATTGGATAAACCAGGTTTATCCTCACAGGAATGTTAGAGGCCGAGGTGGACCTTATAGTTGCTTATAAAGTTATAAGCATTATCATTATTATCATCATCATTATTATGCGTCGTGTCATGTGATATGGGTGATCAAAGTCTTGGCCATGATTGTTCTTGGCAAATTTTTCTACAGAAGTGGTTTGCCATTGCCTTCTTCTGAGCAGTGTCTTTACAAGACAGGTGACCCCAGCCATTAGCAATACTCTTCAGAGACTGCCTGCCTGGCATCATTGATCGCATAACTAGGACCAGAATAGCTGGGTAGTAGGATCCTTCCTGCGTCTCCTCTTCTCAGCTGTCGCTCTTTGGATTCCTCAAAATTCTTGGTTGTGCTGCGGATCAGCATTCACCAGTGGTCTCTATCACAAGCCAACTGCTGCTATTCATTGACCTCGATATTTGCCTGAGAGAGCTGCTGCTTCAGTTGCTCTTGCGCAGGGCACTGTGATCTCTCTTGCTTTCAGTAACCTGGAGTTGCCCATGTGAGACATGTGGCCTGGCTGGCGGAGCTGCCTAATCAGCAAAGTGGTTTCACTGCTTGGAAGTTAAACCTTCACCAGGACCTTGTTGGTGGAATCACAATCCTGCCAGCTGATATCCATGATGGAGTGAAGACAACACTGCTGGACATGCTCGAGCAACCGGATTTGCTTGCAGCTCGAGACCCAAGCTTCAGAGCTATGTAGCAGTGTTGTGACAATGGCTGCCCTGTACACCTGGATTTTTGTGGAAAGATGCGGCTAGTGGTTGTTCCACACATGTTTCTGGAGGCACCCAAAGACACTGCTAGCTCTGGTGAGTCAGTTGTCAAAGTCCATTACTACCAAAGCGTCTTTAGAGATGACGCTGCCCAAGTAGGTGAACTGCTCAGCCGCAGTGGGATGGTGATTGTCAGTGATGATCTAAGGTGGGTGGTAAATGTCACGAGGGGGCCTCCAATGGAGGATCATTGTTTTCTTCAGACTGACCATTAATCCAAAAGCCCTTGCAGCCTTGGTGAACTGTGACTGTAGCCTATAGCACATCTTCTGTGTGTGTGAGAAGAGCACAGTAGTCCGTATTTAGTAGTTTGAGACTGGACTCTTGCATAGTTATTGTTCAGGCGAGAAGGCAGCCACCCTCGAACAGTACTATTAGTCAACATATTGATAACATGTCACAGGATGTGGAAAAGGTTTTGTGTGATAAACAGAAAAACAACAGCTTCTCTATCCAGGTTAATAAGTCAACAGATTTCACCAATAAATGTCATGTTGTAGCACTGTAAGGTTTGTAAATGATGGTGAAATTCAAGAAAACTTTTTCTGTTGCAAAGAGCTGCCTGAAACGAGCAAAGGCCAAGATGTATTTAAAGTTCTGTCTTCATAACTGGAAACAAAAGGTCTGTCTTGGAGGAATCGTGTTGACATCTGTAGTGATGGTGCCCTGTCAATGGTTGCCTCCATGAGAGGTTTCGTTTCTTATATAAAAAATCCTGACACACTGCTTTCTTCACAGAGAGGTGCTGAAGTCAAAAACTCTTGGAGATGAAATGATAAAAGTTCTGGATGATGCTACGAAAATGGTTAACTGTATTAAACAAAGACCAGTTCACTCGAGAATGTTTTTAAAAAACTGTGTAAATACCACGACAATGAACACAGCAATCTTCGGCTACATACAGAAGTTCAGTAGCTTAGCAGAGAAAGAGTTCTCAACAGGGTGTTTGAGCTGAAAGGTGATTTGCAGGAGTACTTTCAAAACAATAGTAGGCTAGATTTTGCTGAGGGCTTTGAAGATGAAGAATGGCTGCAGGAACTCGCCTACTCAGCAGACATTTTTCATCACATGAACCAGTTGAACAAGTCTCTGCAAGGTCCTGGAGAAAATGTTTTGACTTCAAGTGACAAATTTTCTTGGATTTAAAAGGAAACTGAATCTTTGGAAAAATCATGCTGCAAAAGGAAATCTTGAAATGTTTCCACTGCTGCTTGGGCTGCAGAGTGAGAAAGGATCAGAAAGTGTCGACTCTTATTAAAAACCACTTGGAGAACTGCTGAACAAAGTGAACAGTATTTTTTCTCCTTTCAACACAAGTGTATGACTCTGAAGTGTATTTCTCTGAATCTTTTGTTCAGCCTGAGAACTTGACTTTGAGAGAAGAGGCAAAACTTTGTGAGTTGCATTCTGATCGTGCACTCAAGTCCTACCCCTGGACGCTCTGGATTTCTGTGAAAGAAGAGTATCCTGCCATTCATAGGAAAGCAATAAACATTTTGCTGTAGTTTCAACTTCTTACGTGTGTAGGCAAGCTTTTCCTTATTTAACAAGCCTCAAGAGCAAGGATAGAGATTGCCTCATTTCAGTTGAAGGTGAAATCCATGTGTGCTTATCTCAAGTTTGACCCAGAATTTAGTATTTGTGCAGCAAAACACAAGCACAGATTTCACTTGCTATGCCTATATTTCAGCCTGACCACGTCACTTAGTAAGAAACTGTTGTTTCAAAGCCTTGTATAAAATTGTGTCTTAGGCTATATTTTTATTTGTATTGTTTTGGCTTATGGTTTTTAGTAACTTTACTATTTAACGTTGTCAATAAATTTTCCTGTTGTAAATAGCATGAATTAAAATCAATCTACAACCTTTATTTAAATTAAATCTACCCAGCCTACCTTTAGATAAATTAAATTTCATTTTGGCTTAAGCAAGTTATTTAACAGAAATTTATTAGGTTTCCCTTATGAGTTTTTTAAATTTATGAAAAGAAAAGAAAGAGATTAATTTCAAGAAAGGTAAGCTAAGCTTCACTACCTTTTTTTTCAAGAAAGTTTGGCTAAAAATTCATTCTCTACTCAAAAGACCATTGACAATTATTTTTTGAATTATTATATCTACAACTTAGTAATCACACTAATATACTGAGAGCTGTAGATTTAATAATTTTTATGCAGGGGTTTCCTGAGACCTGAAAATTATTCCAAGTGTTTCTCCAGAGCAAGAAGTTTGAAAAAGCCTGCTGTAATGTTTACAGAGAATGGTGCGAGATACAAAAACATCTTGTTAATGTCTTGTTAATGAGAGAGGTCAGAGGAAATTTCCAGGTTGGTTCAAGCTGACAGAGAGCAACAGTAACTCAAATATTATAACAAGTGGTGTGCAGAAGAATATCTTTGAATGCACAGCACGTTGAACCTTGAAGTGGATGGGTTACAGCAGCAGAAGACCACATTGGTGGCTTCCATTCTTGTACCTAATAAAGTTACCACTGAATGTAGATTAAAAATAAACATTTATTCTCCACAAAGTTTTGATCAAAGCACAGAGGATTAACAACATGGACAGATGTATCAAATATTGAGCTGCATTTGATAGTGATGTGACAATCAATGAGACATTAGAGGAAGGTTTTTTACTCAGAGAGTGGTGGTTGGTGCATGGGTCTGTGGTGGAGGCAGATGCACTAGTGAAATTTAAGAGACTACTAGACAGGTATATGGAGGAATTTAAGGTGGGGGGGATATATGGGAGGCAGGGTTTAAGGGTCGGTATAGCATTGTGGGTTGAAGAGCCTGTACTGTGCTGTACTATTCTATGTTCTATGTATATTAATACTGTTCGTTTTTGACGGGTAAGAAAGTAATTTGGCGTTGTCCTCTGGGGACCTCTTGTGGATAATAAGATTATGTCAAAAAATAAGTTGACTGATTTCCATTGCGTTAACATACAAGCTAGTAGGAGGAAAAGGGCTATTCAAATCCTTGATCTTCCCTTACAATTTAACACGATCATGCTAATCTAATTAAAGTTCTTTATCTCTTACTAATGATAAATCTATCTCTACCTTTAAATTTCCAGAGATGAAGATCCCACTGCCCTTTGTGGAAAAGGGTTCCACAGCCCTAGGGAGAAAAACATTGCTTCATTTCAAATGGGCAGCCCCTTTATTTTAGATAATAATTCCTAGTTCCATATTCTCTTCCAGGAGAAAACATTTCTACAAATTCACCATGTTAAAACTCTTTTGGTTAGATTTGTGAGCTTACTACCTTTTAATATATAAACACGGAGGTTCTTTATTCCTTTACCCATGCCCAGAGAACCTTTGTATCATTTCATTTGTCATTTCTTTCACCTAAATCTATTTTCTCATCATGATTACCAGGATATCATGATTTGTACAGCTGTAATATTTTTTATTGTTTCATCACAGGGCTTTCAGGTAATGAGTTACCTTGCAAGTGTAGATGACAACTCATAATACATCGACACAGTCAATGTCCTGCTGTTTTCACATGTCTTGCTGCTACATGGAAGAGCTTCTTTTGCCAAAAGTCACTTTTGTCACTTTATCATTTCATGTCAGTCACCTTATGTGCAAATACTCCTTCACCTAACGTCACTTTATGTATGTACAATCAGTTCATGTATATAAGCTGTCAGCAGGATAGAGCATGAAGACTGCAGTTATCCCAGCACAAAATGAATTTTGTTTCTGCTGAAAGCATAGAAGGGCAGAGAAAATGCAGGGATGGAATTAAGGGAAAGTGGAAAAGGAAAGTAATTACTTTAAATAATATTAGTGGGTTTGTAATTACTTAAAGGGAAAGAAGATAACCAAGAATATGGTCTTATAGGCAAAGGAGGATTGAAAAAGGTTCTAAATAACATATTGCCTCAGCCATCTCAAATGAAGTAAATGATAAAGACAATGTAGTTCATGGGGTAAATTGAAATACTTGTTTTCACAAGTATGGAATGGAAATATTAAGATGTGGAATCTATTGGAAGTTATCAAGCTAGGTCCAAATTGGCATAATGAAAAGAAACCAGCTTTAATAGATGGCAGGTTTTTTAGTGACTGGAAGGCTGTATGCAGTGGTGTTTAGAGGACTGTGTACCAGGTCCCTTGCTTTTTGTATGTCAAGTCAATTATTTAGATTTAAATATAGAAGCCATAATTAAGAAATTTGCATATGATTCTAATATTTGTTGTTAATGAGGAAAAATAAATGCATTTTGCTGAACACAAGGAAATCTGCAGATGCTGGAAATTCAAGCAACACACACAAAATGCAGGTGGAAAGCAGCAGGCCAGGCAGCATCTATAGGAAGAAGCACTGTCGACGTTTCGGGCCGAGACCCTCCATCAGGACTAACTGAAATAAAAGATAGTAAGAGATTTGAAAGTAGGAGGGGGAAGGGAAAATCCGAAATGATAGGAGAAGACCAGAGGTAGTGGGGTAAAGCCAAGAGCTGGAAAGGGATTGACAAAAGGGCTGGAGAAGGGAAAGGACCATGGGACGGGAGGCCTAGGGAGAAAGAATGGGGGAGGGGAGCACCAGAAGGAGCTGGAGAACAGGCAAAGAGTGATGAGCATAGAGAGAAAAAAAAGGGGGGAATAAATAAATAAGGGATGGGGTAAGAAGGGGAGGAGGGGTATTAACGGAAGTTACAGAAGTCAATGTTCATGCCGTCAGGTTGGAGGCTACCCAGACGGTATATAAGGTGTTGTTCCTCCAACCTGAGTGTGGCTTCATCTTGACAGTAGAGGAGGCCATGGATAGACATATCAGAATGGGAATGGGACATGGAATTAAAATGTGTGGCCACTGGGAGATCCTGCTTTCTCTGGCAGAGGAACAACACCTTATATACCATCTGGGTAGCCTCCAACCTGACGGCATGAACATTGAATTCTCTAACTTCCGTTAATGCCCCTCCTCCCCTTCTTACTCCATCCCTTATTTATTTATTCCCCCCCCCCTTTTTTTTACTCTCTATGCCCATCACTCTTTGCCTGTTCTCTATCTCCCTCTGGTGCTCCCCTCCCCCCATTCCTTCTCCCTAGGCCTCCCGTCCCATGATCCTTTCCCTTCTCCAGCTCTGTATCCCTTTTGCCAATCACCTTTCCAGCTCTTGGCTTCACCCCACCTCCTCCTGTCTTCTCCTATCATTTTGGATTTCCCCCTCCCCCTCCTACTTTCAAATCTCTTACTATCTTTTATTTCAGTTAGTCCTGACGAAGGGTCTTGGCCCGAAACGTCGACAGTGCTTCTTCCTATAGATGCTGCTTGGCCTGCTGTGTTCCACCAGCAGTTTGTGTGTGTTGCATTTTGCTGAATGACAGTTGTGGATAAGTACTGGAATTCATTCTAGTAAGTATGAGGTAATGTATTCGGGGTGAGCAAACAAACAAGACTATCACAATGCTTCAGCATGTTTTTTGGTAGGGGTCAAACAATAAAGGTGGCCGAACAATTATATACTGAGGGAAATGGCCTTGGAAGTCCTCAACATTGATTTCCTCACATGAACACTTCTGGTGTTAGGTTAGATATTGACAAAGGAACCTTCTGCTTATCACTGTCTATCTTTCTCCAGGTGATTTATCCTGTTTTTGCATATTAAATAATATTTTGAAGTAACATTGAGCAAAACTAATACACAAAATTTGTTCTGATGGGGGAATTTCAAAGTCCTTCTATTTGGCTTTTTAGTACTCCCCACTGACTTGTCATTCTGAAGACGATGGTTGCTGGACTGGCACCTGCAGCACATGGTGGAAGAACTGATGTGAGGGATAAAACTTGCTTAAACTCTGTTGCTGCTGTGTCAATCCATGACATTATTGGTAGAAGTAACCACTACAGAGTCACTATGAAAGCACACTCCTGTTTTAATATTGAGGACACTTGCGTAAAACTGGCTCAGTTCTTGGACAAGACAAAAATAAGTAAATCCAGTATTTTTTTATTAGATGCAAAATATGTACTTAATAACAGGCAATGTTGATTACTAGTGTATAGCTTAGGATCTCTTAAGACGCAGATGATGTTGTTTGCACATTGTTCTGCTCTCATCATTTCATGTGAGCAATGAATATCTATTAATCTGTCACTTAGTTTTTCTCCTTCAATTCTTTTACAAGGGCCGGTTAAGCAGCTGATTTTATTGGTTCTTGTGGTCAAGTGCATCTACTATTTTAGACCCCATATAACCTTTTAACTCCATCTAAACTAGGGTAATTGGGCTACCCTTGAGTATAATCATCTTAAAATAATTTTCATTTTCTTAGCTTTACTCAAATACTTAGTTTAGCGGAATCAACCTCAGATGGTCCAGTTTGCCTCTCTAATGTTAGATTCAAAACAAACCTTATCTTGCCCTAACCATAACCACGAATCACATCATTAGAAAAGTTTAAAGAAATTATAGTGCATTGTTCACCTTATCTCTACCTCGAGGATGAAATGTATTTAATATTGATTACTCCCTCAATGTTATAATTTCCACAATAGTTGCTGTTGTAGCTCTAGGCTTGAATACCAAACCTGCAAAGAGTTGGATGCATTTTTGAGTGAATGGTTTCACTAGTGAAAGAGGATAGTGATATATCCGGATTGTGTTACTGCATATTTCATGAATAAAAATACATTTCTGAAAGAAGAGACATAGCATGCCTGGATATTCTGTGAATCTCATGCATGTGTGATGTGGCACTACCAACATACTAAATGGGTTAAGCTGAACAGAACTGGCAATTTAAAATTAGTTACTCACAAATTGAAGTGGCAGCAGCAGAATTGTACCCACCACAATTCTGGGATTATAATCCACTCAACTGGTGATCTGCAGTCTATTCACTTTGAATTTTACCAGGACTGCTTGATTCTAAAACTCAATATAGCCTTGGTGTAAATATGCCAAACATGAAAAAACAGCTGAACTTCAGAGGTGAACCTCAACAGCAGTGTCAAACTATCTATTTGACTTCTAGGACCATGGTATTGTGGAAGACTCAGTAATTTGATTCTGGGTTCATTACAGTGATTTGTGGAGTTGACTTATGAGGACAGAGTAAGCTGACTGGCAATGTACACACTGGTTATTTAGAAGAATGTGAGATAAACTTGGTGATGCATGTAAAATTCCAATGTGGTTTGTCAGGGAATATGTATTTTGGGCTTTTTCTCTTTTTTGTTGATCAAGTAAAAACATAACAGATTGCATTTAGGTCAACCTTTCATCAGTAACAAGCTTGATTAACATTTTCAAATTCTACTTCAAAAATGTGTGTTTTTCTTTTTCTCAGTGTCATTTGAGAGACTTATTTTGTAAAAATCAAAATTCAGGCCAGTCCAATAAAATGTTTCCTTTTCCTTTACAGTTGTACCATATTTGCCACATAATCGGACTAAGTTAGACAAGGTCACAGATGATTCAGAGGTAGGTTCTGCAATTAGTAGTGAACTTATAAATTATGTATATTTCTGTCAGAGCTCAAATTTTTTTGGAGATATTCTGACTGTTGTGGTGCCTAGATCCTGAATTCACGTTGATTCAAAGTTAATTCTTCTATTTGTTTGGTTAGTTATAATTCTGTAATTATGATTATAATGATTCTTCCGCAGCATTGAGCTGGTTAGGAAAAGGAGAATGGTCACTGTTTATATCCTGTTAACCAATGCAAGGAAGTATGTTTGAATGTAGACCACAAGACCATAAGAATTAGGTCATTTGGCCCATCAAGTCTGCTCCACCATTTCATCATGGCTGACCCATTTCCCCCTCAGTCCCAATCTCCTACCTTCTTCCCATTACCCTTTGTGCCCTGACTAATCAAGAGACTATCGACCTTTGCCTTAAGTATACTCAATGACTTGGCCTCCATAGCCACCACAGATTTCTAAATTCAGAACTCTCTGGCTAAAGAAATTCCTCCTCAACTCTGTTCTAAAAGGATGCCCCTCTATTTTGAGACTGTGTCCTCTGGTCCTAGACTCCCCCACCATAGGAAACATCCTTTCCACATCCATACTATTGAGGCCTTTCAACATTTGATAGGTTTCAATGAGATTCCCCCCTTCCCCATACTTCTGAATTCCAATGAGTACAGGCCCAGAGCCATCAAATGCTTCTCATATGGTAAAATATCCTTTCTTAGAGAAGGGGCCCAAAACTGCTCAGATACTCCAGTTGAGGCTTCACTGGTGCCTTATGGCAACTGGGAGATCCTGTCTGTTATGGCGGACGGAGCGGAGGTGCTCGACGAAGCGGTCCCGCAATCTGTGTCGGGTTTCGCCGATGTAGAGGAGGCTGCACCGGGAGCACCAGATGCAATAGATGACCCCAACAGACTCACAAGTGAAGTGTTGCCTCACCTGGAAGGACTGTTTGGGGCCCTGAATGGTGGTAAGAGAGGAGGTGTAGGGACAGGTGTAGCACTTAAGCTTGCAGGGATAAGTCCCAGGTGGGAGATCTGTGGGGAGGGACGTGTGGACCAGGCAGTCGCGGAGGGAATGATCCCTGTGAAAAGCAGAGAGGGGTAGAGAGGGAAAGATGTGCTTAGTGGTGGGGTCCTGTTGAAGGTGGAGGAAGTTGTGGAGGATAATATGCTGGATCTGGAGGCTGGTGGGGTGATAGGTGAGGACAAGGGGAACTCCTGTTGTGGCGGGAGGATGGGGTGAGGGCCAAAGTGCGGGAAATGGAGGAGATGCGGGTGAGGGCATCATTGATGACGGCAGAAGGGAAACCATGATTGTTAAAGAAAGAGGACATTTGAGATGTACTGGAACGGAAAGCCTCATCCTGGGAACAGTTGCGACAGATACGGAGGAACTGGGAATAGGGAATAGCATTATATGCCTTATATACAGGCATTCCTGGACCTAGCATCATTTTATGTACATACAATTAATCTATGTATATAAGCTATCTTATGTATTTATGTTTATTATGTTTTTATTATCCTGTTTTTCATATTATTGTGTTTTTTGTGTTACATCTGATCTGGAGTAAAAACTATTTCATTTAATGGAAATGACATTGAGCTATATTGGGGGAGAAAAGATATACTTGCTATACTGTAGATGGAGTGCAGCAAAGATTCACTCAATGAATTCAGGGATGGCAGGCATGCTGTATGAAAAGAAGTAGAGTAGATGGTGTGGATCTTCTGGTATTTAGAAGTATGTTAGAAGATTTTATTGAAACTGGCAATATTCTTACATATGTAGCTTCTCAAAGTGGATGCAAAGGGGTTATGTTATCCCTTGCATATCTAGAATGAGAAGTCACAATCTTGGAATAAAAGCTAGACCTCCATGCAAGAACTGGCGAATCTCTGGACTTCAGAAAGCTATGTAGTCTCATTTTTAGTTCATTCGACACTGAACTGAAAGATAGATGTCTGGATAATAGATTTCTGAACACAATAGCAATGCAGGAAAATGCGTTGTAGTGGAAGATCAGCCATGAAAATAGTCAATGGCAGAATTAGCCTGAAGCACCAAATGGCTTGTTGATGCTTAAGTGATTCTTAAATTTCAAATCATAAACATGAGAAAGCGTGCAAATGCTGGAAATCCAAAGCAACACAAAGTGCTGAGGGAAATCCCAGCAGGTCAGACAGCATCTATGGAAATGAATAAATAGATTAAGTTTCGGCCTGAGACACTTCTGTTGCATCAACTTTTAAAAGAAAGTTGTGCTTTCTTTTAATAAGACAACTGTTGCAGATGGATGGATGGATGAGTTTTTAAAAATATTACTTTAAAATTAGTCAAACATTTGTATTCAAGTGGTGTATCTGGTATGCACAAACAAGCATCTAAATAGCATTTCAATATATGGTACTTTGAATTTCTTTCCAGGAAATTAATTTTGTGTAAAATCTTAGAAATAGATGTAAGCCATTTATCCCCTTGAGTTTGCCCTACCTTTCAGAAAGATCATACTTTGATATTTGCCTCAGGTTCACTTTCTTTAATTTCCCCTCAATTTCTCTGTAGAGAAAAAAATCCGTATATTTATTCAATGTTTTCAGTGGGTCATTCTGTACATTGTTCTAAGATAGGTAAATTAATTTTGCTTCACTATTTTTTGTATGGAAGTGTCATTGTAAATCAAAAATTATACTTGAGTTTTATGAAATTATTTTATTTGGGACCTAGGATCTCAAGCCTGTGGTTGATGGTGTTGATGGAATCAAGATTTCTTCAGTGCTGGGTTTGCAAGATTTTGACCTAATACGAGTCATTGGACGTGGCAGCTATGCTAAAGTTCTCCTTGTACGCTTGAAGAAAAATGACTGTATTTATGCGATGAAGGTTGTAAAGAAGGAGCTGGTCCATGATGATGAGGTAAAGTTTACTAAATAAGAGAAGAAAAGAGAAATTATTTTTGTACAGGACTTTTCAGTCTCAAAAGAGATGCCAGATCTTCACAACCAATTAAATATTCTTGAAATGCAGTTGCTGTTGTGAGAGAACAAGTAGTTTGGTGAGATTTTTATTTTATTAAATTTAATTACTTGAGGTCTGAAATTGAACACAGTCATTGAAATTAAAGTCTCACCCAAATTATTATTCTTGAATTTATTATTTTGATATTTTACATGTTTCTATTCTCATGTAGCCCGGTCCTCGCTAAAGGCATGCAATTTTGTTTCTACATCTTCATTAAAAAAAGGGGAAATGAAAAGCAAGTTATGCTTTACACTCCTGGTCTCATACAAGGGATCATTTCTGGAAAATGCACAACTTCAATATTTGACCTGGACATAATTTGACTTGACTGCACAGCTCCACAAAGTTATTCAGGAATATCTGTTTTCTCTTCTGGGCCTATAGTTCTAGTATGTGTTACTGGCAACCAACAAGAATAATGTAGCAAGACAGGCGAAAGTCACTATAATATTTCCAGATGTGTCATAGTTGCACCTAACAAAAAAGCTTAAGGAATTAGATGGTTCATTCAGAGAAATCTAATATTGATAAAATGCTGACTTCTTTTAATTTTACTTCCAAAAATATTAAATATAAAAGTCTCTGAATTTCTATGCAACCCTTCAGAAAGATAAGAACTGAAACTAAAATAATTGGTAGTTTCTATAACTTTGAAACGATTACTAGTTCTTTTAATACTATGGAAACTAAGTGCATTTGATTTATGTATTTAGCTTAGAAAAATTTTCTTATTATTGAGACATAAGGTACAGAAACAGTGTTTCTGGAAGCATAACCGGTCTTGGAGTGCAGTTTTCTGTATGGCAACTGGAATATTGTCTGGCTCGGTAAACTTACCTTAACGTAGTACTTTTGGTTGTTTCTTAAATATCATGGTCTGCATCAAACTGGCTGTAAGATAACTTCTGTAATGATGGGGACCTTCAGTGGAAGCAGTGATGAATCATCTATTCATCTGACCAATATTACCTTATTTTCTGGCTGAAAGTGGTTGCAAATATTCAATTTTTGACTTTGACACTAACCTGCTGAACAGTAGTAGTTAAGGCTGAAATGTTCTTGGAGTCTCGTCCTCCCCTCATATGTTAAATCACCATCATCGCTTAATGGATGTGGAAAGACTGTAAAGCTTTGATCTGCTCCATAGATTATGAGATCATTTAGCCTACCAATGACTTTCCACCCATCAGAAGGTCAGAAATGAATATGTTCACTGGTGATTGGATTGTGTTCAATTCCATTTGCAAATTGTCATCACCATGCTTGCATGCATCAAGAACGAGGCAGCATTTGGGCATGAGCTAATAAATAGCAAGTAACATTCACATGACGAAACTGCCAGGCATGACCGGTTACAAGAGAGAGTTAAGCAACTTATTCAATGGAATTATCATCGTTAAGCTCCCTACCTAAGTGTTGCCATTGACCAGTATCCCAGCTGAAACAGACACATATACTACGGCTATAAAATCAGAATCAGAATCAGACTTTAATCGCCAAGTACCTATGCACATACAAGGAATTTACTTCCGGCAGATGTTGTCTCTCTGCTCATAACAATAATAATGATAAATATAAATGAAAATATAGATTATACATACAGGTAGTGCAATCCAAGTAATAGTTAGCCGACAGTTAACCGGCAGTTAACTGTTCAGCAAAGTGAACAAAAACAATAAAAAGACACAAAAACACACAAAAAGCCAGAGAGCTCGGCACCGAGGCCGCCATCTGCAGCGCCATTTTGAAACTGCAGGAAATGACCCCTTGATTGTTTGTCTTAAGTCTCCATAAATTCACATTTATCCTTATTGTCATTAGGTGTGTGTCTACAGCAAGTGGATTAGTGAAGAGGAGGCTAGGTTTATTGTTCATGATGGTTCACTCCCAACTGCAATAGACCTCCATTAAGCAGGAGGATTTGGCTAGTTGAGCTAGAAGTATTGCTACTGAGCTACTCCTGTTGAAATTTCCCATTCACAGTATTTTCTGTGCATCTCTTTCTCTATGCTTTGTAAAATGTTACTGAACAAGAAGAAATGTGGATTTGTCAGCTGTGGGAGGATTGTAGATTGCAATCAGCAGGAAGTTATTTTGTGTGAGGTGAAGCTACAAAAGAAGAGACTGAACAACCAAAAGACTCAACTACTAACCATTGCCATCACTTACTTGTGCCTTCATTGCACCAGAATATGTGGATCCTGGCTCAGCCTCTACAGCCACCTGAGGGATCCACCAAAGACAACCCTTAAGGAGAACATCTTACTTGACTCGAAATGTTCATGCTTCTAGTACTATTTAGTGTAATGCAATGAGACTTCATGATGCTCAGTGTTAATGTTAGATTTCCAGGTTTCCCTTTCCACTATTTAGTGATTTTCATCCAATCCTAATGGAGTAAGACATAACTGAGGATTGTAAAGATTTTGGAGACGGGATATCTGATTATGCATACAAGACTCCTAATAGCTATTGCCTTACTAATCTGTGGGCAACTCTCTCAATTTTGTCACTAGTCTTTAGATGCTTTGAGGAGGACTTTGTTAGTTGGCTTAATCGGAAACAAGTGCATACATTGAAACTAGGCAATCTGAGCTAATTTATTTACTTGTATACACTGTGGTTTTTGACAAAGTTGAATCACGTGTTAGATTTTTTTGAAATCAACATGGTACTGTCTGAGTTCATCTGTGAACAAAATAGGTCAGGACAGCAGATTTTCTTTACTTGAAGAGCACTTGTGAATGTGATGGATTTTCCCCAACTGCCATGTACAGTACCTAGGAAAAGTATTGGCTGAATACCTCATCCTTTTGTTCACACAAATGAGTATCTCATGCTCCTTTTTTCCACAGTAGAGCCTAAAAAATAGAGAAAATTGTAAAGCATGAAAAACTTTTTTTCAAAAGCTGAAATGTCAGCATTTCAAAAGTATTCACCCTCCCCCACCAAACTTCCTCAATACTTAGTTGAACCACCTCTCGCAGCTATTAACAACCAGTAGTCTTTTTGAATAAGTCTGTATAAGCTGTGTACAGTGTGATGGAGCAAGATTTGCCCATTCCTCCTTGCAAATTTGCTTAAGTCATGCCAGGTTATTTGGCGAGCAGCAGTAGACAGCAGCCTGAGGTCTTGCCAGAGATGTTTGATTGGGTTAAGGTCAGGACTCTGACTTGCTTACTCAAGGACATTAATTTTCTTCATTTGAAGCCATTCCATGGTTGCTATGGCAGTGTTCCTTGGGGTGTTGTCCTGCTGAAAGACAAATTTCTTCCCCAGTTTAAGCTGGCAGTGGCTAGCAAGTTTTTATCCAGGATCAGTTTGTATTTAGTACCATTCATCTTCTCATCAATACTGACCAAATTTCCAGTCCCTGCTGTTGAAAAGCAGCCCATAGCATGGTGCTACCTCCACCATACTTTACAGTAGGGATGCTGTTACCTGACTGATACACGGTGTTAGATTTATGCCACACATATCACTTAGTGTTGAGGCCAAAAAGTTCCACTTTAGTCTCATCTGACCATAAGACCTTCTATGTCTTTATAGTATCTTCTAAGTAATGTTTTGCAAAGTCTCTAAGGGCAAGGATATGTTTTTTTAGCCAGGGCTAAAGAAAAATACCCTTTTTGTGCTGGCCTTAGAGACTGTAGAGTCATGAACTGCATCTCCAGATGCAATCACCAACTTCTGCAGCTCACTCAGAGTGACTGTTGGCGTCGCAGTAACCTCTCTAACAAGTGCCATTATTTTTCTGCAATTAAGTTTAGGACAGTTTGACCTGGGCAGCTTGGCCGTGGTTTCATTTTTTTTCACTTTTTCACAATGGACTACACTGTGCTCTGAGGTATGTTAAATGCCTTTGAGATGGTAATATACCTTTTTCCAGATCTGTGCTTCTCTATTATCATTTCCCAGATCGGTCTTGAATACACATTTGTCTTCATTTTGGTTTGGTCTGTTGAAAATCTACTGTACTGTTGGACCTTACAGAGAAAGGAGAGTATTTATTCTTTTGAATTCATTGAAAAAAGGTGACCCTCCTGTTTTGTACATCAACAAATTGGTTGATTTGTTAAGCTGATATATTGTACCTGAGGGAAGTTAGTGTAGTAATTACAAATGGGATGAATACACTTTAGTAAATCGTTGACAAGTTTTGGAAATTTACTTTTGATTTCACATGATGCACAATGCTCAAAAAAATCCTACTTCAATACTGTTATGTATGTGGCCTGGTTACACAACAATGCTATTAATAAAAATGCTGGAGACGGGAGCTCAGGTTCATGACTCTTTAATGGCAGAACCCGAACTTGGCACACAAATACAGATCAATACACACCTAATAGCGCATGCTCAATATGCGCCTAATAGCGCATGCAACGACGTGTTACTAAAACATATAGTCCCTAATTATATTGTAGGCTATACGGTACACTCTTCCCCTTTTATTTTAATAGTGTATCAACTGTTTTTTTTACTGGGGCATTATGCTAAACAAATATGTTTACTCTTAACATATAAACGGCCACCATTTGTTTACATAGCAACATTATAATATTGAATTATAACAAGTCTTTTTTTAAAAATTTTGGTCTGAGACCCATTTATAACTCAAGTCTCGGTGGGGGGGGGGGGGAGTTCTTCTCTAGATTGTCCAGCACTGAAGCAAATAGGTCTTTACTCAATTGTCTGGAATAAATTAAACAATCCACAAATTGGCAGGTTCCAGCCATAAAGAGTAGTCACCTCCATCTTGCAAAGATGACGAAAGCAAAATGAAATCCGTGAAAAGGTTTATGTTATTCTTATATGTACAATCATCAAAACTGAGGTGGCATTAGAAAGTGTCTTCAAATAGTGTGTTCTTCAGTCTGTCAATAAACTTGTTTGTTTTAATACCGATTTCCTTATAAAAGTCATGAAAACTTGACCTCTGAGCATAGGGAGTTAAGAAGATGTACGCCTCTAACTTGCTAAGAGTTCTAGGCAGCAGATTGCCTCTGTATAATGAAGACTCCTCTGTGCAGCTGTCCTAGACATATACACATTTTGTGCTATCACATGTCTTCCTTACCCATCTCATTTGTTCCAACTGAGCTAATTACACAGCCAATCTTCGTATTCTCCTTAGATTCCAAATAGATAGCCTGACCTTTATGATACCATCTTTTATCGTAATTTAACTTTCCATCTTCTATTTGTGCTTCATATCTTTGTGCTGGTGATTCAGCAGGAGTGCTGGGAAGATGCTCAGGAGAAGACAGAGATGCTGGTCTTTTCAGAGATTTAAGCTTATTGAGAGTTCATAGATCTTCCATTATCTGTTCATCTGTTAACAAGTAATTTAACTGTGCAGGTACAGGTTTTTGTCTTTTGTCTGTAATTGGAACAGGGTCATTAGGTCTCCTTCTTTGTTTCCTAGTCATTATTGGCTTTACCTCCATAGAATCTGCTGTGAGTTCCATTGTTAGCCTCTCATTCTCAGTCATCTTTTTCTTTCACTTCTGCTTTCTTCTCTTTAATATGATTCCTTTCCACTTGTTCTGTCTCCAGTTGCAGAAAAAGCTCTGCATTTCATATTCTTTCCTTAAATTGTTGATCTAGTTTCTTCATCCTTTTCTGATACCCCTGCAAAGTGCCTTCCTGTAACTGCTGTAGCTGTCTTTTGAGGGATGTCAATTTCTCCTGGTACATCTGCTAGTCTTCATCATCCTACTTATTGGCAATATCTGTTTCCCTTGCATCCTCTGTATCTTCATTCGAGTAATGGCCACGGATACTGTGTTCATCCTCATCATCGGTGCTGTCTAGCTCCTCCTCGTCTTTGTAATAGTAGACAATGGGTGAGAGCAGAGCTGCGGACATCTTCCCCGTAGAGCTGCCCTCCTTTGTTGACACATCTAGTGCCTTGATGGTGTCCCAATCCAACTGGATTTTCCTGAGCCATTCACATCCCAGCAACGGTGGTCCTCCATTTTTCAGTACATAGAGGTTCAGCTGCTGTGTTTTGTCTTCAAAGGTCATTGTCACTTTAATTTTTCCTTTGGGATGCACTTTCTGTCCTGTGTAAATCTTTAGCAGTAGTTTAGTTCGTTTCAGAGGTATGTGAGAAAACAGTTATTTGTAGTCGTATACAGCGATCACTGTTAAAGCTGAGCCTGTGTCCGACTCCATTTTCAGTCTCACGCCTGCCACTTGTGGAGCGATCCTTATTACTTTTCGATCATCTGTCTCTTTCACGCTGTGAAGTTGCAGACAAGACAATTCACTTTCGTCTGAGTCGTTTTCATCAGAACTGCTTTCTTCCATTTTGTGTACATTGTTGTATTTTCCTTCCTGGGGTTTCTTGTTTCTCTGTATTTTGTCCTTTTTCTGCTGTTTACTAGCTTTGCATACTCTGCCAATGTAGCCCTGTTTGCCAGTTTCTGCATTCTTTGTCTTTAAACCAACAGTCATCAGGGTCATGTGATGTTCCCAGAATGGTAATGTTTCTTTCCTTCATTTCTGTTCAGTGACATTTTATTTGTAGCATATTCCAGAGATTTTTGTTGTATCTCTGAAGCACCCCGTGTTACAGTTTCCGTTGATATTGCAATGTTCAGCGCCTTCTCTAATGCAAGGTCTTTTTCACCCAGGAGCTTCCTCTGTGTGGTTTCACAGTGCATGCCACACACTAACCTGTCCCTCAATGAGTCCAATAGACCAGCTCCAAATTGACAATGTTCTGATAATTTGAGCAATTCAGCACAGTATTCAGAAATGCTTTCATTTTTGCTCTGATTCCATTTGTGAAATTTAAATCTTTCAGCAATGACCGATGATTTGTGGTTTAAATGCTGTTGGAGAGTGTCTACTATTTGCTTGAACATTTTGTCAGCTGACTTTTCAGGGGTTAACAAGCTCTGTAGCAGCCCGTATGTTTTTGCTCCCATAATCTGAGTAAGACGCTGGCTTTCTTTTCATCATTAGCCTCACAATATAACTCCACTCTCTCAGGCTACGTCCACACTAGACCAGATAAATCCATAACCGAAGCTTTTTCTCTTCGTTTTAACCCTCCGTCCACACCAAAATGGCGTTCTCCTCCCCCGAAAATGGAATTTTTCTAAAACGCTCTCCAGAGTGTGTAAATCTGAAAACGTCGATTGGGCAGTGTAGTGTGTACGGGGTGTGTGTCACATTCCCATTCGGATATGTCCATATATGGCCTCCTCTACTGCCATGATGAGGCCAAACTCAGGTTGGAGGAGCAACATCTCATATACCGTCAGGGTAGTCTCCAGTCCCTTGGCATGAACATTGAATTCTCCAACTTCCAGTAATTCCCACTCCCTCCCTTCCCCCATCCCAGTTTCATCTGCCTTCTTCTCCAGCTGCCTATCACCTCCCTCATGGTTCTGCCTCCTTCTACTATCCATAGTGCTTTCCCTTTACATTCCTTCTTCACCTTTCCTGCCATTCCCCTCCCCCACCCCTTGATCTTTCCCCTTACAGGTCTTTCACCTGGCACCTACCAGCCTTCTCCTTCCCACCCTCCACCCACCTTCTTTATAGAGCCTCTGCCCCCTCCCTCTTCAGTCCTGATGAAGGGTCTCGGCCCAAAACGTTGACTGTTCGTTTCCATGGATACTGCCCAACCTGCTGAGTTCCTCCAGCGTGTTGTGCGTGTTGCTTTGACCCCAGCATCTGCAGAGTATTTTGTGCTTACATCTGAATCCAAACAGCCAATTCACCATGTAGCCCATGCATCTCAATCTTCTGGATGAGCCTCCTAGAGAGACCTTCTCAAATATTTTACTAAAATGCATGTAGACAACATTCACAACTCTACCTTCATCAATCACCCTTGTCACCTCATCAAAAAACTTAAGTTAGTAATGCGTGACTTGCCCCACAAAGAGCCATGCTGGCTCTTCCTAATTAGGTCATGGTTTTCCAAATGCTCATAAATCCTATCCTTAAGATACCATTTACACTACCACTTACTACCATTTATCCCTACCACTGACCTGAGACTCATCAATCTATAGTTCACAGGATTATCCCTGATTTTCTTCTTGAATAATGGAACAACATTAGCTACTTGCCAGTCCTCCAGGCTAGAGAAGACATGAAAATATTGGTCAAGGCCTTGGCAATCTCTTCTCTTGTCTCTCTCTATAATCTGGGATATATCCCATCAGACCCTGAGGACTTATCCACCTTAAAGTTCTTTAAGAGAACCAACACTACCCCCTTCTCTACTTCAAGATGGCATAGCATAATAATATGCTCAGCACGCATCTCCCTGTCTTCCATCTCCTCCTCCTTGGTAAACACTGATGTAAAATACTCATTAAGGATCTCATCCATATACTCCATGTCTAAGCAAATGTTTCCCCCTTTATCCTTGAGTGGTCCTGCCCTCTTCCTAGTTATCCTCTTGCTCTTGACGTACAGTATGTGTAGAATTCCTTGTGATTCTCTTTAATCCTAACTTGCCAAGGACTTTTTATGGCCCTTCCTCATCAATTCTGTTTTAGGCTGTAGGTATGGCAAGGAGAGGTACTTCACCTTTTTCACAATTTCAGTTGACCTCTTTTGTGACTTTGTTACATTGGTATTCCTTATGTACAATAGAGAAACTGTCATTTTACTTTTGTACTTCCCTAATGCCACTTTAGTAAGCATGAGTATTTTTAAAACAATAGAAGTGCAATATTTGGGATAAATTGTAACCAATAAGGAAATATGATAAATGGTTACTGCTTATACTGATCATAAGTAACAAATGACATCATTGTTCATATTTTCATGAGACTGTTCAAATCTTTATGCTGAGAGGTACACAGGCCACCAGGTCAGCAAGTCAAATATGAGGCTTCTGTTGTTTACATCTATATTTAAGTCCAGGAGACTAGCAGTTTAGTCTTGAGGCTTACTCTGCCATCGGATTTTAAATTAGACTTTTTAGGCATGAATTAACAGATGCGTATAAGATGATGAGAGGCATTGATTATGTGGATAGTCAGGCTTTTTCCCAGGGCTGAAATGGCTAGGAAGTAGGTACAGAGAAGACGTCAGAGTTAAGTTTTTTATGCAGAGAGTGGTGAGTGCGTGGAATGGGCTGCTGGCGACAGTGGTGGAGGTGGATACGATAGGGTCTTTTAAGAGACTCCTGGACAGGTACATGGAGCTCAGAAAAATAGAGGGCTTTGGGTAACCCTAGGTAATTTCTACGGTAAGGACATGTTCGGCTCAGCTTTGTGGGCTGACGGGCCTGTATTGTGCTGTAGGTTTTCTATGTTCTACGTGATCTAATAAGTGCTTTATTGGGGTGCTGACAAGGTGTTTGAACCATTTTAAATGAGCTTGCATTGATGTGTCTGTGGTGGATGACTAAAATCTCTGAAGCTGTAACTGGGAAATATAAAAGTCTTTATTCACACAGCAAACCTCCAGGAGCAAAAGAGTCCAGAAAAATCCAAGAGAACCTCATTCTCCTGGCATGATGTTCTATTTTTCTTCAACACAAAAATAACAATAATGATTAACTATAGCTTCAATTGCTACAACCACTTTAACATTTTGAATATAGTCAGGTAAATTTACAGAATTATATATTTACAATGGTATCACATCTCAACTAGCAGAATCCCTTTGAATATTCAACACTGATGTCTGTCCCAAACGATTCTTGAGGTTAAACTCTAGACACTCATTTTGTTACAGTGTTGTGATATGGCTCCATGAATATATGAAGGGTGATTGACAAGTTCATTGCCTAAGGTACGAGGAGTCAATTTTAGAAAACCTAGCACATTTATTTTTCAACATAGTCCCCTCCTACATTTACACACTTAGTCCAGCGGTCGTGGAGCATACGCTCCAGAAAGTGTCCACAGCAGGGGTGATTGATAAGTCCATAGCCTAAGGTAGAAGGAGATGAGTTATATAGCTCTCGTTACATGCACATGCAGTTCAACTATTTGAGTGATTATGTAGAAAGTTTGAAGTTAATAACTCATCAGGAGTGATTTATATGTTCGTGGCCTAAGGTAGAAGGAGATGAGTTATATAGCTCTCATTACATGCACATGCAGTTCAACTATTTGAGTGATTATGCAGAAAGTTTGAAGTTAATAACTCATCAGGAGTGATTTATATGTTCGTGGCCTAAGGTAGAAGGAGATGAGTTATTAACTTCAAACTTTCTGCAAATTACTCAAAGAGTTGAACTGCATGTGCATGTAACGAGAGCTGTATAATTCATCTCCTTCTACTTTAGGCCACCAACTTATCAATCACCCCTGCTGTGGACACTTTCTGGAGGTCCAAAATCTGTATGCTCCACGACCACTGGACTAAGTGTGTAAATGTAGGAGGGGACTATGTTGAAAAATAAATGTGCTAGGTTTTTTAAAATTGACTCCTCCTACCTTAGGCCACGAACTTACCAATCACCCCTTGTACAACTAACCAGAAGGTTAAGTGGCAGGGACGCATCTTCAACTATGTGTTAATAGCTGGAGAGTGCTGAATCTGTGGAATTTGTTGCCACAGATAGCCGAAGGAGGCCAAGGCATTGGGTATATTTAAGGCACAGGTTGATAGATTCGTGATTAGTCAGGGCATGAAAGAATATGAGGACAAGGTAGGAGATTGCGGTTGAGAGATAATATGGATCAGCCATGATAAAATGGTGGAGCAGACACAATGGGCCAAGTGGCCTAATTCTGCTCCTATTTCTTATGGTTTTATGGAAAATTTATCTTTTGTCTTTCCCTGTATAGAATCATTGGGATACTATCAGAATGTCCCACACCTAATGATTGATTTCACTAGCCACAAAACATCAGTTGGAAGTTAAATTATGTAGAGGCTTTATTTCCTGAAGAATGGTTCGTATTTTAGTTTATCCATAATTTCGTAACTCCAGAATAATCCCTAACAGTAAGTACAATTTTAAAATAAGGTTCCTTGATCTTTGTTACTTCCTACTAGTCCGGGTGTTCAAAGTAATGGAATCACTTCAGTGGGAACTTCCAGCCAAACTTGAAATCGTATGGTGTATTTGAACATAACTTTATAAAAACCTTGACTTGCAGCCTTATTTTCAGTAATTATATATTCTTTCACTCTTTGAAGGTGAACAGATGCCCAGGGGAGAATTTCTTCATTACAAGCTACTCTGTTGAATGAATAAGTTGAAAAATAGGGCTATCTAGTACTTGGTTTCATAGTTTAATGATTATTGGATCAGCTTAATAAGGCAGGTGAAATCAGTGACTTATGAAGTATAATGCTTTATTTTATAAGCTATGCACACATAATAGTTAAGCTGCTAGGATCAATGATCCACAGACTTGAGATTGAATTCTGCTGTGACAATGTTAATTAAAATAATTTGAAATGTAAATATAAAGAATAGCAGCAGGAGTCAGTTGTACAGTCACTCACAATCAATATAATGGTCAGTCTAATTTTTGGACTTCTCTCTACTTTCCTACTTGATAGCTTAAACCTTGATTCCAAAATGCATGAGCTTGCCTTGACTTTGGTTGATAATTTGGCATTCATAGCTCACCAGATAGAGAATTCCAAATTTTCATAACCATTTAAAGAAATCCATTCTTGTTTGTTTTAAGTGGAAGACCTTTCCCTGAGATTACATTTTAGTTTTGAACTGTGCCAAGAGAGAAAACATACCCACAGCAACTACTCTACCCCCTTGGAGCCTGTACATTTCAATTGATTGCCCTTTCATTTTTATATGTATAGGTCTCTTCTGCTCAATAATCCTTAACTATCAGTTGGAATTTAGATTGGGTACAGGTTTTATTTCCCTAAGAGTGGTTGTCATTTTAGTTCATCCATAATTATACTATCCATAATTTCATAACCCCAGAATTATTCCTAACAGTGAGTATAATACCATCATTTCAGAAAACTTCAGTGATATAAAGCAATTATAAGTAACCATGTTTTGTATTAAATAAACTGTTAGGTTCATTCATGTCTGTCAGAGAAGGAAATTTGCAGTGCTTGCCTGATTTGGCTTATTTATGCCTCCAGGTAAAACAATGTACTTTTAACAGGTTTCTGAATTGTCCTTCCAAAGATCTCAAAGGCTTTGCAACTTGCTCCAAGTCCATGCCATCCATTTTTTTTGTGACCGAGTGAAAAAGATCAAGCATCCTTTTTTCTGTCTCATGGAAACTTAGCTTTATAATACTCTAGTTTTACCTGGAGCTGCTCAGTGAGCAGACTAAGTGCAAGCTTGCATTCATTCTGTAGGTACACCAGTCACTTAAACAAAAGTCAGCATTTTTGAATGACCTAGGTGAGCACAGAAGAGTTTGTATTGGCTAAGAGCTGCTTTCCTTTCAGCTGGTACCAATATTTCCTGGCATTTCTTACTGACCCAGATGCCAGTTGTGTCTAAATTGGAAAACATCACTCTGGCTGGGAATCTCTGTACTTTTATCCAGCACTAACATGTCCTGGCTTAGCTATTTCCGTATTGATTTCCATGCTAGTCCTGAGCCATGAGTGAAGAGAGCCAGTTCCACACCATTTCTGTAACATGTGTCATTGGAAGTTAAATGTGCAAGTTGGGCCTTCATGTGGGGAGAGGGGTATTAAGGTAGCACTTCATTGATTTTTTTTTCCTAATTCATACTTTGGTGAGAAAATTTAGTATTTTCAGTGATTTACCTATTCCGTTCCATATATTTGCTAGTCAAGCCAATTTTGATTCCTGCCTTGTGTGCCTTTTGCTGCCATTGGTCATAACCAGAGATTGCTGCTACAATATATGCTTTTGATCTGTCCAGTTCAACTAATGACAATATCTCATTGAAAAGGTTTAACATATCTTGAATCCCATTTGTTGATTTTATTATTTGTTTATGTACTTTTTATGGTCATTGGCCAGAATTCATTCCCATCTCTAAATGCCCTCAAACTAAGCCATTCAGAAATGACTACTGTTCCATACAGAGTACACCAGACAGGAATGCTAGATTTTCTCCACTGGAGGACACTAGTGATCCAGATAGGCTTTATTACAAAATAAATTTTACAGCTGTCATGATGGTTTTGAACTTGGCTTTCTGGATTATTATCTAGATCTCTGGATTACTTGTCCTAAACAATGCTATGATCATGCTCTGTTTCCTTCTAATTTCTTCTTAAAAAATTTATTTCTTGTTCCACTGTTCCACATGCTAGTAACCTGCTTCTCAGATTCAAAATTATTTCATACAAAAGAATTACTTTGCAATGCTTCATTTATAAATATGCTTCTTGTATTCCTGATTACATTTTCCCTTTTCAAGAACAAAAAAAGAAAATCCACAGCAGTCATTTTCTTATCTTTAGCATGTCTTTATAGGATCACCTTTAATTTTCCAGATAGCATTTCATTAAGGGGAATCAAATCTGCTTGAGTGCATCAAATATCAACATTAAAAGACAAGAAATATTTTTAAGGTAAGCTCTGAGGATTTATGCAATATCCACTTGGGTTCAATTCCTTCCTTTTAAAAAACTGAGAATATCAGCCAAATATTAAACCTAGTGCTTCACCTATAAGTGACTACCAACTGTTTCACACCAATGCAGATGTCCTTATCTGTGTCTATGTGTTGCTGTGCACATAAAAATAAGTGAAAGCTCATTACTAGAAGAATATCTACATAATTCTGTTATGGAGAATTGGACGGAAGACTTTCACTCTGTAAGTATAAATTGACATTGACAAACCGTAGGAACTGTTCTAGGAAATCCAAAAATTTGGCGAACTGATATTTGAATAGTCTGGAATTGTGCTTACAACTTTCCATTGAATATTCTTAAATTTAGAAATGTTTATGACTATAGTGGGGGAAGAAAAAGACTCCATGCAGATACCAACTGCTGCACATTGTGAGTGTCACAACAGACTGCTTTCCCAGGCATCCTAATGTCTGCTTAAAGAGCAGCATTGGCAGAAGCCTTGGAGTAGATCACATCACTATTCTCTTGACTTTTGAGTAATATGTAGCGGCCAGAGAGAGTCTGAAAAGGCAAAATAAAATACTACTAAATGAATGATCACTGCTTTATGCTAAAATGAATGAAAAACAATATTATTAACTTGAAATTGCTTGTAGCTTCCTGCCAGAGCAACATACATTGTGCACATTTGCTAAAGTGGAAATTGGCAGCTCCTTCAATGTTCTTTTCCTGTCAAATGAGCTGACAAAATGTTCTTTACTCACCACTGGATGGCAGCAGCATTTTATCTTGCTTTTCCTGATACCCTAACTGTGATCCTGCAGTGTCTTTATGCTGTACATAAATAATAACCTCTCTGGCTACTTGACGGTGATTCAGGTATATCATATTATCTATTCCAGTCCGCTGCTTCATGAAGGTATAACACATGTGTTCAACAAGGTTATTGCGCAAAGCTGTTCAGCAATTCAAAAAAAGTTCTCACTAGCTTAATGTTGTTTTAATCACACCGTGTATACTTATGTTAATATATTAAGAAATGATCCACTGGAACATCCTCTACCTTAATTATCCTTAATCATATTTCGTAAAACCCTCACCATATTCAAATACCTCAGTGATCTCGTTTCAGTCTTTAGAACCTCCTAGCATTATAAACCTCTGGTCATAGCACTGCTGGTCCTTCCCCAGTTTCCTTCATCACCAGGACTGATGACCACATAGTTCATTACTAACTTATTTGGTCACACTCACCACTAAGCTCATGCAATAGATGTTTTTGGGTGAGATGGGACAAGGAAGATGAGTGAAGAACCTAAATAATTATATTTGGTTTGATCACCCCTTCTCCAAGTGCTGTGAGTATTGGCTGTGGTTGTGGGGTTGTTTTCAGAGAGTGAGGAGACTGTTCTAGTGGAGTGATAGTTGGATGGCAGCATTATCGAGATACACAGTATTTAGGACTCAAAGATGCTTTGGTTAAAACATTTGTTGTAATGATTACATTTTGTATTTTGTATTTTAAAATATATATTTCTGACTGAACAACCTTGCAACAATAATTTCCTTCAGGATAAATAAAGTTTTATCTTCTCTGATCTTATCTTAATCAATAGTCAAAGATGATTAAGAACTCTTAGTTAAAACTCTTGTTCCAACAATGAAGCTTAGAACCCATAGGAAGTCCTCAGGTGCAATCTGGAGTGATTTTATATGACTGTTAGTTGGAACCACAGTGGTGGATGAGTTACATAATTATCATGTATGTCAATGGGTGCAGTTAACATTAAAATATTAACATATTAACAAATTTCCCTTTGTAAATCTCATGAACTTCCATTTATTGATGCATAATACATGATGTCAATTGGAAGCCAAATAGAATTCAATCTTGAAGCCCATAAGTGTTTCAAGCAAGCTGTTGTTACTCTGGCAAACATGGATAGTTACTGAATAACTACAGCAGAATTTCAATGAAAGTTGTCATTTAAAGGAAGTAGGAAGAAAAAGCATTATCGAAAGCTGAGGTGCTGATCTTGGTCAAACTGGTAATTAGAAGTATAGACTGAAGGGATTTAAGCTTTTAAAGAAGATATCATAGCTCAAGTTTTGCTTTCTTAAATTAATTTATATAATTTTAGCAGGAAGCAACTGAGCAGATGTGCAATTCTGTAACATATTTGATACGTTTTCCATAGATTCCTTGGTTACCTTAGGAATTATTTGTGGCTGATTATTTTTCACGGAGGTCTATTTCGTGATAATATTCAATCATTATTTCCTCCTCTCTTGCTATCTTTCTCCCCTACCCCTGCTTTCCTTTACCATCCCATTTCCCCATCCTCTCCCTGTCATTCCTTTTTTCATTCACCTTTCCTCATTTCCTTGCTGACCCTACTGATCTCTTGCCGTCACCACCTAACCTTTTGCCACCCTCTTTACTCCTTTCATCCATATGCCTTCTTTCCTGCTATCTCCATTCTTATGTCTTTCTTTCCTTCCTTCTCCATCAGTTTGTCATCTTGCTTCCCTCTCTGTTTCTCTGCATCTCCTTCACGTGCTTTTCTCCACTAATTTCAATCTTCCTCTTGATTTCACTGTCAACACCTACTTATGTGATTTTTTTAGGAAAAAATACTGCATTAAATTTATCCAGTGAGGAAGAATAAAATTGGCTGGTTCCTCAAAGAAGTCATTGGCACACATAAACCTGACATATATGACTGATGCAAGAAATTTCATTATCACAATGTAAATGATCAATTTTATCATAAAAAATTCTGGATCTATTTTATGTAGGATGCTCACATTGCATTAATGTCAAAGGGGACATTCAGTGATAAAACAAACAGCAAGAAAAATGTGCAGAAACAGCTGTTTTCAATTACAGTTCAGCTGGACATTAATCTGACTACCAAGAATTTCTGGGAATCTACCTCATCACCAGCTTTAATGAGACCGTATCCTGTTTTGTTGGCCTACTTGAGGCTATATTTCACAGCTATCAAAAAGCTCAACAGCAGAACATTTAACATACTGCAGCAATTTTTAAGAAATAGAAGGGCCATACAAAGTTCTTTCAATATTTATGCATAGAATTTATTTCTCGCTTTTGGATCCTTTTTGTGTATCTCACTAGGATTGTTGCCTTAGCTGCAATGAATGTTTGGCAGCAAAAATGAGAAAGGATGATCTCATAGCTTTTTTCAACAACTGTCAAAGTAGTAAGGTAGAACGAAGAAAAATACATCCTCTTCAGAGTTATTACCAGCAGATTTTAATTTAAGATATTTGATTTAATGTTAGGTATCCCAGTTGTGCTAACAATAGTACAGTACTTCTGAGAACAGTAGCTACTGCATCAATTCTAGTCACTGACTAACTCTGATTATAACTCTGTAGTCTGGGCAAATATTAAGTGCATGTGCTTTACATGGAGCTAAGCCCATTCTCGATGTGCAGGTGGAAGCAACTCTAAACACTGAAATCAATCTTTGACAAGTTTCAAATCTGTTTCAGATTTGACAATGAGCCTCATGTGGTGTCAAACTCAAACAGCATGTGACATGACACCTTCAAGGGGTTTAGCAATGCATCAGCTTGGAGTTCATTAGAGCTCAAAATCCAAAGGTATGGTGTTGATTTCAATCTGGCAAGCATGATGTTGTGATAGGTGCACATTGTTGAAGACTACACTACAACTTATCTCCCCATCCATCCCACCATTGACCTTTGTTTCTTTAAAATAAAGAAATCTAAACACAAAACTGTTAAAAGTTAATAGCCCTATGGAACATCAAATCTCATGAACATTATTTTGTCAACTTAAAAAGGCTCCATTTGGAAAAGATGGTCATATAATTATATCTAATTTTATTATATATAATATAATAGATATAATTATATTGTCTCGGGCAGATGGGGCTCGTCAGCTGTGGTTGGCAGCTCATCCAGGAGAAGGAAAATTCTGGATCTCAATTCTAATTCATGGGGAAGGCTTCGGGAGTAAACCCTGAGGAAAAATCTAGAGCTGGAGTCCCCTAAGGCCGTCCTATGTTGAGTTCAACAGTGACTGGCAACTCCTGCAAAGTCATTGGTGCCAGGTTGTATTAGTCTCTGCCGTAATTTTTTGATTCATCAGCTGCTTGGAGAGGGGGAGCCTGCTACATGACAACAGCTTTCTCTCCATATTATACTGCCTTGGCTTATGTACTGTCTTGCAGTTCATGTAGACAGCTGAGATGCAACATCCATGATCGACCCTGAATAAGTTGCCATTTTTTCTGAATGCAAAAAATTGAATTTTGTAATATAAATGGAAGAGTATCCATTTTTGTAAAAAAAAAACTGTGTCATTTAAGTTATTTTAATGAACTGTATCCAGCCCTCCCGTATTCCTCAACTATTTTAGGATCAAGGTGCAAGCAAATCCAACAGAGGTTCCAACTAAAGCTGGATAAGTAACAACAGTAATGACACACACATTGCAGTATGGTCAATTACAATTACAATTCCGGGGGTGCTAATTTTCTTACACTATTTTACATGTTTAAACAAAGAATCAGAGCTATGAAAAAAAATTAAAAGCTTGAAGGAGGATTGGACAGATATTAAATGAATGAACTAAACTGAAATATTTAAGACTGAGCTGACACTGCAAAAACATTTTATAAGTACAAGTGTTTTTAGATACAATAATGACATGCCATTGGACAAATTTCATATACGAGAAATTGAAAGCATCACATGAGTGAAACTTCAATAAATACTACCTCAAAAATGGTGCAATAGATTTTTCTAAATTTTCACTAGACTGGTTCTAGGGTGGTGAGAGCAAAATCAAATTGACAGGGACTTCTTGTTTAGGGCTAAGGAACATGAAAGGAAATCTCACTGAAGCACAAACTTCTTGAAGGGCTTAACAGGCTAAGTGTTTCCATGACAGAGTTATCCAAGTCCAGGGTAGACAGTTTGAGAAAAGGAGTAGGCCATTTAGGACTGAAATAAGGAAAAATACCCTCATGAAGACGGTGGTGAATCTTTGAAATTCTCTACCATGAATGACTGTAGAAACTAAATTATAGTGTTCATTTGAAACAAAGATCAAAAGTTTCTTGGCTTGAAGGGAATCAAGAGATACGGGGATGATGCCAGCAAATGACACTGAGGTAGATGATGAGCCATGACTTGTGACAAATGGCCGAGCAGATTCAAATGACTGTTGGATCTACTCTTACTCTTATTTCTTAAAATCATTAAACTTTACAGTGGGGAAGGTCTGGGCAAAAACAAGTAGGATGGATGAATTTCATTTCCCAGCTCTCAATCTGTAAGCTCTACATGCCTTGAGTGTTCATCCAGGTACATTTTAAATGCAATGAGGGTCTCTGAGTTCACCACTCTTTCAGGTAGTGAGGAATGACTTATTGAGTTATTGACAAAAGTCAATCAGAAATCAGACATCCCTTGCATTCCAAAATGGAGAGTGGAACGTGGGGATAGAGCCATCATGAATCGGCCTTATTGTATCTCCCAGAAAATGGTTTTAGGGCGACAGTCATGTTAATTTAGGACACCTGCTTGTCCTAAAATAAATATCTTTGAAATGGCAGGAGACTGTGAACTTTGTTCTCAGAATGGATGAGAAGGGTCCGGAGTGCTAGGGTCTTGGTGTAGATCGATGTAACCAGGATGTTACACAGTAATATTACTTCTTTGATATTGTCAATCAGTTGTTTCAGTCCAGAGTGGCCATTTTGAGATTTGGTTCAGCCAGAGATAGTAACCAAGAAAGAGCACAGAATCAGTGATGAGTATTTGAGTTTTGTAACATGAACGAAAGATGTAATCTTCCATTTTCCCAATAATTAACTGCAGGAATATGCCACTCTTCTATAACCAGATGTCAGCAATCGGTTGGAGTGACACAGAGGTGCAGCCAGTAGAAATGCTGTTCAGTCCTGAGTTCTTGTGCTGTCTGCTTGGTGTTTTCACGTTCTCTTTGTTATTGTGGGTTTCTTCCCACATCCCAAAGACGTGCAAGTTAGTAAGTTAACTGGTCACTGTAAAATTGCCCCTAGTGTTTAGGTGAGTAATAGAATCTGAGCCAAGTAGATGAAAATATGGGGAGAATGAAATGAGATTAGTGTAAGTGGGTGCTTGATAGTTAACATGCATTCAGTGAGCCAAATGACCAGTTCCTGAGTTGTGCGAATCCATCGTTAAGTTTGGAAGAAAATGAGGCAGAGAAAGGGGTTTGGTACTTGTCAGAGTCATGTGGAAGTTGATCCCATGGTGTAGACACTTTCTAAAAGCCAGCATATAGATGACGAAGAAGATTGAGACCACAAATAGATCCTGAGAGATTGTAAAGTAGTGACATTACTGTACATACTCTGGCTGAAGGAGCAGTAGAGGCAATTCCACTGAACTGAACAGAGGAAGAATAGGCAGTTGAGGAGGATATTGTTGATCATGCTCCAGGGTACAAAATACACCGAGGTCATGGTATCAGAGAATACCATGTTGGATTGTTGGTGTGGCAGTCATAAACCAGGGTGTCACATGAAACTGAGGTACAAAGTTTAGATGTAACAAAGCAGTTAGGGGTTTAGCACAGGGAAGAATGGTTGAAGCATATTTCATTTTGAATATCAGAGTAGTTAAATACCTTTCCCTTTAATTCTAAATTCTCTGAAACATTTTAAAAGAGAAATAAACCATTTCCTATATTTATTTAGATATAATACTGTAAATGTTGTAGTATTTATTTATCTTGGGTGCAGCCAGTCAACTGTGTGGGTGTCATGAAGACCACAGGCTCCAGTCTGACTGCAGTCTACAGTCCACACAGTGCCCACATGGTTGGATGGCTGTTGGAAAGGTAAACATAAATTAGACACGTTCTGTGTCTAAGTAATTAGATTGATCTAATTTCACGAATAATATATTCTCCTTTTGTTAGAGTATTTTTGAGTCACACTATAATTAAATAAGGAAAATCACAGCATTTTAATAATCCTGAGAATAAGTTTGAACACAATGTAACCTATCAATCTGGTTAAAGAAAATAGTTTGAATAAAAGCCAGTTTGGCTGGTTTGTGGGAAGCTTGTGAGATGGCATCTGTTTGCAGAGGGATGGACGAGTTTGGAGCCTGAATATCAAATATAGGGAAAATAACTTTCCTTCGCTCTTTCAATAAATGTCATTTTCAAGATATAGTTTCTTTTAAAAAAGCTGATCAAATGACATTTTTTATGGTTAGACTAAAGAAAACTCAGAGCCAGTGGTGCAGATATGACTACTTGTTTTCCTCAACATATCTATTTACGTTGAAACATTTAAAGAACTTTTTAGGCTTCCATTTATCTTGTGAAGTGTGGTCTGTTCTTAAAATCATACTCTGTGTAATTATGTGTTGTATTTGACCTTGATTAAAGATCCTTAAACCCAGTCTCTTCTCCATTCTGTTCCCCTGTTAAACTACAGATTATGCTGTTGGCTAAGCACTGATGTTGGTCCTGATGTCAGAGATTATTTAATTTTGTATTTCCTCATTCCTCCCTGCCCACTCCCTTAAAGAACCACATTTCAAAGTTCAGGTTTTTTTACACAGTTTAAATTTGGAGATGGGGAAGCTTCTCCAGCCTCTTGTAACAGAGATAAAAACAGTATCTCTGTTATATCCATGTTTGGGAGAAGTTATGTTAATGTATAATGCATCCATGTAACCTGGTATTCTGTTAGAAAGAAATTAAGTTATTTGGATAAGATTGTAAAAAAAGATAAAAACAAAATACAAAATAAAACATTCAAAATCCAGCCCATTCATTAGGAAGACAGCAGGCAAAACCAGCTATGAGCCTTTCATGACTGCAAAGTGAAAGATCAGCAAGCCTCTGTGTAGAATTAAACAAATTATTTCTGAGAGGAAGGGAAGAGTCCACTATGCCTGACTCATAGCAGGTAAAACACAATTTTCATTGTTTATGTTTTGTGGAACAAGTAATGGCAGTCATACACACAAAATACTCTGCAGATGCTGGGGTCAAAGCAATACACACAACACGCTGGAAGAACTCAGGAGGCCGGGCAGCATCAGTGGAAACAAGCAGTCAATGTTTCGGGCCAAGACCCTTTGTCAGGACTGAAGAGGGGGAGCAGGGGCCCTATAAAGAAGGTGGGTGGAGGGTGGGAAGGAGAAGGCTGGTAGGTGCCAGGTGAAAGACCTGTATGGGGAAAGATCAAGGGGTGGGGGAGGGGATGGGCAGGAAAGGTGAAGAAGGAATGTAAAGGGAAAGCACTATGGGTAGTAGAAGGAGACGGAACCATGAGGAAGGTAATGGGCAGCTGGAGGAGGAGGCAGAGTTAAACTGGAATGGGGAAGGGAGGGGGAGGGAATTACCGGAAGTTGAAGAATTCAGTGTTCTTGCCAAGGGGCTGGAGACTACTGAGGCCTGAGTTTGGCCTCATCATGGCAGTAGAGGAGGCCATATATGGACATATCCGAATGGGAATGTGAAGCAGAGTTGAAGTGGGTGGCAACCGGGTGGCAAACTCAGGTTGGAGGAGCAACACCTCATATACCATCTGGGTCAAACTCAAGTTGGAGGAGCAACACCTCATATACTGTCTGGGTAGTCTCCAGCCCCTTGGCATGTAATACCTATCCCTACATCTCCTCTCTTACCACCATTCAGGGCCCCAAACAGTCCTTCCAGGTGAGGCAACACTTCACTTGTGACTCTGTTGGGGTCATCTGTTGCATCCGGTGCTCTGGTGCGGCCTCCTCTACGTCAGTGAGACCCAGATTAGGGGACTGCTTCATCGAGCACCTCCACTCCGTCGGCCACAACAGACAGGATCTCCTGGTTGCTACCCACTTCAACTTACATTCCTTCTTCACCTTTCCTGCTTATCCCCCTCCCTGCTTCCCCTCCCCCACCTTTCCCCTTACTGGTTTTTCACCTGGCACCTACCAGCCTTCTCCTTCCCACCCTCCCTACACCTTCTTTATAGAACCCCTGCCTCCTCCCTCTTCAGTCCTGACGAAGGGTCTCAGCCCAAAACGTTGACTGTTCGTTTCCGCGGATAATGCCCGACCTGCTGAGTTCCTCCAGCGTGTTGTGCGTGTTGTAATGGCGGTAATAGTCAACTCCTGAAACTTTAAATGTATTTATTCAGTACTTTATTTCCTAATAGATTTTAGGTATTTCTATTTTACATGTGCTATTATGGAACTAGTTTCAATTTTGTATTAACAAATCAGGGTACCTATCTTTTTCTTTCCTTCCAATATTATGTTGTTTTGACCATTCCGAAGTAAAGGCAATATTCCCAGCTTTCTGCTTTGGCATAACATTTATACCCAAAACAGTTACTTATAGTTACTGGATTTTACTACACTTGGAAAATATTATAGTTTGGCCTATCTAATTACTTTTAAAGCGCCTTTGAGAAAATATGTATAACTTGCTGTTTGTCCATCTAATTATTATAAACTGTGAAAGTTTTTTCATAATTGAGGAAAGCCTAACTGGTCTACAATTTATAACAGGCTAAATTGCAATCTATTTCAAGCAGGTTTAGTTATTAAAATTACATATTTTTCTCCTTTTAGAAAACTTGTGCAATATGATATAGGTTAGCTTATCCTGTGTAGGACTTTCAGCCCACTATGTTGTGCAGGTATGCAAGAACTGTGCTTTCCTGCTCCATCAGGAAGACGAAATGGGAACATTCTCAGAGAATTTACAGTCTCTTCTGTGATACCACAGACACAAGGTGCATATGGCAGGAAATTCAGAGGATTATAGACTACAAATCTACCCTGTGCATCAGTGACCAGGATGCTTCACTCCCTGGGAGGCTAAAAGTCTTCTACTCCCAGATTGATGCACTGAACAAAGTGCTGGTGAGGAAGGCACACCTCCCCCCAGAGGAGCAGACACTCTGTCTGGCTGAAGTTGAGGTGAGGAAGACTCTGGCCAGAGTCAACCCACACAAAGCCTAATAATATTCCAAGTCAGGTTCTGAAAGACTGCGCAGCCCAGCTGACAGAGGTACTGACAGATATATTCAGATATATTCAGCACAGATATATTCTCTGCATCAATCCATTGTCCCTTTAGTTCCCAAGGTGGCAACCATCATTCCAGTGCCAAAGAAGGTAACAGTAACCTGCCTAAATGACTATCGTCAGGTGGCATTAGCATCAACTTTTATGAAATGCTTTGAGTGACTGGTCATAGAGCACATTTAAGCCTATCTCCCTGCTACACTGTACCCTTTTCCATTTGCTTATTGCTCAAATCGATCCGCTGATGGTGCAATAGCCTTTGCCCTCCACTCTTTCCTGTCCCACCTGGAAAATGAGGTCTCGTATGCCAGCCTGCTGTTTATACACTTTAGTTCAGCATTCAACACCATCGTACCCCAGAAACTGGTGGGGAAACCATCCTTTTTGGTCTCAACACCTCCCTCTGCAATTAGATACTGGACTTCTTAACAGTAAGGCCACAGTCAGTCCGTGTGGGCAGTAACGTCTCTCGTCCCATTATGCTGAGAACTGGTGCTCCCCCAGGCTGTGTGCTCAGCCCGCTGCTGTTCACACTACTGACACATGACTGTATTGCAGGATCCAGCTCAAGCCAAGAGATCAGGTTTGTGGATGACACAACAGTGGTTAGCCTTATCAAGAATGATGATGAGATGGAGTATATAGAGGAACTGGAGTGGCTGGATGATTGGTGTGAGAATAACAACCTAAACTGGAACATGGAGAAGACAAAGGAAATCATTGTAGACTTCAGGAAGGTGCAGACAAGCCATTTCCCTCAGCCAATACATGGCTCCTTCATAGTAGGAGTTAAGTGCACCAAGTTTCTGGAAGTTCACATCACGAATAACCTCACCTGGTCCCCTTAATATTACCTCCCTGAACAAGAAGGCACAGCAGTGCCTCCACTTCCTAAGAAGATTGAGGCAAGCAAGGCTCCCAGCCTCACCATCTTAACTGCATTTTACAGGAGCACCATTGAGAGCATCTTGATAAGTCATATCTCTATTTGGTATGGGAGCAGTAGAGCATCGGACCAGAAGTTCCTACAAAGGACTGTGAGAACAGTTGAGAGGATGATAAGGGTCTTCCTACCATCCATCGGGGACATTTATCAGGAGCGCTGTATATGTAGGGCCATTAGCATTATTAAGGATCCCACCCATCCATCCAGCATCCCCTTTGACTTTCTATCATCAGGCAAGAGACTACAATGCATAAAGACAAGAATGATTAGGATGAGAAACTGTTTCTACCCCCAGGCCATTAGGCTTCGGAACTCACGGCTGCATTGTATTCAAAGTGTCACTGGTTAGTCTGTTCTGTACCTTACAATTTTCAATATTAGTGCACTTTGGTTTGTTATTTTATGTATGATTCATATGTAGGTTTTATCCCCTTCATAAGTTATTGTGTGTTATGTGCTTTACACCCTGGTTCAAAGAAACATCTCGTTTCTAAATACATTTTATGGTTATATATGCTTATACACATACTGTATGTAGTTAAATGACAATAAACTTCACTTAACTTGACTTTTATATTCTTTAACTGAAACTTTTTGTCGAAAACTATTAACACATGATGTTGTTTATGACATCCATTTGCTCAGTAGCTGATGAACCAAGGAGATTAAGAGCATCATAAGTGCGTTCTGAGTTCAGTGATCACTTTGGCATCAAAGATGTTTCAGCTCAGTTTCTCAATGACACATATTTCATTGGCAAAAACATTTGGAATGCTGATCACAAAATCAGGTGTAATATCTCTTAAGAAGTAGTACATGCTTTTAACCATGAAAATACTTAGCTGAAAAGGTGCAGTTTTGAAACAAGTTAATGGGCTCCTTGGCTTTATTAATAGAGGCATAGAATACAAAGGTATTAGACACTGATTAGATTTCTACAAGAGTATTGTTATTAAGTCTGTGCTCTAGACTTCCATCAAGGATTTCAAGGCCTTAGAATGGATGTAATAAGGATTTCTGTTGTACTAGAGATGTGGAATTCTAGAAGAAACTGATGAGGTTTACAGAGAAAAGTTTATCAAGATAAAAGTGTTCAAATCATTAACAGATTTGATAGTGTAAATAAGGGGAAATTGTATATATTAGCTGAAGGATCGGTAACCTGAAGTTCCAGCACTAAGGTGACATGAGGCAATTTGTAATGTGGATTATACTGCCTGATGGAATGGTGCATGCAGTTTTAATAATGGCTTTCAAAATGGACTTGCATAAATATTTGAAGGAGAGAAGGATATTAAGAAAAGGTGAGTGGATGGAATGAATTGAATATTTCTTTCCAAAACCTGGCAGGGGTACACAAGAGCATTAGAAAAGGGAACTGGAAAGGTCATTTGACCCTTTTAGTCTGCTATACTATTCTTTAAGATTGCGACTTTTCTTCAGTATTAATTCCACCCTATCAATTTCAAACTTGAATATATTAATCAACAAAATATCCACAACTCTTGAGTAGTGAACTTGAATATATTAATCAACAAAATATCCACAACTCTTGAGTAGTGAAGAATTTTCTTCTCTGCTTATTCCTAAATATTAGAGTTTTTATTCTGAGAATATAACCTTTATTTCTAAATTATTTCTCCAAGGAAGATAAACTTTCACCATTTACCTTGACAATCTAAGAATTTTTTGATTTATCAGACTCTCAAAACCTAAAGAAAAAGGTCTAGTCTACTTGATCTCTTCCTGGAAAGCAATGGAATAAAATGTTGCTGCAGCCCTTGGAAAGAAAGCAACCACACTGTCCATGTTACCTCTGAGAACTAAAGTTACAGGGCATCCTACATATAACAAAAAATGTGGGTAAAATTAAAGCCTTCTCTTTTACCCAAAGCACTCTCAAATGAAAATAAATGTATTATTTAATGTTTCAAATGCAGTAATGCATAGTAATAAGCACATTAAAATGCTTAATTTATTGAAATAAAATATTAGTTGTCCAGCTTCCAATGAAATTTGAAGGTAGCAATCAATTTTGAAATTGATAAGTGCACCCTGTGCAAACAAAGACCATTCTCTGTTTGAAGGATGTTCAGCAGGGAGCCACTGGAAACTGATCAATGTATTTATACAGGCCATGATTGGTTTCTCTGTGAGTGCACGTTAAGAGATATAATTGTTAGAGAAAAAATCAAAATGGAGTCTGGCCCCAACATTCAAGCATGCTGATCCATAGGTAGCTAATCTGTGAGTAATGAGATTCAATGTAGATTAATTGATGACCAAATTGCCACCTTGTGCTATTTCATTCTGTGATCTGTCAATCCATGGTTCAGCTAAATTTAAGGGCTGTTTATGTTTGACACTAAAGGTCAACTAATGCAAGTCTACACCAACAAGTTGTTAGTACATTCAGAAAATGAAAGGAAAGAATTTGGTGAGAAAGGAGTAAAACTGTGTTTTCAGCTACATTGCACAATCTGTTGTGAAAATAATTCCTTTGCATAGCTGTCTCTTATATATTTGGTAATTTGCAACATAATATGAATACTTAAATTCGATAACTTTTGCAGTTAAATTCTTTCAAACTGGTGACATTATGAAATATGTAGTTTGTTGTTAAAGTTATTATAATGCTACTTTTGGGTTTATTTTTCAGAGTTTTGACTACTTATTTGTTATTTATGAATCACCCAGAACTTTTAAAAAACACACCACAACGCATGTTTTAATTGCCTCAAATATCAAAAGCTCAAAGGAATGAATTTGGAACAGACCTTCAGTTGTGCTATTAGCTGAAAGAATTAAAGTGAGACTTGGCTCTTTATTAAAGGTTTTGTTAGTGTACACCAGCTGTTCTTACAGGGTGCACATCTGGAAAAACCTTGTATTTTCCAGTTATGAGCATTTCCAAAGAACATTACCTGCATCGTCAGCATTCTGTTCAATATGCATAAAAACAGATGTGACAGTCCTGAAGTTTGTCTGTGGTGTCTTGTCAGATGCTTTACTGTCACTTACTTAGTGCTTGTATTTGTGCTTTAAATGATGACCCTAATGCTTCCTCTGCAGAAACTCATTTGGGTATTGCTTTAAACAGAAATAAAATATGGGGGGGGGGGTCGTTTTCAGGTTAAGGATGACCTGACTTATGAAAATCTGACTATACACATAATCTCGTATTCATGGCATGGTACCATAGCCATTAACGTAACATTATTACAGCACCAGCAACCCAAATTCAATTCTGCCACTGTCTGTAAGGTGTTTATACATGTTTCCCTGGTGCTCCCATTTCTTCCCACATTCCAATGACCTATGGGTTAGTAGACTAATTGGTCACATGTATGTTATTGGGCAGCGCATACCTGTTGAACCAGAAGGGCTTGTTATCGTGTTGTATAACTAAATAAATAACTTTTTTAAGCACTTTTCAAGATAATAATATAATATGCTTGGTGGTGTTCATTAATGATTGGATATTCCATTAGTTTAATTATGAACAGTGCAGGGTGAATATTCAATGAGAGAAGAATTATAGCAAGTGTATTTCGATCAATATGAGCAACACACACAAAATGCTGGTGGAATGCAGCAGGCATTCTTCCTTTTGTGTGTGTTGCTTGAATGTCCAGCATCTGCAGATTTCCTTGTGTTTGCATTTCGATCAATATGACATGGGTTACAATAGAAAACTAAGTTTTTAATTTTTATTTGGAGATTCAGCATGGTAACAGGCCCTTCTGGCCCTATGAACCAGTGCCACCCAATACCCAATTACACCCAATTAACCTACCAACCCTTTTGTCTTGAAGTTCTGGGAGGAAACCAAAACGCTCAGAGGAAGCCCATGTAGTCACAGGAAGAATGTACAAAATTGCTACAAAAAGCGGCAGGAATTGAACCCAGGTTGCTGGCACTGTAAAGCATTGCGTTAACTGCTATGCTACCTTGTTGTCCCCCCAAATGTTTCTGACTTATAGAGAAATCAGTTTACAGACAGTTCTCAGCTTGTATAACCCAGAGGCTGCCTGCATTTTTGAAAATATTTTAGTTTATCTATTCAGTGAAAATGCCATTACATTCTCAATAGAGCAGTATTGTTGTTTTAAGAGGAGAGATCCTTTATGATAAATGAAAAGTTGTCATTGAACACTTCATACTGCCATCCCACTTATCACTACCCCATAGAACGTTGATTTTGCTCTTGGCATAGAAGTCCTGACTGTTGGTCTTGAAGTCCAACAATCACAAGTCTGTAGCTTCAGTACTTTCAAAAGAAGATTTAAGATGCATGATGCTGTGTTGGGAACTGGTGCCACCCCTGTCCTCTGGTTGTCCTGCAGCAAAGAGACAACAATCCCATCATCAGGTGGCTCTGCTATGGAGTGAATCACCAAGGCCTTAGAGTCATAGAGAAGTACAGCCCATCAAGTCAATTCCAAAACCATTTAAACTCCCATTAACCTGCACCGGGACCTTAGCCTCCATTTCCCTACTATCCATGTACCTTTCCAAACTTCTCTTAAATATTGAAATTGAGCTCACATGCACCATTTGTGCTGGCAGCTCATTTTTCATAACTCTTGGAGTGAAAAAGTATCCCCTCATGGTCACCTTAAACTTCTTACCTTTCACCCTTAACCCTTCACCTCCTGTTGTAGTCTCACCCAACCTCAGTAGAAAAAAGCCTGTGCAAAGGCTCTTTATGAGGGCTGGTTTTGGGCAAGTAGGGGCTCACAGTGTGCCCACTTAGTGCTGGGATGCATTGTTCCTCTAATGTCAACACTTTGTGATGCATTCAAACAAAGATGAGGGAATACAGCAGCTACCAGCAACCTAACTTCTGGGGATTGACCAGCAATGTAATTCTTGTGCTGAATTTCACATCTCAAAGCTGAGTGTCCTTACTATTTATTCCATCCAAGCAGTATGTTTGAAAAGGATATCATTTTAGTCCTGAATCTTCAGTAACCCATTTAAAATTACTTCTGAAAGTTACTTGTGTTTCAGAAACTAAAAGTATGCTGAATTATTCATTAGTTTCATTTCCAAATAAATTAAATATTCCCAATCTCAATTAATGCAATCAGTAGAACCTTGCAACTTCAGCGTTAGCAAACACAAGGAAATCTGCAGATGCTGAAAATTCAAGCAACACACGCAAGATGCTGGTGGAACTCAGCAGGCCAGGCAGCATCTATAAGGAGAAGCACTGTCGACGTTTCGGGCCGAGACCCTTCATCAGGACTAACTGAAAGGAGAGATACTTTTGTACCTCTTGGGTCTTTTGTACTTTTGGGTCTCGGCCTGAAACGTCGACAGTGCTTCTCCTTATAGATGCTGCCTGGCCTGCTGAGTTCCACCAGCATTTTGTGTGTGTTGTTTGAACTTCAGCATTAGTGCATGAACTGTTTTGGTGACAAGGTCCAGTTCCATTGAATTAAGTGTGAAAGATTAAAGAAACTTCAGGTCACCATTGTATTCAAAATTCCCTGAGCAATTGCATTGGTTTCAGCCGTTTGACTCAATTGTATTGATACAACTCATGTATGCAAGTAGAAATTTGAACCACTAGTGTCAAGATTTGTTAAAACATTGCATTGTTTCTTTAAATGGTAGACAAGCAACTATGTAAAACAGGATTCAAAATATTACTGAAAAGCCAAAAGAGCAGATCCTGAACATAATATAATTGATTTATTTGCTGCTCTCATCTGTCTATAGGTGCAACTGACCATGTTGTATAATGTATGGTGCATGGTTGGATTGATAGGTTGGAATTTTAATGCAGACAGCTTTATATTTGAAAGGTAATTCTGATTGTATTTTTGTTTACCAGCTCTTTGCACTAAAACAACCTTCTTTTCCCCTCATTGTGCCGAGTTTATATTCACAAATTTGGGTAAGGATGCTTGTTGAAAATGACACAAAGGGGTTAAGTCACTTTGAATGGTGGAACAGACTTGAAGGACTGAATGGCTTCCTCATTTTCCTATTTCTTGTTGGTCCAAAATTGAACAACAGTATTTGCTTGTAGAGGAATAGAAAGAATAGAAAGACTTGTGCTAGATAATTATGTGATTGATAAGGAAAGATGGACTGGGCTTTTGTAGATCACGGGCTGATTATGATCAGTATAGCCTATACATTTTCCTGTAAACACTACTATAAATGATAAAGCTACTTGTCACAAATAAGAGAAAATCTGCAGATGCTGGAAACTGAGCTGATGGGTTTCAGCCCAAAACGTCGACTGCTTTTTTTCCATAGATGCTGCCTGGCCTGCTGAGTTCCTCCAGCATTTTGTGTGTGTTACTAAGCTTTTATTTGTGTTAGATAAAACCTATTTGGGTGTCTTTTTACTTTTGTTTTATACCCGTTTGAAAATCAAAAATATTAATGGGGTAGAGATGCATTATGTTTTTTCTTAAGTCTTCTATGCCCTGGCACCAAATTTGATTGACTGGAGCAAGGGGGGTGTGTAACTGATTACTTAGACAATACACAACACTATTATATTTTCTTTGCAGGATATTGATTGGGTACAGACAGAAAAACATGTGTTTGAACAAGCCTCCAGTAACCCATTTCTTGTTGGTCTTCACTCTTGTTTCCAAACAGAAAGCAGGTAAGAAATGTTCCTTACTAAAATTGCTTTTTGCTTTCTTGTTGGTTAATTGGACCCCTCTCCAATTAATTAGAAATCAGAATCAGGTTTAATATCACGGCATTTGTTGTGAAATTTTTTAACTTTGTAGCAGCAGTACAATGTAATTCATGATAAATATAGAGGAAAAACTGAATTACAGTAAGTATAAACGTACATTAAATAGTTAAGTTAAAATAAGTAGTGCAAAAATAGAAGTTTAAAAAAAGTAGTGAGGTAGTGTTCATGAGTTCAATGTCCATTTAGAAATCGGATGGTAGAGGGGAAGAAGCTGTTCCTGAATCACTGAGTGTGTGCCTTTAGGCTTCTGTACCTCCCTCTTGAGGGTAGAAGAGGGCATGATCTGGGTGATGGGGCTACTTTATGATGAATGCCACTTTCCTGAGGCATCGCTCCTTGAAGGTGCCTTGGATACTATGGAGGCTAATATCCATGATGGACCTGACTAATTTTACAACATTCTTTGGGCTTACTTCAGTTCTGTACAGTAGCAACTACTCCTCCCATACCAAACGAATAGTTTCCACAGTACATCTGTATAAGTTTTTGTGTGTTTTAGGTGACAAACTAAATCTCTTCAAACTCCTAATGAAATATTGCTGTTGTCTTGCTTTCTTTATAGCTGCTTTAATATGTTGCAACCAGGTTAGGTCCTTAGATATTGACACCCAGGAACTTGATATTGCTCACCCTGTCCACTTCTGATTCCTCTATGAGAATTGGTTTGTGTTTTCTCATCTTAGCCTTTCTAAAGACCGCAGTCAGCTCTTTGGTCCTGCTAACGTTGAGTGCAAGGTTGTTGCTATGACATCACTCAACCAGATGGTATACCTTGCTCCTGTATGCCTCCTCGTCACTATCTGAGATTCTGCCAACAATGGTTATATTATTAACAGATTTATAGATGGCATTTGAACTATGCCTAGCCACATTGTCATAGGTGTAGAAAGAGTAGATCAGTGGGCTAAGCACACATCCCTGTTAACAAAGTAGATTTGTTATTTCCAATCTGCGCAGATTGTGGTCTTCTGATAGATCAAATTTTAACAAGTTGGTTGGATCAAAATTTTAAGGAAGCATCCTCGATGATATGCATTTTAATTGATTTTTTTTTAAACATTTTTTATTAGTTTTTCAAAACATTTTACAAATTAAAAACCCCAAATCCCAATGAGGAGCATTAATACAGTGCAAAATTAAGCGTACAATAACAATATGCTACAAAGGAAGAGAATTTAACAAAAAAGCACCTAAATTAAAGACAGGTAAGCTTAGTGTCCTCCCCAAGCCCCAAAACACAAGATAAAAAACAACAACAACTCCAGACCGACCACAACACAGTATAAAGAGTATAGGTCAGGACAGTCAAACTCCCAGACTGTGAATACACTTAGCAGCAGAGGATAATAATGCCTACTACTAGAAACAAAAGGGAGCTGAAAGCAAGGGACCGAAAAGAAGTAAAAAAAACCCTAGTCAGGAGGAAGGTTATGAAAGTACTCGATAAAAGGTCCCCAGACCTTATGGAACTTTAGATCCGAATTGAGAACTGAATAATGAATTTTTTCAAGGTCCAAGCAGGCCATAATGTCATTAAGCCATTGCGCATGAGTGGGCGGGGCAACATCTCTCCATCTGAGGAGGATCAAGCGTCTAGCCAGGAGAGAGGCAAAGGATAGTATTTGGCATTTGGTTGGACCCAGACATAAATCTGTCTCGCCCCAAAAACCGAACAGAGCAATTAAGGGGTTTGGTTCTAGGTGCTGATTCAGAATACCCGATAATGTAATGAAGACATTTTTCCAGAATTTCTCCAAGCTAGGACAGAACCAGTACATATGGATGAGAGAGGCCACGCCCCTCTTGCATTTATCACAGAGCAGGCTAATGCCAGGGTAGAATCGAGATAGTTTAGATTTAGACATATGGGCTCTGTGAACAATCTTAAACTGTAAAAGGCAATGGCGAGCACAAAGAGAGGTTGAGTTAACTGATTTGAGAACTGAGTCCCAGCTCTCCTCGGATAAGGAGATATTTAAATCCTGCTCCCAAGCCATTTTAATTTTATCCACAGGGGCCCGTCGTAAGGCTGCTAGTTTATCTCGGATAATTGATATTAAACCTTTACCTAGTGGATTAATGGAAAGAAATAGGTCCATAGCATTTTTCGCAGGCATTTCAGGAAAGTTAGGAATTAAAGGAGCAGTAAAGTGTCGGATTTGGAGATATCTGAAAAAGTGAGCGTTAGGCAGGTTGAACTTAACAGAGAGCTGCTGAAAAGAAGCAAAGCGATTATCGATGAAAAGATCTTCAAAATGTCTAATGCCCTTCCTATACCAAACATGGAATGCTGAATCGTACGTAGTAGGTAAAAAAAGGTGATTGTGTGCGACAGGGCTAGAAATGGAAAACCCCTGGAAACCATAGCATTTCCTAAACTGAGCCCATATACGCAAAGTGTGTCTAACAAGAGGATTAGCTATTGATCTGGGCAGACTGCTAGGGAGTGCAGAGCCAAGAAGTGCAGAGATAGATAATTCTTTAGTGGAGCTCAACTCCATTGCCACCCAGTTAGGGCACTTGGGTTGGCCGTGGAAGAAAGACCAGAAGGTAGCACAACGTATATTAGCTGCCCAATAATATAAGCGAAAGTTAGGTAAAGCCATGCCACCCTCTTTTTTAGATTTTTGGAGGTGGATTTTATTAATTCTAGAGCGCTTATTCTGCCACAGATATGACAAAATAATAGAGTCTAAGGAATCAAAAAAAGATTTAGGAATAAAAATTGGGATAGATTGAAATAGGTATAAAAATTTGGGGAGAACATACATTTTAACAACATTAATACGACCTACCAAAGACATAGATAGAGGTGACCCTTGTACCAGACTCTGTTTTATAGCATATGAAAGGTTGACAAAGTTTTCACGAAAGAGATCTTTAAACTTCCTTGTGACTGTAATTCCAAGATAAGTAAATTGATTATGGACTACTTTAAAAGGGAGATCACGAAATATTAGTTCTTGTGCTTCTTTATTTATTGGGAAAAGTTCACTCTTATGTAAATTAAGTTTATAGCCAGAGATCTGGCTAAACTGGTCAAGAAGTGAAAACATTAGAGGTAAGGATGTAGACGGATTTGAGAGAAAGAGTAATAAGTCATCAGCATAGAGAGAAACTTTATGCTCAACACCCCCTCTCCAAATCCCGGTCAATTCAGGACAGTTTCGAAATGCTATCGCCAGAGGTTCTATAGCCAAATCAAAGAGAAAGGGACTTAAGGGGCATCCCTGACGGGTGCCACGTTTGAGATTAAATACTTGGGATTTCTGAAAATTAGTTAAAACAGAAGCAGTAGGACACAGGTACAGCAATTGGATCCAAGAGATGAAACTTTGGCCGAGGTCAAATTTTTCTAAGACTGCAAAAAGGTAGTTCCACTCTATACGATCAAATGCTTTCTCCGCATCGAGGGAAATAACACATTCAGGTGTCCCAGTTGGAGCTGAGTATAAAATATTAAATAGACACCGAATGTTAAAAAAAGGGAGACGGTTTTTAATAAAGCCTGTTTGGTCATCAGAGATAATGGAGGGAATAACAGTTTCTAATCTATGAGCCAACACTTTAGCTAAGATCTTTACATCAACATTGAGCAGAGAGATCGGCCTGTACGAGGAACACTCTGTTGGGTCTTTGCCCTTTTTTAAAAGAAGAATAATCGATGCCTCATTGAAAGAGGGTGGCAATTTGCCATAATTAAACAAGTCAGATAATACTGAAAGTAACTGAGGAGAAAGAAGTGAGGAAAATGCTTTATAAAATTCTACAGGGAACCCATCAGGTCCAGGAGATTTCCCTGAGGACAGTGCAGAAATTGCAAAAGATATTTCTTCTGATGATATAGGCGCATTGAGTTTGGCTTTGAAATCAGATGAGAGTGAGGGGATATTCAGATTATGTAAAAATTGATCAACAGAGATTTTGTCATTCAGAGATTCAGAGGAATAAAGCCGAGAATAAAAAACTTCAAATGCGTCATTAATTTCTAAATGATCCGATGTAAAGTCTCCGTTCTCCTTCCGGATCTTTGTAATATGTTGTTTGGCTTTGGAACGCCTCAGCTGATTGGCTAGGAATTTACCAGACTTATCCCCATGAATGTAAAAGCGACTCTTGCTTTCGAGAAGTTGGCGTTCGACAGGTTGAGTGGACAGAAGGTTAAATTTAGTTTGGAGTTCAACGCGCTTCTTGTATAATTCAGGGTTCTTAGTTTGGGCATATATTTGATCCAAATCTTTAATCTGGTTAATGAGGTCTGATCGATCTGCACGGGATCTTCTGTTGAGATTTGCTGTGTAAGAGATTATTTGACCCCTCAGATATGCTTTCATGGCATCCCAGACAATCTGGGATGGCACTTCAGTTGATGTATTAGTGTTAAAATAAAAAGTTATCTGATCCTTAATAAATTTTACAAAATCATCATCCGATAATAAAGTTGAATCAAACCGCCAGTGTTTATTCCTCTGAGGGAGACCAGGAAAGTTCAGAGAGAGGGTAATTGGGGCATGGTCAGAAATCAGTATACTCTGATAGTCACAAGAGTGGGCAAATGGGATAGGTTGGTTATCGAGTAAAAAATAGTCAATTCTAGTGAAGGTATGGTGAACATGTGAGAAAAAAGAATAATCTCTCTCTGTAGGATGGAGGAAACGTCATATATCAGAGATACCAAAATTAGAGAGAAACGATTGGATAGCTAAGGCAGATTTAGTAGGTGATCTGGTAACAGAGGACGATCGATCCAGTTTAGGATCCAACCAACAGTTGAAGTCACCACCCAGTATAAGAGAGTATGAGTTTAAGTCTGGTAGTGAGGAAAAAAACCGTTCAAAAAAGTTAACATTGTCAAAGTTGGGAGCATACAGGTTTGCTAGTGCAACTTTAGTGTTATATAGTTTACCAGAAACAATAATAAAATGGCCATTTGTATCAGATATTTTATTATGGAGTTCAAAAGGAATATTTGAGTTAATAAGAATGGAGACTCCCCTAGCTTTAGCGGCAAAGGATGAATGAAAATGCTGACCCGCCCACTTTGACAGAAGCCGGGAGTTATCAAAACAACGAATATGAGTTTCTTGAAGGAAAGCAATGTCAGCTTTGAGTTGTTTGATATGTGAGAATACCTTCCTCCTTTTAACAGGGTGATTCAATCCCTTTACATTCCAGCTCACGAATTTAAGTGCACTAGCCATTATCAATTACTAATGCATAAAAGGCAGCAGGCATATAAAAAGTCAAGCAGTACACTAGCAGTCTGGGAGCAGAAATGTAAACATAGATTCGTAAAATCAAAACATATACATGTCCTGAGCAATAAAGAGAAACAATAAATACAGTGAGTGATGTTGGAACTGGAAAATCCACCCCACCCACGCAACCCAAAACTAGACGGCTACCAAAACAAGTAGCTAGCTCTACCAAAAAAATTAACCCAAATACAACTTACAGATCTGTGTCATTGACAACAGTTCCGTATAAATACTATAGCAAATAGTAACTAGTTTATGCACTGGAAAACATAACTACAGATTAGAACACCTTCTGCAGAAATATAAAACTTAATACAGAGAAAATCGGAAGAAAACCAAAACTAACCTACCCGCGAAAAATTATAGAAGAATAAAGTAAGAGAAAGGGAAAAAAAAGGTAAAAAAAAAAGGAGAGGAAGGGGAAAATTATAAATTCAAGACGAGTATTTATCAACCATTTACAGAGAGGAGAGAAAAGAATTCAGAGATTAGAAAAAAAGGGATGAAGAAAGGAAAAAAAAGATAAAATAAGTAAATATTTAAAAAAGGGGAAAAATAAATCAGCAATTAAACTGTGAACCAACAAACAGGGAGGCCTTCACTAAAAACTTCGAACCTCCAAAACAAGTTAGAGTCAGTTGTAAAACTCTGTAGATAAGGTTATACAAGAGTAAAAATAGATTACACACACACCAAATCCCGGGAGAGATTGTCAACAGTTACCTTAGAGTTTCAATGAATAGTGTCTGAGTGATTCAAGTGAAGTCTGAGTCCAGAAAAAGTAATTTTACTACGAGGAGTACTTATCCACCATTTTAGGAGGTCCGATCAGATTCCGAAGATGACTGGATAGCCGGAAGACTTGCCACAAATGCCTCAGCTTCCTTCACCGACCTGAGCCATTTGTATTTTCCAGTATTAAGCTTGATTCGTAGATCAGCAGGGTTGCGAAGGGAAGGTTTAAAACCACGATCAAACAGCACTTTCATTACGCCTTTAAACTCAGCGCGCATCTTTAAGGTCTGGGGTACAAAATCTTCCACAAAGCGAATGGTTGTATCCTTGAAAGGAAGAGACCCCCTGCGATGTGCCTCTACAATCAGACTGTGTTTTACCTGGTATTGATGGAAACACAAGATTACTGGTCGCGGACGGGAGGCCAGAATTCCGGGGGGAACGTAAACTCTGTGTGCCCGTTCGAGCTCGGGCGGGTTCGGAAGCAAATCTTTCCCGAATATCTCACAGAGAAACTCAGCGAAAAACTTCACGGTTGATCCCTGTTCAGTCACCTCTGGCAATCCAAGAATTCTAAGATTGCAGCGTCTGCTGCGATTTTCGAGATCCACCATTTTGGAAAGGAGTTTGTTAGATTTTTCCTCTAGGCTGGAACAGAGAGTCTCCAAGTATCGAACACGACTTTCTAAATCTTCAGAAGTCGAATCGATGCGAGATAAGTGTTCAGCATGCTTGTCCACTTTATCGTTGATCCGATCCAGTTTGTCTTCCAACTGTTTGAAAGTGGTTTTAAATTCCTTTAAAATTTTGTCTCGGAGCTTTCTGAGCGCAGCCAAAGTCTCGTCCGAAGGAGCGATAGCCTCCTTTCTCCCGGATTTAGAACTCTTGCTAGACATTGTAAGTTAGATATGTTCACAGGCAAATAAGAGATACCGAAAAAATTCCTAACTTAGGTTTAAAAAATGGAGACATTTAGTGCAAAGATAGCGACATTAACGGAACAAAAGTTCGGAGCAGCTAAACAATCGCCATCTTACCGGAAGTCCCCATTTTAATTGATTTTTGGCATTATTTCTCATTAAGATTTTGTGATTTCAACAGAAGGTTGTGATTTCAAACCATAAAATGTCCCACCCCACAAAGTTGCTTTATCAGATTACAAACTGGAGACTAAATCATCAACAAGCTTGGCTCTCTTGATCATTCAGCAATGTAAATTGCTCTGTTTTCACAACAAAGCAGAGAAAGGGGATTTTTTTTAAATCACACTGCTCCTGCAGCTTACTTTCTTGAAATATTTTGGCTCAAATAACAATGATAAAAATGAGACCTGATGACACATACATCCAAGCAGCAGAAATACAAGTAACACATACATTATTTGCCTATATTATCATGTCTTGTTATTTAAAGCTATATTTTAAGACTTTTTCTATGTTTTGGACAGGTATTATGTAGTCTTTCTGCTTATTGAAAGCAAAACAGTCACCCTATATATAGAGCAGTATGCGTGGTCTATTACAGGGAGCAGTTTACTATGATATTACAATTCAGTCAAATGAACATAAGTTTCCAGCTTGAAATCTGCACCAGGGCGTGTTATTTATAATTTTATAAAAGCATCAAGACACTCTAACTTGCTTGTGTTTTGAGAGGTGCCATTGTGAGTGACAGTGAACGATAGTTAATAGTCTCATAGGAATGACTCATGTGACCTAACAAGGAGAAATAGGTAATCTAGAAGTTAAAAAAAAATCTGCAGGTGCTGAAAATCTGATGTAAAAACAAATGCTAGAGGTACTCAGCAGATAGTATTTGTGAAGAGCAAAATAAAATTAACATTTCAGGTCAACAATTTTTTTCAGAACCAAGTTTAGCTTATAAGGTTACACAGGATATTTTTCTTTATTAGCCAAGATAGGGGATACAAATACAAGGAGATCATGCTTGAATTGTAGATAGCTATTGTCGGGCCACAGTTCATGTTGCCATATTTGACAGCACCAGAAATTCTACAGATGAGTTTTTCAAAAATGTATTAGAGCTAAATAAATATTATGTGGATAGATTGGGTAGATTTCCTAAGAAAGGGGAGGCTAAGGGAGGTTAAGTAGAGAAGCAGAAATTATGAAGGGTCCAGAATGGGTAAATTGTAAAAATTCTTTTTCACTTAACATGCAGGTCAATAACTAGTGGGCAAGCTCTTAAAGTAATAGAATGAGAGGTGAAATGAGAGGAAAAAATAATCAGCATTCATATAGTTGTGTAATGGGGAGGAGGGAGATTATTGTGAAAATTCCCTGCCCTAAAGGGTGTTAGAGGTTGAAGTCCTTATCATATTTTTAAAAGTCTTTAGGTTTGCAGACAGAGATCTAGAAGGTGTGATATGTTTCAATGGCACCTTTTTATTGTTATAGTCACAGTAATTTGTGTGGACTCTTTCTGTGCCATAAATGTTCATGATTTGATGGACAATAGTGCTGTCTTTCCATGTTGATAATCCTGGACTTTGTACATTGTCATGTAACTCTCGGTTTGGCTACCAGCTTAATCTAGGGGATGATAGCCTCCGGCCCGACCAAACTTAAGAAATCTCGTTTGGGTAGATGCTGTGCGATGTGTCCCCTGTTACAAATCAGCACCACAAAATAACAAACAGTACACAATATGCGATTAAGCGATTGAGCTTTATGATTCTTAATTTGGCTATGGTTAGTAAAAAAGAAAAGAGCCCATTCTCATAAAACAGTATTATGCACAAATGTTGGAGCTCACGAATAAGGCCGTTGTCCACCATCGACCTCTACCGATCATCACTGACCTTTGGACCCTCGCTCCAAGTCCACTCCGTCCAGCGATCTACCAACCCTCTTCATTCGTGTCTTCTCTCCTCATCTCTCCCCGGCAAAAGATTGCGAAATCGATGATCCTACACACACAAAAAAGAACAACATCCCGCTCATTGGCTAACATGCCCCATTATATCTAGTCATAACCCAAATATTGCTGCTACAGAGAAACCATTACCTTAGCAGTGGAACCATAGCAGTGGAACATTACAGAGAGGCCATTACATTAGCAGTGAAACCTTACAACATGTTACAATCATATGAACAGGAACTCAGTCTTAAATATATTTGCAATCTCTTAAAATTTGCAAAAGCTGAGTAAGAGCTTTTAAGAATGCACAATGTATAAGTTCATGGCACTGAAACTTCAGATGCACAGAACATTTAGCATGTTATAAACAGATGTTACTGTATTTGCAGTATTGCAGTTTTCAATGATTTGTGCATTGTAATTATTGAAAATTATTTTCTGATATATCTTTTAGGTTGTTTTTGGTTATAGAATATGTCAATGGCGGTGACCTCATGTTTCATATGCAAAGGCAAAGAAAGCTTCCTGAAGAACATGCCAGGTAAAAGATGTTTTACATCTTCTGTCGTGAACTAAGAACAAAACAATTGTGGATAATACCACTTGGTGAAACTAAACTGATGACTGTAAGATAAATAATAGTGATATGATATACATGTTTAGGTGGGTGGAATGAGATAGATGGAGTAGATTTTAGTTGTGGTAAAAAGCAGTTATTATACCCTAGCCAAGGATAGTTATGAATCCAAGTGATTATTGTAATTAACATTGTATGTGCCCTTGCTTTTTGGCTTTGGATTAAATCATGCTTCTATATCAAATTACCTGTAGAATAGCTTTCGTCTTTTTGCAGAGCAATTTCAGCAGATAGAGGGAAGCAACATTTAATGTAAAAATAAGCTTGTTTTCCTTTCGTAATTCTTTGATTCTCTTCTCTTTTTTTTCTCCTTTCCTTTTGCATTGCATTCCTGCCCATGCATTTTTGTTCTGACACAAATGACGAAATAGTGATTAATTGAGAATGTGTATTTACCATCATTAGACATAGTTTTATAAGAAACTGCTTAGTAATGTAGACAATTTTGATACCTTAATAAATAACCAGGTAGTATGGCCCTATGTTCAAAATCTATGGAATTTGTAGAATGGCCAATGGAATCATATTTAATAATGGTGCCACTAATTCATGGTTTAAGGCCTCCACCAAAATTGAAAATATTATTGAAATATCAGATTTACCTCCCTGAATCTACTGCAGGAAATTATTCCATGATTTGAGGCCTCATATAAGCATTTTAGCTTTGATCTAATGGTTCATAATAACATTTGAATCTTCTGTTTTGATTTGTGCTCTAGTTCATTAATAATCATCTGGACTTATATGTATAAAATAAGCCAGGAAATTCATTAAAATTATGTGATTCTTAATAATCTTGTTGTTTGGTCTCAAAACAGCACTAAATTTTAAGAACATGCATCCATGATTAATTTGTATTTTTTCTCTTTAATGTGAAGATGATCATATTTTAAAATACTGGCGTTTTCCTGAAATATGAAAAAATGTTCTTTCACATTGTGTACATTGGTGTCACTTTAAAAATGTCATGGGCTTTGAACAATGGAATTAATGTGAATGTGGCCCACTAAGCAGCCTGCCTATGGTGCCAGCACATTCACACTCTGTTATGCAGAGCCAGCCAGCTGATCTTCTAATCCTAAGTGTCAGAGCAGGTTGCAAGTGGTAATCAGACATCTAGAAACAGTTAAAATAAGCTTCAATCATTATTTTAAACCTTTAAAGATGCTTTAAAATCCTTCAAGCAATCTAAAGGGAAATCAGTAAATCATGTAGCCGTATTCAGGGAATGTTGTGTTATTTATGTCAGCTGTGATTGGCAAATAACTGAGGGGCTCAATGCAGAATCCATGAGACACCCTAGTTTGGTGTTAGTGCTAAACTCTTGGCATGTAAGCTCAATTTGCCTCCAACACACACATTTTAATGCACTGGCAGAGAATCAGAACCTAGCTGATCAGCCAGGATAGTTGGCAACACAGACTGCAGATGCTGGAATCTGGAACAATACGTGATATGCTGGAGGAACTCAGCAGTTCAGCAGCATCTATGGAGAAAAATGGATAGCATTCGTTTTGAGTCCAGACCCTTCATCTGGACTAAAGGATGGGAGGGAGAAAGAAGGTCTGTATAAAAGGTGGAAGAAAGGGGTGGAACAGAGACTTGGCAGGTGATAAGTGGATCCAGAAGAGGGGAAGGTGATAGATGGATCCAAATGAGGGGAGGTTGATAGGCAGATGGGGGCAGGGAGAACAGGCACATTAAGCTGGGAGTGGGTGTAAATGGAGATGACAAATAGCTGAAGGTAATGTAATTCCTCACCTCCTCCTCCTGATCTATCTGGTCTCATCTCCATGAGTCTTGTCCCCTCCTTTCTATCTGTCCATCACTCCCAACACTCCTCCCACTGGTACTTTGACCCCATTCTCCCCCTCGACCTTCCCCTCTCCTATTAGAATGCATCGTCTTCTGGGGATTTTGGAGAGGGTGCAAAAGTATGTACAATAACTTGGCGTCATGTGCAGTTGCAAATTCCACAGGTTCCACACAATTTGAAGGGATTTCTCCTCATCTCAGTCCTCAGTCTGGGCCTGTAATCTAAGACTATCACTCCTCATAGTAAATTCCACAGCCAGGGAAACAGGCTCCCTGCATCCAATCTGTATGGCTGATGATTAGCTCAAGAAAAGGCATTATTCTCAGTTCAAATATTGATGAAGTACTGGCATTTATTAGTTCATGTTCCATATGAGGGGTCATCTGTGACAGAAAAACAGGCTATTGTAAAAGATGTGATGAGTGTATGGGACTCAGCAGTTGCTTTCATTTAGGGCAATTTATTCCCTGTGTAGAACCATAAATGGGTGGTTATAAGCTGAAAATGATTTCAGGAGAAATGTAAATGTAACTTAATAATTCTGGAAGCATTGCATAAATTAGCAGGGCAGGGATGTGCTGTAATGGAGGTTAATGCAATTACCAGTTTGTTTACTTTCTTGTAGATTTTATGCTGCTGAAATTTGTATTGCTCTCAACTTTCTTCATGACAAAGGAATCATATACAGGGACTTGAAACTGGACAACGTTCTCTTGGATTCTGATGGCCACATCAAATTAACAGATTATGGAATGTGCAAGGTATGTTGTT